>NC_138132.1:60296891-60856277 GCF_964188305.1 Podarcis bocagei | reverse complement strand
GCCTGCTTACTTAGAAATTAGTCCCACTGAATTTAATGCAACTTGCCTAGTGCACATAATATTGTAATCTTAGTGGTGTGTGTGTTTGCACATGTGCGCACACACAAACCAGCACATTTTCTGGCATCTGTCCAAAACTTGTTAAATGCTTTTCTTCATTTTATACCAAGAATGGGGAAGCTGTGGCTCTCCAGTCGTCATTGGCGTACAAATCCCATCAGCCCTGCCAACATGGCCAATATGCTGGGATGGTGGGCATTGTAGTATACCAACATCTGGAGGTCCATGGATTCCTCATTCCTGCTTTATACTAATCCTGTAATATTTATGTTAATCCCCAAATAGCATGCCTCCCTAATCATTAAAGGTTATCAATTTTGCCTTTTTACCTAGTATTTTTAAATTGGTTGTCTGTTAACAGCTTCAGAGTTTAAGGACCTTGATACTGTTTCCTTCATTGTTTCTTTTACGAAATAATTTTTTATACCTTTGTACTTAGTATTCCCTCTGCATAATGGTTGTCTTGAAATTTTTAAGCTCTGATCTCCTGTGTATTAGAGGGAGATACAAATGATAGAGCACTGAAATATTATTTGAGGCCCATATTGCTTTGCTAAACTGATACAATCTTTACATGTTGAGATGTCTTTGGTATGAAAAAAAGATCAATGTTGATCTCAGAACTGAAGCTGCCGAGAGCATTTTCTGGAACTGGAGAATAAGCAGCTCTCTGTTACACTTCCAATGCATTGTTTTGAGTATGCAGGCTTTTGTGTTAAATATATTTGCAAAGAGAACTGAAAGAGCCTTGTCCTCAGTGGAGGTAACTGCTGAAAGAGCCTTGTCCTCAGTGGAGGTTAGAAAAACTAAGATGTCTTTTGTAAGGTAGAGTGGCCTCATTCTGAGGAGGAGTTGTGTCCAAAGCGGTGGTGACTTAATTAGTCAATTACACTGGTCAACAACAAATTTGTTGTCTGCGTTTTTTTCAGTTGATTTGGGACGAATCTGATGCACTGAATCCAAAAATCACATTGGTTTTGCTCAATCAGGTCAAGTTTTTGAGCTATGGCCACATGTCATTTTTTACGTTTTTGTTCACATGTACGCTTGTGTGGAGCATTTTAGAAGAAGTTGGTGGGGGTAAAATGCTATGTCGAATAATTGTTTTGATTGGAAATGATTATTTTAATGACAAGAAGTATTCAGGTCCGATAGTTCTGGGTGATTATGTCGAAAAGGGATCAGTTTGAAGTCATAAAACCATGTCACTGACTGCTACTTCTGCGCTGTTGATGTGACTGGGATCAGCATAAGTGGTTTATTTGTGTTGACCTAAAGATGGTGAACTTTTTGTTGGGACAACACTCTGGCTTCACCAAGTACCCATGTTTTCTGTGCATGTGGGATAGTAGGGACCGTGCTCAGCATTACATGAAGAAGGACTGGCCTGTGCAGGAGAAATTGGTGCCTTGCAAAGAAAGGAACGTCATCAACGACCCTCTGGTGGACAGAGACAGAATACTCTTCCCACCGCTGCACATCAAGCTTGGCTTAATCAAGCAGTTCACCAAGGCTCTGGACAAGGATGGTGACTGCTTCACTTACTTGTGCCAGGCTTTTTCAGGATTGACCATGGAGAAGTTGAAAGCTGGCATCTTTGATGGTCCTCAGATCCATCTGCTCATCAGAGATCCAGAGTTCAGAAACTCAATGAACGAAGTGGAACTGGAAGTGTAGAAGGCATTTGTTCTGGTAGTGAAGAACTTTCTTGGCAACAATAAGGCCAGAAACTACGCAGAACTTGTCAACAACATGCTGACTGCTTTCAGAAACCTGGGCTGCAACATGAGTGTCAAGGTGCACTACCTATTTTCACATATGGACCGGTTTCCTGAGAACCTGGGTTCAATGAGTGACGAGCAGGGGGAGAGATTCCATCAGGACATGAAAGAGATGGAGACCAGGTATCAGGGTCGCTGGGACGCAGTCATGATGGCTGACTACTGCTGGACTCTGAAGAGAGACCTCCCTGCCGCTGAGCATTCCAGGAGTTCCAAGAAACGGAAGTTCAAGCCCTGAAGTTTGAAAAATGGTGAAGCAACATGCAATTTACATGTACTTACCTTTATCAATGCCCACCATTCAGTTTACAGTAAACCTGACCTGATGAAGAGGATGCCATTTCCTGATTCAGCAGTGCAAAAATACCCTAAATCAGTTGTAGAAATCTAGACAACATTCAAAAAGTAAAAAATTGTTGCCCAGTGTTATATTTCTATATAATCTTGTATCGTATTTGTTTTATTATTGTTAGCCTCTTGGAGCACGATTTGTTGGAAAGGCAAGATTCAAATTTGACAAATAAATATATAGAATCATGGAATTGTAGAGTTCGAAGGGTCCCCAAGGGTCATCTAGGCCAGTACTCTGCCAATGCAGGAATCTCAACTAAAGTATCCATGATAGATGGCCATCCAACCTCTGCTTGAAAACCTCCAAGGAAGGAGGGTCTACTGCCTTCCAAAGGAGTCCATTCCACTTTTGAATAGCTTTTACCACCAGGCTTCAGCGAAAGCCTGCATTCGCCCCATAGGACGCACACACATTTCCCCTTCATTTTTGGAGGGGAAAAAGTGCGTCCTATAGGGTGAAAAATACGGTATATCTATCTATATCTATCTATCTATCATCTATCTATCATCTATACATATCTTATTTGAGGAGTGAGGGATGGGTCACCTTTTGAAAGCTGTTTCTGGTTAGTAATCTAAGATGCAGATAGTCCAACAAAGCGGAAATAAACCTTTGAAGGCTCTTTGTCATGTATTATGGCTGCTACTGCCTTTTGGTGGAGTGGCAACATAGCACATTCTTGATTGCTCTGTGCTTTTGCTGAAGTTGCTGTTGGATACTGCGTTTACATTTCTATTGTAAGCCACCTTGCGTAATTGTTAGTTGGAGTGCACACACTGAAAATAAAGAAAATCATATAAATAATAAATGATACAAAAGGTGTTGATTGGGAAGATGAAATTCTTTTGGAATGCCAAATTTTGCAGAAGATTTTTTTTTAAAAAATCTGCAAAAAGGGGGCAAATTGCCCATTGACAACCAATTGGGTATGTAATGCTGACTGGAGGAAATGGAAAACTGGGGAATGGAACATTAATGGAATCTCCTGGAAAAGGGCAAGATTTCATAGAATCCTCAGAAGGAGCACTCCACACTGCTACATTTTTATTTTAGTTTTTTGCAGATATTATGTGCTTTGTATACAAATATCAGTATTCTTTACAGGGGTATACTTTTGTTGACTTTAAAAAAATGATAGTGGTTGACCTCATTTGGTCATGTCAGCCTTTTTCTGTTGATTGCATATGCCCAGGATTTATTACTTTCCATGTGCCAGTTCAAGTAAGTTAGAATTGTCTGTGGTTAAACAATAATAAAGATGGATGGATTCATAGAAGAGATTAGTGTAGTTCCTGATTGTGATGATAAAGCATTTGTTTCAGTTGTCTAGTGAAGATAGCTACCTTTCTTAGGGTAGCAAAATTACTCATTTTCATCACCTGCACCAAAGATCAATGAGATGAACCACTCAGTTAATTAAATATCTTATGTTCTCTATACACTTTCTATGTGGGGAGGAAAAAACCCACAGGCTAAGTTCCAGGCCAGTGTTTCCCAACCGGGGAGCATATGGCCCCCTGGGGGCCCCCAGGATATTCCGTGGGGGCCACAGGTGAAAAATGTGTAAATGGGGGACCATAGCACGAGGCTAGAGGGGCACAGAGGGAATTGAGAAGTGATTGCAGAGGGGAATCATTAAAAAAATAATCCTGAGCAATCCAGAGAAGGCCTTGGGCTTCCATGACCCCTTCCTTCCCTGCTCACTTTGGGAGTCGGGAAGAGTAGACTGCAAGGTTTAAAAGGACTTCTCACATTGAAATCGCCACAAGGTATATTGGTTTTGCCACTCAGCTCGCTCTCCTTCAAAAAGGGGAACGGTGGAAAGACAGGGGAATCTGACCTGCTTCTGATCTCTCTGTAGTGAGAATTCTAGTGGAAAGATATAAAAATATCTGGAAGGAAAGACCCCAAAATGAAATCAGTGGTTTTCACCAACGTAATAATAATAATAATAATAATGCCACATTTTTCATTGCCATGTGGAAATTGCATAGAAAGAGAATGGCTTTCCAGTCCATTGATGTGATAGGCCATTCTGGACCCTTAACAATCATGTGGAATAAAGCTTATGTTTGGAGATGGATCCTGCCACCTTTGCTGTCTGGCTCTTATTCATAAGACTGGTAAGAATATGGGTTTTACTGCTCCAGTAGGTGATCTTTAGAATTAGCTTTATATTTAGAGTATAGTGTTTTACATTGCATAATGGGGTTTTTGTTTGATAAAAAAAGTTAATCCAACAATTATAATCTTCAGTGCCTTGTGATACTTTCATGATAGAAACATAATAATCTGTATATTTATTTAGGAGTATCATCTCTGTTTTCTCTCTCTAAAGGTTCAACAATATAAGCAAGACCCTAAGCCATCCAAATGCCTCCATTCTGTTTTCAGTGCCCACACAGGTGATGAAGTCTTGTCCCACAAGGAATATGGACATCTTCAGGTATGAAATAAAATTCTTAAATATACTTCAGGGACTGAGTGGCTTTGAGTATTGTTCCTTTCCCCTGCTGCTCAGTTAAAGACCAGAGTTCTTTAAAGATGTGCCAAACTCTGGAGCTTGGCAAATTGATTTTCCCGCTTTAACATACCAATAAAAGCAAGCTGTTTGTAGCCCAACTCTCTGCTTTATATCTTATTGAATAAAATAGCACTACAATGGCCAAATGTTGCTTTCTTTGAAGCAACACAAACTGTTGTCAGCAAGTAATTTCAGTATATATATTAAAAAAACCATTTGTATTATAAATAAAATTTGAGAACATCTGATGCTGTATGCTGTAATTTTGTACATGTTTTAGCTTCACTTACTAGGAAACGGCTTAATTAATAAGAAGGACTTAATGTACTCTGATACTGCTTTTTCATTTAATTTTTAGCTTTGGTTTTCATAGTTCACATTTCTGTGATTTACAAATGCAGTTTCCTTCCTGCTTTTGTCATGTTTGCTTATGGTCAGAAATTTATTTGTCCAGCCAATAGAAATTAGAGTTTCTCCTGGATAATTGCCATGAGGAAATTTTCACTAGAATGGCTACTTTTGCCTTGGCTTCTTCAAAATTACTTTGACTCACAGTATTGCAGATTGTAATCATTATGTTTGCTGCTGAGCCTAGTTTGGCATTGAGCTGTTGATACATTGTAGGCTTTCTTTTATGTGGATTTCTTTGTTTACTGCCTGATGTGTTTTATTGTGTTATTTTTAGTATTCTACTTTTTCATTTGTCATGGCCAGTAGCTGAAACAAAGGAACTGAACTGAATGTTGCAGATACCTTCAACCAGCCTTCTCACATCGAACTTAGTCATCACCATTTATTGGCATTCTTTGTCTACCTTTTTTGATGTACTTCTTAGATTTTTTGATGTACTTCTTAGGAATAGACATGTTGTTGCAAGAACAGCAGAGCTAAGACCACTTTTCAGAAAATGGTCCAGCTGCCGTTTTCAAACCCGTGGCTGGCATCTAAATTAGAGACCTACTCCAGGGGAACCAGAGTCTTGCACATCTCTAGTGGAAATTTGGACTTACTTCTTTGTGGCATGCCAATCTTGTGCTCAAAGTGCTTGTGAGATTTCCTTCAGCTTCAAAATTGGTTTCAAAGGGGGGCTGCTCTTCCAGAATCATGAGTCCAAATACCCCCTAGGCATGGGAAAGCCTGGGGACACCTTCAGACCACACATTTAAAAGCACTGTGACACCATTTTAAGCAGTCACATTGGCTTCCCCCAAAGGATTCTTGGAGTTGTAGTCTGTTAAAGGTGAGGAGAGTTGTTGTGATACCCCTATTTCCTTCTCAGAGCTACAGTTCCCAGTGTTCTCTGTGAAAAGGGATTGATTGGTAAACTCCTCTGAGAATCGTAGTTTTGTTTTGAAGAGAGGGGTCTCCTAACTACTCTCAGCACCCTTAAATTACAGCTCCCAAGGATTATTTGGGATAAACCATGGACTGCTTAAAGTGGCATAGTGCTTTAAATATATGGCATGAATGTGGCCATAATCATAAAGATTTTTGGATGTAACCTGTGGTGAGCATAAAACAGTGATTCCTGTGACTGGTTAGTCAGAATACATATCATCACCTTTAGAATAACTACTGGCATTTTATCTGGCATTTACAACCTGGTGCCCTCCGGATGTTTTGGGTTTCAATTCCCATCAGCCCTAGTCAGCACAGTTGGTTTCAGACTTTGCATCTTTCTATGGCTTAGAACTGGGTGCTTAAAGAGGCATGCACCTGTATAAACCAGATGGTTATGGTTTCAGACACTCTCCTCCTGGTACCCCCATCAAGGTGAAGTGGTTGGAAAATGGGGAAAGGGCCTTTTTGGTAGTAGCACCCTCAATGCCCTACCCAAGGCTGCTTGCGTGGTACCTCCTCTCATGATTTTTCGGCACCAGACCATAATCTGCTTAGTCGTTGTTGCTGTTTCAAACTTTCTATTTTAACGGCAGTTGCTCTTTTTATTCCTGCCATTTTATTCGCGATGTTTGTTTGTAATTAATTGCTTGTTCTTCATTTTATTGTTATTAACTGCCAGGAAAGGAGGGTTACAATTCTTTAAAAAATAAATAAATTGAAACTGTTCCGTTATCTCCAAATGGAAGGTGCATGAATAAGCAACATGTAATCTTAGCTGCTGTGAAATGATTGTATTTTGTGTGCATTCATTTCTCTGATAACTTGGCTTTTTTTTTTTTTTTTTGCCCCTACGATGCAATATCTTGGCAGTGCTACGGCAGTTGATGCTGATATCTAATAGATAATTATGTTAACAGAAGAAAACAACTCATTTTTCGTAAATATAATTTAAACTCTATTAATCAAATGCGGAAGAGTTGATTGAGACTAATATTTCCCTCTGCAGGAGGCTGCATGAATGTTTTGTTTACAAGGTGGGAGATGGGGGTATACTGCTTGATGCAGTAATATCCTCCACTGTATGTCTTTTCTTTTTGCTTTGTCATCTGCACTGTCATTTGCATCTACTAGAAGCATTTTGACATGAATGGCACTGAAATAAATCCCTGCTTGTTTAAAACAGAAGACCAAAAAACAGCTAGCTAGATTATTTTCACAACTTAATTTGCTTAATTTCACAACTTCCAACTGCAGGTAAAAGTTTTTGTTTTTTTTACCTTCTAAAACAGATGCTGTGTGGATTCCGCTGTAAGCAACATTGATTGTGTGTGTGTACGTCTCCTGATGCCCCAAGTGTGCTTTAATATTCCCATGGGCCATACTTCAACAGATGATAGTTAATTACAGGAGCAAGCCAACAGCTCTTAGCTTACATACCCCTTCATGTACAGGACATGCATTAATTCTCCATCTGTTCCTGTTCTTTCTGCTCACTCTGACAGTTTCACTTTAGCCACCTCTGGTTTTTTTTGTTTTTTGACAACTTTGCTGCAGGACTTCTTATTCAAGTGGGAGCACAAACTCAACATGAGATATAATAGGTGATTCTTTTTTGCTTTGAGGGTCATTTCTTTTACTGTCTGACCATTCTTGTCCTTTTTTCCTTTTAACAGATAAATGCTGTGTCGTTGTTCCTCCTCTACCTAGTTGAGATGATATCATCTGGTTTGCAGATTATCTACAATACAGATGAGGTATGAATTCACCAACCCCATGAATCATTAGAACATGTTGAAGGTATTCTTACAGTCTTCATAAAATCACCCTATGGGGTAGGTTAAGCTGATAGAAAGGGGAATGTTCCAAAGTCACCAAGTGTGTTCTATGGTTCCCCAAGTTTTGCTAGTCCTAGCCTAATACTTTAGACACTAACTACACCAGGTTAGCCTGTCTTCCATACAACTTAGTTAAGAGATGTTCTGTTGATTGCATCTGGATTGTTTTAAATCTAAGGTTTCACCCACAAGGTTGCTTTTAAATTATCATATGTGGTGACCCATAACTTTTCCTTTTACTTATATATTTAATTTCTATACCGCCCTTCATCCAAGGACCACTGGGCAGTTTACAATATAAAAACACAAAAACACACCCCATAGTAACAAACAAACAAAATATCCCCCCACCCCCCAGTTTAAAATGCCATAGATCGCTCAGTTAGCCAAAGGCCTGGGAGAAGAAGAATGCTTTTGCCTGGCACCTAAAGATATGTAACAAAGGCGCCAGGCAAGCTTCCCTGGGGAGTGCATTCAATAAGTGGAGAGCCATCACAGAAAAGGCCCTTTCTTGTGCTTGCTATCCTCCAAGCCTCTCATGGAGGATGCATATGAAGAAGGGCTTTAGATGATTGTTGTAGGGTCCAGGTCAGTTCATATGAGAAGAGGCAGTCCTTGAGGTATTGTGGTCCTGCGCCATTTTAGGTGTTATCGGTCAAAACCAGCACTTTGAATTGAGCTGGGAAACTAATCAGCAGCCAGTTAGGCCAAGATTGGTGTTATAGGCTCAAACCGTCTTGCCCCGATGAGCAACCTGGCCGCTGCATTCTGCAGCAGCTGAAGTTTCTGAACTGTCTTCAGAGGCAGTCCCATATATAATATATTGCAGTAATCTAACCTAAACAACTTGTTGCAATTTCAGAATGTTCTAGCAGCAGAGATTGCTCTGTTCGACATTCAGACTTAGTAGTGTTGGCTTTGTATATGGAAACTGTGGTTCAAATCCATGTTCAGCTGTGAAGCTCCAGGATGGGGAAACCTGTAATCTTCCAGATTTGGTGGGCTACAACTCACTTTATTTCTGACCATTGGCCATGCTGTCTTAGGCCAATGGGAGTTATGACAGGCTTCCTACTCTCAGTTTATCACTATTCTCAGTTTATCCTACCTCATGGGGTTGTTGTGAGAAGAAAAATGTAACCCCGTGGAAGCTACCCTCTCTGAGCTGTTTGAAGAGGGGATGGGAAACAAATGTGAAACAAATCTGTCTTCTCTCCAAAATTCATGGTGCTGTCATGGAAATAAAGGATAGGTTGGTAGAACTTCAAACTGTCATTTAAATGTGACTTTTTCCTTTCATACCATTTTCATTCATCATCCTTCAGCTGCTTCTAAAGCCCATATAGATTGATTTGGATAATCAGTGCCTTTCAAAATAATATAAAAGCCTTAATCTCAGCAGGAATAGTGGGTTTTTTTTTAGTGGTATTACAAGTTCTGCATTAAAACCTTGCATTCTTTTATGGAATTTACTTTGTTGGTTTTGTGTGTGTACATGTATGTGTAGCAGGGATTACCATTAATAACGAATAATGCCCTTATTGTTGTGCTAGGAGCTGTACATGTTCAAAATGCATACAAAATGTCCATGCAAGTCCTTGTTAATGAGTCACAACAGATTTCACAGTCCCCACCATTTCTTTTTATGAATAGATTCAGAAATGGCCCTTTGAATGCTGGTTTTTTAAATGTGGTTTTAGTCTTAACAAAGTTAGAATTTTGACAATCTGTTTCAATCAAATCTGCAGCATTTTATTCTGGACTGATTTCCTGATTGAAATTGCATGCAAAGCTGATATTCAGCCTGTATAATGGGTTTCCAAACATGATCCATGTGTGCACAAGTGTGCCCACCATACGTCCTACAGCTCTTGTGAAAGGTCTTAGTAAGTATCCCCTCAAAAATCTGCACAATCTATTTGCTCTTTCTGCTCAGTTCCTGTTTGCACAGCCTCAGCCTTTATTACCTGGAAATGCTCCCTGAAACTTGCTCACACTTCAGTGGATGCCAGGATTGGATACCTGCGCTTCCACCCAAAGCAGAGGAGAGGTGCAAAGAGCTTCTTTGTGTGAGCAAATGTGGTGATAGCTGATGTAGGCGCCTTTCCCCCAAAGACCAGGAAGCATGCCCATACCATTTTGAGGTCCTGTCTCTTTGCTTGTTTTATTAGGTGTGGCAGCCATTTTGCATTGTGCCATGCCCCCACAGCAGCCATTTTGTAGCTGGCGTTCATGGCACTTTCTCAAAATTTGAGATGTGGCCTGCATCTCAAATAGTATTTAAACAGTGTGTTCAGAGTGTTTCTCCTGAGTTACGTACAGTGGCTGGTGAGATTTGCTAGGTGAGAAGTGCTAGTGACCACTGCATGGTGTGATAAGAGTGGAGAAAAGGATTTCCACCCTGATCTGTTGATGGTGTTGATGGGGTGCCCCATCTAACTCAGTGCTGAGTACCCAGCTGAGTTGCCCCTATTGATGCCAGTAGCCTGCACCCAGACCGTTAGCCACTCATCAGTACCCTCACCATCACCTCCACCAGTTCTGGAAGGTAAGGTTTAGGATTCCCCATCCTACCTTTGTCAGGATATAGCGACTGCCAGAAATTTCACCTGCCAATTGCCTGACTGGACACAGCTGATTAACCTCATTAATCTTTACAACTATCCTGGCATTTACAGATAGAGGACTGGGTGGTAGTGGCTTGCCTACAGCCATCTGATAGGTTCACTACTAGGCTGAGGTTTGAACCCAAGATTGACTGGTTCACAGCTCGCACTCTTATCCATTACACTACACCAAATCGCCTCTTCATGTGATGAAAATTGATCCTGCTGTGCAAGGCAGTAATAAGACTCTGTTGCCCAGCTGGATGTTATACACTTTGAATTTGCTCCTAGCTCTGAACTGCTTTTGACTTCCTTTGAATTGGCCCCTTTTCTGTATAGCTGAGTCTATTTTAATGCTTGAAGACTTCTTTGGGACCTCTTCCCCCTCTCGTCTTCCTTTATTTCACATTTAGACAATTCACTTGTGCAGGATGTTACGCCTATTGAATGCAGTGAAGCAATTCATTATTACTCCTTTTTCCCTCGGAGGTAAATGAGCTGCCTCTGGTAGTAGATGAAAATGCTGAGCAAGTTTGAATGGTTGGGTAAATTTAATGGGGTTTGTTTCCCAGCATAGAACAGCAGTATTTTGTTAAATCCTTACAAACGGGGGGGGGGGGGGCGACGACAACAACAACAATGACTTATTTTCAGTTTTATTATTTAAGCAACAGATGTATACAATGCACCATACCTGGTTAAGTATCCATGAACCTGGTCTATAGCCTAATATCATTTCAGGACTCCATATATGAAATGGCATGTATATGTTTAAAATAAAAAATGAGTATTGATAAACTATGGCTTAGCAACTGAGCGGGGGAGGGGGGACTTGTGGAAGGAGACATTTGGGTCCCCTTTGCCTCCTGGAAAGCTTCTCAGGGCACTCTTCTGAACAGAATGTTTTGTGACTCAGATGGCTCCTGGAGGGAATCACCTATATTGGGAACCATGAGTGAGCAGAGTGTTCTTGAGATTCTCACAACACTCTGGAGAGGCTTTTAGGAGGTCTGCAAGGGAGGGGGAGGAGGGGTCAGTCCCATTCCACAAGATTCAGTCTGCTTCTGGAACTCCAGAGCCAAGACTTCATCTTGAATTATTTGTACAGTGGTACCTCAGGTTACATACACTTCAGGTTACATACGCTTCAGGTTACAGACTCCGCTAACCCAGAAATAGTGGTTCAGGTTAAGAACTTTGCTTCAGGATGAAAACAGAAATCGTGCTCCGGCGGTGCGGCGACAGCAGGAGGCCCCATTAGCAAAAGTGGTGCTTCAGGTTAAGAACAGTTTCAGGTTAAGAACGGACCTCCAGAACAAATTAAGTACTTAATCTGGGGTACCACTGTACACTGAAATTTCTAGAGAAACACAACTTCTCATTTCAATTCCGTTTGTTTGTAAATGTGCAGTATTTACAATAAATAAACTTTAAGTTGGTCCAAAGCCAGGAGCTGTAGTGGTTGGTTATTAACTTTAATAAAAAGTGGGCAAGATGGCCATACTGAAGTGGCTGAAGGTTGGATGATACCAGTATAATTTAGAAATGCCTTTAATCCTTTCCTTTATTTCCATTTGTTCATCACTTCATTGTTTTCCATCTAATTGCCCAAGTTCACCATTAAGCTGAATGTTTCCAACCTGGGAGGAAAAATAACAATTTTGTATGTGTTAGGCTCTGTGTAGTTTTCTTGCAGGATTAACAAGATGCAGACAGATGGCCGGTGGTTGCAAAGCTGTCAGCTAGGAAGTGTCTGCTTTGTGTGGGGTTCCTGGACAAGATTAGACCGTTCAATAGAATCTCTGTTTCTATAGGCCCCCGAACAGCCAGAAACATGTTTACAAGATATTTATATGCCAGGGTTGTTTAAAAGCAGCAACCACTAGGCAAGACAACGGTCACCGGTTTGTTAGTTAATGGTACTAGAAGAGGCAGAAAGAAGGAAGACAGGAGAATAGCCTCAGCAGTGAAATATATTGATTTATTTAGGCACCTCTCTACTGCCCAAACAGTTGCGTCCTCTGGGTGCTTTATAGAAATTAAGCAGTGTTCTAGCAGTTGTAGCTGTGTATATTTCTCCTCCTCTGCTGGCAACAATGCAGAAGAGGAGAGAAAGAGTTGGCAGTTGCCATAGCACAGACTGCTGCTGACCAATCAACTCAACACAGTACCAAGTTATATGTCCCTATAGCCAGGGTGGGGAACCTTTGACCTGTAGGCCAGATTTGGCCCAGCAGATGTCCCATATTGGTCCACGAAACCTTTCCCCCCAAACCATGCTCACTCTTCCCACAAGTACCATCATAGGCAGGTACCAACATGGCTACATGGGAAGAATCAGGAGCTTAAAGTGAGCTCTCAATTTGCTCTGAAATCACTGCTAAAACTGAGCCCTCCCCCTTTTTAACTGGTGTGCCAATGCAAACTGCTTTGTGCTACCGAGCCCTGCAGAAATCAGGCTTAAGCTCACACCACTTCAGCTGATGGACGGTGAATTCTAGCCCACTGAATTGGTTGCGCAGCCAGGTTCCCCATGGCGAACCCTTGCAGCCAACCCCTGTAGAAATCAGACCTGAACTCACTGACCATCAGCTGAGCTCAAGAATGCCGGAAAGCACTTTCCGAGCCCTGTGCTCAGTACTTGCCAAGTGTCAAGCATGGGTCTGGCAAAACCCCTTGTGCTACAGCTTCCAAATGTTGCACAAGGGACTTTGACAGGTGGGCGGGACAACCTACCTCTCAGTCATCTAACATCATCATGACATTACCCTCAGGGGTGGTGGCAGATAATGATACAGTCAACAAGAGCCAAAAATGTCCCCCACTCCTGCCCTATATACTGAAACAGAAAGTAAGAGCAACAGAGACATCTGAAAATTTTGTAGCATCCAACTATGGAAGAAATATTGGCGTATTTCAGGTTTTTCTTTTTCCCCTTCATCTCCTTTCTGTTTTCTTTTTCTCTTAGGTGACCTTCATACAAAACCTTGTATTTTGTGTGGAAAGGGCATATCGTGTGCCCGACTTTGGTGTGTGGGAAAGAGGAAGCAAATACAACAACGGCAGTACTGAACTGCACTCCAGGTATGGTGTGGGCAAGTCCTTCTGTTTCCAGTCTGTGCCGCTTTTGCATGTATTGATCCGTAAAACCATTTTGTTCCATTTCCACATTAATGTACATTTAAAAAACACCCACATGAAAATTGTTATTTAAATATGTGTGTTAAAATATACCTTCTCTCCAAAGCCACATTGCCAAATGAATTTTCTCTCCAAAACTGCAATGGAACATTTAGAAATGTGAAATCAGGTTGATAGCTAAGTTCTGATTCATGCATTAGCCTGGAAGGTACAGATGAGGTCAGTTCATATCAGGTTTCTTAAATACTGGAGCCTTAATTCAAGATGAAAAGAAAATGGTTTTGCTTTTCCTTTCAGATGGAGTATCTGTAAGTGAATTTAGCAAATGGTTCAAAACTATGGTTCCTACAATATTTACAAAAGTATTGTATTTGTAGAATATTAATATGATAAAGCAGAAGATGGCAGCTTTTTAAAAAGCCAGGTGAACCCATCATTAAGACCAAACATCCTAAAAAACCCACTGGTGGATAATAAAGTGATCAAAAGCAACAAATAAATACTACAAATAATAATAATAAAAACTTAATAGAGATACCACCAGGTATGCTTGCCTGGAGAATGAATCCCCAAAAGAGGACTTTACATCTGAAAAGGTCTAATTTTGGATTATCCTAGCCTAACCTCCATTGGCACAAGGACCCATAGGAGGGCTTCTGATACCTAGGCAAATTTGTATGGAATGAGGCAGTCCTTGGGGTGTTCTGACCCTAAGCTGTTCAGGGCTTGGAACAGTTCAGCCAGTACCTTGATTTGTGTTCAGAGGTATTGAGAGCCCATGCAGTTGTCTCAGGACTGGTGGGATTTGTCCTACATGCCCAGTACCATGTAGTAACTGCTATATTCTATTCTAATGGTAGATTCTGGTCTGTCTTCAGGGGCAGTCCCACATGCACTGCACTGCAGTAGTCCAAATGGTAGTGCAGTCCAAATGGTACATGCACTGCACTGCAGTAGTCCAAATGGCTGCTTCGGTAGTGTTAGGGAAAGCCATTATATTTCTGATCAACCTGGATACTGTAAAACAATGCTTTATTTGTCAGTCTTATGGTTAATGAAAGATGACTTGAATCAGTTCACATGACTGTATAGAAAATGTACTCTGGCTGTAGTGTAAATGAAATCACTTAGATTGCCAGATAGACATGAATAGCTAATGTACATTTCTATTCTCAGTTTGATTTGAGTGCAAAGTTTTGAGTTTTCTTGATACAGCCTAGGAGCATATCCAACATCCTACTGGATTAATAACACTGGAAACTGAAAATTGTTCCTTTCCCTCCCCCATGCGATAAAGCGAGCCTTCTAAAGCCACTTCACTTCCTAAGCAGTGATCATCTTAAGGACCAAGTGGCAGGCTCCCCTTGTTTTAAATATAACTCTGAATATCAGACCATACTAGGTCTGATATTATTCTGGGAGTGTTCAGACAAATACACCTTATGGTTCATGTAGCCAGATCATTACAGACTCCAGGATAATGCTAAAGCTTCCGTGGTCTGACTGCTTCTGTGTTAAGAGTGCCAATATTCTTTGTAGTTGTGTTCTTTTTATTACTCATACCCTCTTGAAATAAAATTCTGAAATTATATGTTACCTCTGTTTGTGCTCCATTACTAGTGAAGTCAGTAGAACTGTGGCCTTTTAGATGACAACTGTAATAATTTTCCCGGGAAAATGGCTTACAAATACTGTAGACTAAAAGAGAAGTCACAATGACAATAGTTATATATAAAATTTGCTGTATTGGCTCAGTGCGTTTATTTCAGTTTGCAGTAACATTAAGGGAGTCAGGTGGACGCTTGTGTCTGCAATTTTATGTATTTGTAAGTTCTCCTTGCAATAAAAATGAGATACTTGTAACAATTTTAGATGTTTCCTTTTGCTGTTTTAGTACACATTAAAATATATATTGGTAACTTAACTCAAGAAGCCGAGCTATTTCAATAGACCTTAAACTACTTTCTTTTTTTTTTAGTGTCAGACTTTAGTCCTTGATCTGAGTGGTTGTATTCAGAGAATGTGTCAAGGTCATAAACTTTAGGCTGTTTCTGTGCTGGAGAGACTGTACTCTTTCCCAGTGCAAGCAAAGTACAAGATATTCAGCAAGGCAGAAGGGGGGCGGGGGGACCTGAAGCATCCTAGGGTCATGTAACATTACCTAGATATTTTGACCACAGAAAAGGTGCCTTCTCAAGCAGCTAATTGGTTATGTCCAGTTCAGACGTCACAGCAAAACCATGGAATGCCTTTTGGGACCATGTCTCGAGCCTGCATACTCTTTTCTTCCCTTATTTCTGGTTTGTGATAGTCATAATTTGCCATTGCATGTGAACCATTGTTTACACTTAAACCCAAACTGGAAGCCACAGGATCATGTGAGCATGATAGCTTTGAGGGTTTTTTCTACGATCAAGTGGTATTATTAGATAGATAGATAAATGATAGATAATGACCCTGAGGGCCAAACCATTACATTCAAAGCAGATTTAAGGTGTTTTGGCACCAGTCAGATCCTTGAAAGTTGTAGGAACCATTCAGGCTGCGTTTTCCCCCTGTAATCTTGAGCTGTGGCACAGCAATACAGTTCTATCAGCTATCTTTTAAACCTGCAAAATATTTGTTTCAGGTTTAACAAATGTAGCCATAGCAAAGGAAAAAAAAATGAGGAAACAACTGACCAAAGGAGACTTTTCTCTCTCCCTGCCCAATTAGTTAGTATGGGGAAAGAGAATTCTGCTCTTCATTAGGTGTGCACCTGATAGCCGTGAGACAGATTGTGACAGATCAGAGTGTTATGAAAAACCAATTCAGTTTGCTGTGTGGAAGGGTTAGTAGCAGGAGCCATATGCCCGTGTCAGTAATTAGAAGAGTCATGCCAATAACTGAGTCAAGGGTCAGAAATGGATAGCATTTCAGGGAGTACATGGGAATAAGCGCAGAGAACAACCTGAGGGTAAGGTCAGGCAAACCTTAGAAGTTAGTTAGACAGTTCTTCCTACTGACACATTGATAACTTGACTGTTCTGTATTTAGGCACAACAAATTAACTGTTCACTGTCCCTTTAAGGGTAACCCAGCTCTGCACACTTGCATTAAGTGTCTTGGCTGGGAGCTGTTTGGAAGCCTCTTAATAAATCAGATTACTAACACCTGTGCAGCCTGAATTTTGTAGTTGGGGTCCAAGTGATAATACATGGACCAGCCAATGCAACCCTGGGGTGATGTAACCTTAAATACTAGTGAGAGAATAAAACAGCCCTGAAAAGCTGGACCAGGGAAAGCCATCCCTGGGGATTCTAGATCAGGTCCCCAAATCTGTGCCCGACACAAATTCATGAAAGAGGAATGCCATGTTTTCTAAATTACTGTTGGTCCTGCCTAGTAAGACTGCTCATTTAAAGAGAGCTGCACCCTAATAGAGTGTGATAATTACCAGCCATGTCTATACTTTCAAAAATGCACCGCACTTTGAAATTCCGGGGGGGGGGGCAGTCTCAAACCCACACAAAATCAAAACCTTGTATTTTGGGCTCCTTGTGAAAAATAGTTTCATAACATTTCTTGCAGACAGCACAGCTTTTACTGCTGAATTTTCAGCGAGGAAGATTTGCCGGTCTGCAATCATCCGCTGATTTTTGAACAGCAAGCTTTGCAACATCTCGCTAGAATCGTACGATTCCGTCCCATGTGTTCGAGCTCCTGAAGTATTCATTTGTCCTGTAACCATTTTGATCAAGCTGTTCCCAAGCATCTGCTGAATACCTCTGCAAAAACACTGTTGACATCTCCCATCTGTGTTACTGATAATAGTGGTGTTTCTGAAATGCAGCATCTTTGTACTCCGGAGCTTTAGAAAGGCACCGGAATCTTCAACTTGTTCTCCTTTGTTCTACAGCTAATATGCTGCTGTCATGCTGCCTGTCCCTATTAGGGTTATTTTGTTTGTCTGCTTGGCTGCCTTTTTAATGTAGCTTTCAGTCCCAAACACCTACGTATGGTTTCTTTTATTTTCTTTATTGCTGTTTAGCACTGTTCCCAACGTTTCACACAGATTCATCATTTGTGAACATGGGGAAATTATACTCAGGATACATAGTAGGTTTCTGAGGTTCTCAGTAATTGAATCCGAGTCTTAGTAGCTGGGTTTCTTTACGTTGCTTGTAACCTAGTTTCTTTGTTTTCTGTCTGAAAGCTTTTTCTTTCTTTTTAATCCCATATATCTAGTCTGGATTTGTTGCCTTTGATCACCTAATTAGTAGTGGCTGGAAACCAGCACGTCCTGAATGAGTGAAGAATTCAGCAGGCAGCTGTAAGCATGCAAAGAACTTGTGAGCTGGGTGAACAGCCAGGATGGGAGGCAATTTGAGGACAGCAGCTTTTACTCTTGCAGTGGCTGTAACTGAAATTTTGGAAAATCTTAACTAGCTTCCAAGGGGCTTTTAGTGTCAACAAGGTAACGTCGGATAGGGTTTTGAAAACTAGGTGCGGACAATGTGGATTACTGAGCTGCTGTCACTGCCATCAATATTTTAATGCTGGTTCTAAATGTGTTCTATTGGATTTTAACAAGTTTGTTTTTATTACTTTGTATTTTGTTATGATGTTTTAAAGATGTTGTAAACCATCTTGAATCCCAACTTGGGAGAAAAGTGGGATAGAAATGTATTAAATAAATAAATAAGTAAATAACTCCTATCCCTTTCGTAATTTGGGGGAGTTTTGGCTCATGCAGTTAAAGGACAATCTTCCCATATCCTTCGAAACCTGCACCTTTCCTGAAGTCTTTAGCTCTGATTGCATGTTTCTTATATTAATCCTTGGAGCCTGCAATTAAAGATGCCCAGAAGACAATGGACTGTAATTTAGTAGTGAAGTGCCTTGTCTTTCATATCTTTTTTCTCCAGCAATCATGAAGGCATCAATCAAGTGCCCAAAATTTTACAGCAGCCATAATACTTAATCACAGAGCTTGTTCTTGGAAATAGCTCTTTGGCATTCTTCAGACTTGCTAGCTCCTGTTAGCGGGGTATATTGGCACCTCTAACGAGCTCTTGTATTCATTTTATTGGTGTCTACGCCCTGTGTGTAGACAAAAGGCAGCAGCTAATGTTGTTGTTCCTCATTGCAGTGTATTGTCTGTTCCCTTTTCTTTATATTTCTGCCGCAGTTGATGTCTTAAACTAGGGGAACTGTACCAGTTGGCTAAGCTTGTTTCTGAAAAAGCTACTCATTTTTGCTGGTTTAAACAGGGAGGTCTCCATTAATAACTAATGCAAGTGATTATCCAAGTGATGAGTTTATCATGGCTTGGTATTATTACACTTTTACTGAACTGCTGTACCTGTAGTTCCTGGAGAAGATTTTTTTTGTGAAGTTTGTGTGCTCATCCATTTTAGATTTGCTGCTCTTTGAATAAACTTTTTAGATAGATAGATAGATAGATAGATAGATAGATAGATAGATAGATAGATAGATAGGAATTGGGCTGGAAGAATGAGCTGAAAGAGAAACTACTTGATTTTTATATATTTATTTTATTATTAATTTAAAGTATTTATCTCCTACCTGCTCCTTGTAAAACAGCACTCAGGGAGGCTCACATCACATTAAAAACCATTAAAGAAATATATTCCCAAAATAAACGAAATCCAGTCCCAAGAGCAACAGATAAAAAGAAACTTGAAAGAAAGGATTGGCTCAGTCCTACAGGCCTGGCACCTCCCAAAAAACCCTTCCCGCAAGTATAAATCAAATACATTAAGAGAGGGCTACATACTTTTTCCCAGATGTAGAACCTTTCCATTTGCAGGAACCCTTTTATTTACATTGCAGGGGGCATTCAAAAAAAGTAATCCCACCCACAGTGTCAAAACTTTGGTCTACTGCACCACCTCATTGTGTAGCTCAGGCCCCATCATGGCACTGTCTAATATTTTGAATTTGCTTGTGGCTCATTAACCCTAGAGATTGGCTTTCACTGCTTTTAGAGGCTTGCTCTTAGTGAAACAGCATGCTCGCCAGTCCAGCTTCTGTTAATGTGTCATCCCATTATCTGGATAACAATAACTTCTAATCAGCAGAAGATAGAAAATTGTGGAGTTTCACCAACCTTTGATGGCAGCTGCTTAGAGCGGAGTTTTGTAGCCAACCTAATCAGCTTTTCCTTGTTGAACCAATTAGAATTAAACCCCACAAGCCTTTTCTCTCTCTTCTTTTCCTGGCACTGCTTCTGAAAGGCTTTGAAACCTATTGGTGTGACGGTTAGAAATAAAGGAAGAGTCTAAAATCAATGTTTCATGGTAAGCTGTTAATGAAAATGTTCCGACAGAAGCTGTATTTATGATAAATATGCTACACGCAGCAAGACGTTTGTTCCCATTTCCATTCTTGCTTCTGTGAGGTTGCAGTAAAATCATCAGGCTAAGGTTGCTTTTAATTTGAATCCGATCAGTTTTTCCATCTTGTATTTAGTATCTGTATTACAGACTGGGCTTTAATTTTCTAAATGCCTGCATGCTACTGAATGTGAAGGCCAAGGTTAAATCCATCATTGCTTTCTACTTTGATCTTAGGGTCTGTTGTCAGTGCCATTTTTACATTAAGTTACTTTACTTTTCCCTCACCGCTATCCCTCATAAAATGATAGTGATAGTTACCTTAATGAAGGGCTTTACACCCAGAACACACCAGACCCATGTACATGCACTGGCCTGTATGAACTACCATATCTTGTTCAGTATTGCCATTCTGACGGGCAGCAGTTTACTCAGGTTTCACTGAACAATTTAAATATTATTTTTATGTGGTGATAATGGCAAATTGAACGTGGGACCTTCTGTGTGCAAAGTTGGTGTTCTACAGCTGAGCTGCAGCCCCTTCTCCTATCTATTGTTGTCTCCTGATCTCTGACCCACCTGTGTGTGTGTGTGTGTGTGTGTGTAACTCAACAACAACCCTCCATTGTGAACATTTGCAATCGCTGCTAAATAATCACCAGATAACCTCAGGGTGCACACAAATGAACCATCAGTCCATCTACCACCTATTCTTAATGATTTAATTTCACGGAAACAGCTGGTGATGTTCGGGTTCATAAAATAGATATTCTCTGTAGATATTAATGAGGTGTTTATTTTAAAAGGGACAGGGTAATGCCCAATTAACTAGACCAGAAATGTTTCAACTGTCAGAATATGTCTTCCTCAGCAAAGAATGTGACCGCAATATGATGTTGGAGGAGGTCGGATAGTCATATATTGCCTTGGTGTAGAACAGGGGTTGGGAACTTTTGACCCTCCAGAGGTTGGACTCCACAATCCACAATTGTTAGCCATGCCAGCTGGCGCTGAGAGAAGTTGGAGTCCAGCTACACCTGAAGGGCCAAAGGTCCCTCATCCCTGTCTGTCTGTTCATTTCCTGATGTACGGTCTTAAAGCCAACACAGTGTGGGCTGCCATGATAGTGGTAGAAGCACTTATTCTTTTTCCCCAGGCCTTTGATTGATTGAGTTGATTATGTTTCATTGTTAGTGTGCTGCCAGATTTACTGTCTGTTGGAGTGTGTTCACTAAATGATAAACAATGTCACTGATTTATATTACTTTTCTTTAGTCTCTTTTATGGTATAATTTATTTGTGTTTATTTATTTTAAGTCATTCGGAGACCTTCTTAGGGTAACAAGCAACTAATAAGTGCTAACATCAACAATAACCTCCCATCTTTTCTGCTTTTTAGAAATATTTGCTCTTCAGCTCTTTAGTCCTCACCCCAGCTGAAATGAAGCTTACCCTCACTATTGCCATCCCTCCTGTTATTGCCTCTCCCTGCTGCCCAGCCTGGCAAAATTTAGGTTTTATGCATGTGGTGCTATTCTGCCAAGTTCCATGTCTAGCGATGGTGCTGGGTTGCCTCGGACCAGCCATCTTCTCTCAGCCTAACCTACCTCACAGGGTTGTGCTGAAGATAAAATGGAGAGGGAGAAAACCATGTACACAACCTTGGACTCCTTGAGGGAAAGGTGGGATAAAGTGGAATAAATAAGTTCACATGTGCAAAAGCTGCCAGTGCTTTATCATCAGGCTCTTGAAAGATGAGCACATAGAGCACTGATATTTTTCCTGTCACTGGTGCCCTCTCAGCAAGACCTTCAAACCCATAGCCCCAGATGTCCAAACACAAGGTGACTCCCTATATATAACAGATGGCCAGTGACCTTTAAGGATAAACTGCTGAAAAATAGTAAAGAATAAGCCTACTATATCATCATTTTACTCTAGTTTGGTTTTTTTCAGTTCCTCAGCAAGAACAGATCTGATGAGCAAGGTAGCCTTGAGGGAGTTGGATTTTATTTCCAGAGTTGTGAGCGTAACAAACTTTTATTTCTTCTTCTCCTCTCTTTTTCAGTTCTGTTGGGTTAGCAAAAGCAGCCCTAGAAGCAATTAATGGATTCAACCTCTTTGGCAATCAGGTAGTAAAAATATTTAAGTATTTGTTCATTTTCCATTTTTAATTAACTGCTTGTTCTTCAGTAAATTGCTTTCATTGCAGATCAAAGGACACCTAATATCCATATGGTAAAGCCTGTTCACTCTCCAATTTTCTATTATTCTTTTTTAAAGAACTAGGCTAACAAATTATTTCTTTCTACTTTAGATACAGGATTCAAAGGCTAACAGAACCAGCTCTTTCCTCAGTTAACAGAAGTTACTTTTCCTTTCAGTCATTTATTTAACTCTTGTGAAAATGAAAAGTATAAATTTTTTGCTGTTCTAGTCTTTTGATCAAGACATTAAACAGCTCTGGCTGCTTATACAAATACTCTTTCCATTTTTCTGTTTTCAGCCTCTGATACAGTACACCATCACTTTCTTTTACTGACCTTCTTAAGGGTCTCCCCCCATACCCCCTATCAGATAATTTGGGAATCCATTGAATAGCCATGCTTTTCATTAATTGCTCCAAATCTGCTTTGATATGCATAGCCTTCTCTTGATTATCACAGAAACTGGTCCTAGCTCTGTCTCACTCTCTACGTATTATATGGCCATTAAAAATGAAAAGAAAAGGCAAAAGCACAAAGGGAAAAGGTCTAATGCCTTGTGTGCGATCCGTATGTCCCTAGTTTAGAATTGTTTCACAATAGAACCATTTTCAGAAGTAAAAATAAAAAATAATAAAAAATTGTCCAGTAGCACCTTAGAGACCAACTAAGTTTGTTCTGGTGTAAGCTTTGTGTGCATGCACACTTCTTCAGATTACTTCAGATGCACACTTCTTCAGATACCTTTCATGCATGCATGAATCATGGTGTGCAAGACCTTATATAGACTTTTGAAATTGTCCACCCTGTAGCTCAAGACCACCCCCCAAAACATCATACATACATCACAGAAGAAGGCGGTCTCCAATAGAAATCCTGTTTGTCAGGACACCTGATAATGGTCACTGATTGCTTTACCTGGGCAGCTTGGCTATTCCATTTGAGATGCTAAATACTTAGTTCCTGAATCCAGGTCACAGGCTCACCCTATTCATACACAAATATGCCCTTAAGACAGGATTTGTGTGCAAAGAGACAATGTGGAGGCTTCCCCATTTCCTTCCTCACTGCAGAGGAATATTTGAGCTCACTGAAAGAGTTAAAACAGCTTCAGGATTGCTTTCCTGTACTATTTCAGACACGTGGTTTATATACTTATGTATGTGTTTATCTTGTACATTTATTGTCTAAAAATATTGGCTTTCCTACTCTAGTGTGAATTAATTCTACTAAAAGTGCAATAAATTGATAAAGTATTAATCATGTTGTGTGCGTTGGGTTTCCCCCACATGAAATGAGCTGTTTTCATTTACAAATCAAAAGTGCAGGATAGATAGCTATATAAAAAGGTAAAGGGACCCCTGACCATTAGGTCCAGTCGTGGCCGACTCTGGGGTTGCAGCGCTCATCTCGCTTTATTGGCCGAGGGAGCCGGCGTACAGCTTCCTGGTCATGTGGTCAGCGTGACTAAGCTGCTTCTGGCGAAACAGAGCAGTGCATGGAAACGCTGTTTACCTTCCCGCCGGAGCGGTACTTATTTATCTACTTGCACTTTGACTGCTTTCGAACTGCTAGGTTGGCAGGAGCAGGGACCGAGCAACGGGAGCTCACCCCGTCATGAAGATTTGAACCACCGACCTTCTGATCGGCAAGTCCTAGGCTCTGTGGTTTAACCCACAGCGCCACCTGCGTCCCAGATAGCTATATAGCTACACATTAGTAAAGTTATTATTAGCTATATATAGGAAGACTGTACAAATGGTAAAAAAGAAAAGAAAACCAAGGCACTAAGGGTTTCTTAAGGATTAGTGACATACACCCCCCCCCATGGTATCAGTTTCTTTTTGTGGAAATATTGTCGCCTTTGTTTAATCTGAGGACACCACTGTCAAAGAGACCACTGGCATGCAGAGCAGCAGACACACTTATCTGAAAAGCTTAAGGCTTCTTAAAGGGATTCAGCTTAGTTTTAACTGGATCCTTATGGTGAGCACAGGGCAAAGTGTAAACAGCTACCAGGAAAAAAGAACCTTTCATCTTTAATTTAACTATGTCTTAATCTGGGGGATTTGGAAGCTTGAGCGTTTGCAAGTAACCTCTGTTTGGCCTTGAAATAACAGAGCTCATCCTTCTTGCTCTCTGAATGCTTTCCATGAATATAGAGCTGATTTGTTTTACAAAATGGATCCATGAAATCCATGACTTAGGCCTTATTGCCTTACGTTACGTTTATCCCCTACCCCAGTACAGAAGACCAGATCTAAGGTGTGTCCTGCTGTGTGCATTGGGCTAGATACATGAGACAGGCCCATGATGGTCATGGAGGCCATAAACTCCTGATTCACTCCAGGCAAGTCAGCTTCAGCATATATGTTGAAGTCCCTGAAGACCAAAAGTCTTGAGGGGGTGGGTCCTCAACACCACCTCTGAGACTACCTCTGTCAACTCAGGGAGGAAGACTGTTAGGCAATAGGGTGGATACTGCACCAGCTAAATCCCACTCCTGTCTTGAGTTTCTAATGTCTAATGTAACTGCAGGATAAAGTACCTGACCAGGGAAATGAAATCCTTAACGGTCACAGCTACTCCATTTTCCCACCTCTCAAAGCATGGTTGACACTGACCTAGAAACCTAGGGAGATTTACACCTCCCTTCATCCAACCACATTTCATTTATACAGGCCAAGTTGGCATGTCCTTCTAGGATAAGGCCAATGATAACAAGACCTTTCCATTGACTGACCTTAGCATTTTTTGCTTCAGCCCCGTGAGGGCTAAGATAAGCCTAAAATATTTGTAATGCTGGAAGATGGATAGAACTAAAATGTCTAACCATCTTTGCCCTTACAGATAGGTAGCCGTGTTGGTCTGCCATAGTCAAAAAAAAATATAATAATAATTCCTTCCTGTAGCACCTTAAAGACCAACTAAGTTAGTTCTTGGTATAAGCTTTCGTGTGCATGCACACTTCTTCAGATACAGTGGTACCCCGCAAGACGAATGCCTCGCAAGACGGAAAACCCGCAAGACGAAAGGGTTTTCTGTTTTGGAGGCGCTTCGCAAGACGAATTTCCCTATGGGCTTGCATCGCAAGACGAAAGCCCATAGGGAAATGCTGGCGGTCGGGAGCAAAGACTTTCGCCCACAGCCGGCCTTCAGAAGAGGACCTCTTCTGAAGGCCGGCGGGGGGCAAAAGTCTTTGCTCCCCCCGCCTGCCTTCCCCCCACCTGCCCCGGGCGATCTTAAAATGCTGGCGGGCGGGAGCGAAGCGTTCGCTGCCGACCCCCAGCATTTTAAAATCTCCAAGGGACAGCAGAGAAGTCTCTGTCCCGGGGAGGTTTTAAAATGCTGGGGGTCGGGAGCGTTCGCTGCCGACCCCCAGCATTTTAAAACGATGTTCCGAAGTGGGGGGGTGGGGCGGGAACAGCTGCCCCAGCCGCCCCTCTTCGGAACGATGTTCCGAAGGGGGGAGGTGGGGCGGGAACAGCTGCCCCATCCGCCCCACTTCGGAACGATGTTCCGAAGGGGGGAGGGGGGGCGGGAACAGCTACCCCAGCCGCCCCACTTCGGAACGATGTTCCGAAGGGGGGAGGTGGGGCGGGAACAGCTGCCCCATCCGCCCCACTTCGGAACGCTGTTCCGAAGGGGGGAGGTGGGGCGGGAACAGCTGCCCCAGCCGCCCCACTTCGGAACGATGTTCCGAAGGGGGGAGGTGGGGCGGGAACATCTGCCCCAGCCGCCCCACTTCGGAACGATGTTCCGAAGGGGGGAGGGGGGCGGGAACAGCTGCCCCAGCCGCCCCACTTCGGAACGATGTTCCGAAGTGGGGGGGTGGGGCGGGAACAGCTGCCCCATCCGCCCCTCTTCGGAACGATGTTCCGAAGGGGGGAGGTGGGGCGGGAACAGCTGCCCCATCCGCCCCACTTCGGAACGATGTTCCGAAGGGGGGAGGTGGGGCGGGAACAGCTGCCCCAGCCGCCCCCCTTCGGAACGATGTTCCGAAGGGGGGCGGGGGGGCGGGAACATCTGCCCCAGCCGCCCCACTTCGGAACGATGTTCCGAAGGGGGGAGGGGGGCGGGAACAGCTGCCCCAGCCGCCCCACTTCGGAACGATGTTCCGAAGGGGGGCGGGAACATCTGCCCCATCCGCCCCACTTCGGAACGATGTTCCGAAGGGGGGAGGGGGGCAGGAACAGCTGCCCCATCCGCCCCACTTCCGAACGCTGTTCCGAAGTGGGGAGGTGGGGCGGGAACAGCTGCCCCAGCCGCCCCACTTCGGAACGATGTTCCGAAGGGGGGAGGGGGGCAGGAACAGCTGCCCCATCCGCCCCACTTCCGAACGCTGTTCCGAAGTGGGGAGGTGGGGCGGGAACAGCTGCCCCAGCCGCCCCACTTCGGAACGATGTTCCGAAGGGGGGAGGGGGGCAGGAACAGCTGCCCCAGCTGCCGGGCTTCGTAGCGCTGCTGCGAAGCCGGGCGGGTGGGTGGGAACACCTTCTGAAGGCGGGCAGGGGGCGAAAGTCTTTGCTCCCCCCTGCCTGCCTTCCCAGGGGCTTTTAAATCGCCCCGGACAGCGGAGAAGTCCTCCGCTGTCCGGGGCGATTTTAAAATGCCGCCCGCCAGCATTTTAAGATCCCCCGGACAGCGGAGAAGTCCTCCGCTGTCCCAGGGTTTTTTAAAATGCTGGGGGTGGGAAGAAAAGCCCTTGTCCCGCCCCCCAGCCTTCAGAAGAGGTCCGGGGACAGACTGTCCCCGGACCTGGCCTGAAGGTGGTTTCCCTAGGAACGCATTAATTGATTTTCAATGCATTCCTATGGGAAACCGTGCATCGCAAGACGAAAAACCCGCAAGACGAAGAGAATTGCGGAACGAATTAATTTCGTCTTGCGAGGCACCACTGTACACTGAAACAGAAGTTGCCAGATCTTTCTATATAGTGAGAAGGTGGGGAGGGGTATTACTCAGAAGGGTGGTGGGAATTGGAGATTGGCAGATAGCTGAGATGAGCCTGTTGACGACTCTTAACGACTGTAATAGGTCTTACAGGAAAAGGCAAGGGGTGAGAATCTTTGCCCTGGTCAACACCTCCATTGTCCATCACCACAGCACCTCTTTCTCCCTTCTCCTCCTTTTCTAATTCACTCCTTTCACCCCCATCACCTGTATAATACCAGTACAGGACTTTAACCAGCACAAGAACCAAACATGGAGCCCTCCCAGATGTTGGACTCCAGCTCCTGCCAGCCCCAACCAGCATTGTATGGTGCAAGTTGTAATCCAACAACATCTGGATGACACCACATTGACTCCTCTTGAACCAGAACAGTTGAGCTATAGTCAGTAATGACAAATATTAATTGCACTATATATCAAGGTAATCATTAAATTACTGTTTAGCCACTCAACTACTTAAAAAATCTACTCAAGAAATTAATAGCCGAGTCCAATCCCTACCACTCAGTTAATATAATTAATCCTCTTCAGCCAGCTGAATTGTAGTCTTCACTGTAGACAGCTGCAACCTTTCCAGCCCAAGCAGCACTTCTAGGCACATTCTTCCTACCAGCTCCTCATATAATTCATGGATCAGCATTCACAGAGACCAGAACCCTGCCCCCCTGGTGTTAACCCTTTGGGGTGACCCACTTTGCATGAAGGCCTTTGGGTAAAAAATGTAGCCCTTGAAAGTCATGGCCACTGCTGTCCTCACTTTTCGGACTTTTTGAGGGCCTCTCTGGGCCTCCTGTCAACAAATTCTGTGGTGGTTAACTGCTTTTCACTTTTGGCATCAGTAAGTGGTATGCTGTTATGATCCAGTTCTTCCCTGCTGCTCCTATACAAAACATAGCCTTTGTCCCCAAGGCTTAACATAGATTATATGGCTATTTCCCTCCAAGAGTAACAGGTACTCTCCTTGCTATATTTTATACTGAATATGATTTCTCCATGCCACTTCTGCCACTAATCCTTAATGCTACTGGAATTTCCTCATGGACCACTAGCCCAGGACAACTTCTTTAATTTCTCACGGTTGTCCCAACAACTGTCCTGGTGGAGATTTGTGGTGTTGAGGCACCCAGCTGGAGGTCACTGAGGAATGGCCTATCTCAGCATCCTTCAAGCTGCAGAAAGAACCCCCACCCAACTGAAAACAATTTGTTTGCATGTTCAGTTTTGTCATTTTATGCTAGCGTACTTCCCACTAGGCTTAGCCTACACTCATCACTCCCTGTAATAGTAAGCACAAGTGGTGAGTACTGATAGAAATGGATCTCAAATAGAGTTGCTGAAAAAGAGGAATCCTTATGCTTGGGGGAGGTCTTGGGTTTACAGTAAAACCCCCCCAACTCTAAAATCTCTCCCAATCTTTTGGGGACTGAGCAAGGTAGGAGCCAAAAGATGGAAAACCAAGTAGGTGGGAGGAGGGTGTGGATTGACTTATAACTTACAGTATCCTGGAAGAGGGCACTTATTTGTTATAAACTATCAAAGCAGTTCACAACAACTATACATAAAAGCATACAATAAAAAACACATTAAAATGTTGTTTTCCCTTTACAAGGGAAGAGTTCATCATGCTCCCTGTGTGATGGTGTGGGCGTAAAGCTCAGTGTGCTCAGTTTGCTCTTGATGAATTCTGAATGTTTTTCTCTGTCAAGATTGAAGTGGTTCTCTAGTAATAAAAAGTGAAAATGACAGTAGTCTTACTTCCTCTCATCCCTTTCTGGAGCAACTCTCTTGGGTCATGTCTCATTGCACCTCACAACAGTATAGTAATTTTTGTTGACTTTCCCTTGCTTATCCATGTATCTAGTTCCATGCTTTCAAGCAAGCTTTGGGCTCATGTTTCTTGATGATATGCCTAAAACATTTCATTAAACTTTCAGGATTTCCAATGAGTTTCAGTAGAAGTAAGTAATAGGTGCATTAAAAACAGAGGTTATTGCTTTTCAGAAAACCAAAACCTTTTACAGTGGTAGCTCGGGTCAAGAATTTAATTTGTTCTGGAGGTCCGTTCTTAACCTGAAACTGTTCTTAACCCGAGGTACTACTTTAGCTAATGGGGCCTCACGCTGCAGCGGCGTGATTTCTGTTCTCATCCTGAAGCAAAGTTCTTAACCCCAGGTACTATTTCTGGGTTAGCAGAGTCTGTTACCTGAAGCCTCTGTAGCCTGAAGTGTCTATAATCTGAGGTACCACTGTACTGGAATCTGCTTCCAGCAACAACCCCTGCATCCTCACAAAAACTGCCTCTGAATTTTAGTTACTTTTCAGAGCACTATTCCAGGAAAGAAGAACAACAACTTGAGGGCCACATTCCCTCATGGGCAGGGTCCAAGAGGGCACAGTCAAATGGTGGGCAGGGCAAATGTGGGAAAAGTAAAGGATGTGACCCTTTCCTTTGCAAAATATGCTGCATTCTAGCCATGCAGAAGTCAGAAACAAACACACACATAATCTCTACATCTTCCATCAGGCAAAAAAAGGGTGTTAATCACAGTTCAAGGGCACTTTAAAACCAGTCCAAATCACTTGAAGGCATTGAGCAGAGCCAGTGAGGGGCATAATTTAGGGAAGAGGCATGGCTTGGGGAGAGTCTCAAAGGCCAGATAGTGAGGGCCATGGGGCTAATTTGAGCCCCTTGTCCCCCCAGGCCAGAGGACCACACACTGTGCTATTTCATTTGGAACTTGGGGCTCCCACTCGATGGAATAACCATCCCATGTACACATTAAAATTCATTGTGGGTTGAATAGACCTGCCCTAATCCTAGCCTCTGCTTATCCATTTAATTATTTTTATGCATTTTACTCTCCCTCCCCTTGGATCTGGAATCACTGGCTGCTGCTCTCTTTCTGTGCTACAACATTTTCTGATCATGAAGCAGTTGCTGTAAACAGTGCAGTTAGATTTTGTAGCATCGTTCCCCCCCCATTCCTCCCCCACACTGATCACACACTTGAAACCATGTAAATGAATGTACTGTAGATATATTTGAGAACTATTTGCATGTCTGTTAAGGAGCAAGATGACATAATTGCAAATCTTTTAAAAAATCAATCTAGGGTTGTTGACCTACGTTTGCCTTTGAAATACTGCAATATGGTTTTTTTTAAAAAATGCACAAGATAGAAATTATACTGTACGCGATTCAGTAACTCAGAACCAGTTGTTTTTTCTGTGAGATCTCTGACTGATAGAAAACTAGCTGTTGTTAAACTTTTTAGATGAACAAATACTGTCTCAACATTTAGAAATGATCAAGAAGTTCTAAAATTAGGATTGGCAGGAAACAAAAGAAATTATATCTTGTAAAATTCTGTTCTATTAACAAAATGGAATAAACCTTAAATGACCTGAAAAATAAAATTTAAGTGGCCTTCAACATTTGTGTAACTTTCAAGAATATATTACACGCTAACATTTTGTGCACATGGTATTTCCTGCAGTTTCACAAGCAAAGAATCACACATCCTTGCCCCCTAGGAGCTTAAAATCAAGCCTAGGAAAGACAGCAGAGGGAAGGGAGGGAAATTTGAGAGTAGCAAGGGATGAACATGAGCTAATGCAGTCACAAATGCTAGCATCTGGGCCACCGTGAGCAGGCAGCACCTTTTAGCAGCTTTTAGGAGGGTTCCAGTGTCTCAACAGGGCACAGCACTGCATTGATACCTGCCCTGGTTTCCCTGTACGGGATGGCTAGGTGTGGAAACCACAATTTTAATGTCTCATAGTGCCCCAACAACACATAACTCGTAGGGCATTGTAGCAGAATAAAATGGTGGCTCCCAGTGCTTGGCACTGAACACAACCCTGCTTCTTGTCTCTGCTGTCTCCCTACCCCCAGCTAAACCTGCAAGTCAGAGAGAGCCCACCAGAGGCCACTTTGCCCAGAACCCCCTCAAACCTGATAGGGTCAGACCTATGCTTCATAATATGTTCAAATCATGGGATGCAGCCTCCATACCCCATTGCAGAGAGTTCCCTTGACCTTGGGAGCAGTTTTTGAAACAAGACGGAAAGCCACAGAGCTGCTTTTGCCAATGTCCTACAACTCCCATCAGCTCCCGGCAGCACAGTTGTGTTGTAGTCCAAAACATCTGGAAGGCACATGGTTCGCAAAAGCTGCATTATGGGGAGGGAGGAGGTTGAAAACCCCTGTTCCACATCTGGTTGTTTGCTTGCAATTGAATAGGTTCCCTGGCATATTCCTTTGTTGGGATGAGGGCAGGGTCATTTCACCACGTCGATGTTTTCTTTCCAAGATCTAGCGGATCCAGTAAGCATGGGAGCATCTGTCAGACACTCCAGCTCATTTGTTTCTTTTCACGAAGAATTAAATTTCTGACTTTGACATATTTCATAGGCTGAAACACAGTAGGTGGGCAAGCAGCTATTTTGCTAAAACTGTTTGTAACACATTAGTGGTACTACAGCACAATTTTAGCTTCTGCTACTAATTTGTGTGGATCTTGTCATCTGTTGCACTGTCAAATAAGTGTAAAGCACTGAGCATGTGCACAAGGACTGCTGTATTGCCATAGCTACAAACCATGGCAGTGCACTTGCACTCTCAGCACAGTGGCCAACTGACCCAGGACACAGCAGCAAGGTGGGCTTATACTTTTGGCCCAGAAGGGGCTTCTTGACCCAACAGGTGTGGTCCCACAGCATTTTCATATTGATGTCTTGCATTTGATGTACCATCACCAGTGTGATGCAGTGTTTAAAGTGCTGGATTAGGCCCTGGGAGACCAGGGTTCAAATCCCCACTCAGCCACGGAGCTCACTGGGTGAGACCTTGGGCCAGTCTCTCAGTCTTACCTAACTCACAGGTTTGTTATGGAGATAAGGAAGGGGAGAACCATGTATGCCACCTTGAGCTCCTTGGAGAAAAAAAAAGGGATACAAATGCAATACCGTAAATACATAAATAAAAATCCCTACAAATTCTCCTTAAGCTCCTTGTTGGTAGTAGGATTTTCTAGATGCATCCAAACCACTATCCTGCTTCCAGATCTGTATTCTTTGATCAAATTGTTTTTAGTCGTCAAGTTATTGACTTTAGAATTAAAGCTTTTATCTGTTTGCTAGAGGTGTAATTAAATAATAGTGGTAAAAAAAATGAGAAGATTTAAGTTTCTGTAATCTCAAGTCTCTTATCTGCTAACTGGTTTTAAAATGTCTATTTAATCCCCTTAATATTAGTGAAATGGTATTATGTACATTTTTTTTGGAAATGTCATTGTCTATCTGAATTTACTAGTATATGATTGCTGATAGCAATTATAATATTTGAAGAACCCATTCACTTTTCTTGTCTTTGCTGTGCCAGGCTTGGGCTGTCTATATCCTATGTTGTGTTAATTTTCTATTCCATTTACAGGGTTGCTCATGGTCTGTCATATTTGTAGACCTTGATGCCCACAACCGGAACAGACAAACTCTTTGCTCATTACTTCCCCGAGAATCAAGGTCCCATGTAAGTAATTATTGATGAAACAGAGTTTAACAAAACATGGAGCAAATGCATCTGGGTATAGCTATTAGCTATACTGCCAGTTTAATAGTCTGTTTTTTATATATATTTGCTAAGCAAGATTTATAAACCCCTTAATAATATATGTGGTTTGCATAAGAGTATAAAATATTCATTTAAAAGTAGCAACATTAAAAACAGTAGAGGAAATTAAATTATGAAAATAGGGGTAAAACTAACAGTTTATAAAAGAAATAAACACGATAAACTAAAGGTCTGCTGGTCAGGGAGAAATTACAATTTGCTGTTTTAAGTACTACTGCACGAGAGAGATTTTTCTAGATAACTGCTATACGTCATTCACAACAGGGCAAAGAGCAAAATCCTTTCATTTTGGAATGAGCACTTCTTCCCCGCTCCTGGGGCTTGAAAGTGGGTGCCACATTTTCCGGGTCCCATACCCCTCTTGGCTTCTTTCAGGACCGCAATCTGCACTCCCTTCTTTCCCCCCTCTTTTAAATCATTTTTTATTAATTTTCCAAATTATTAGAAATCAAACCAAATTAGGTTTACTGCTCCTGTTGCAAACATATGTCAATCATTTCCTCCCATAGCTGCATCATTTCTTCTTTAGTGCTCAGTTGCCATCCTTCACTTGCCATTCATCTGCACTCCCTTCTTTGTCAGACCAAAAGAGCCCTGCTTGCAAAGGGGAAATAGATCACCCCATCTACCACTCCCCATCGCTTTGCTTGCACATCATACAATGATAGGGCAGGTCCACACCATACATTTAAAGTACATCAAATGCACATTACTTTCCTCCGAAAGAATCCTGGGATTTGCAGTTTCCCCTTCACAGAACTGCAGTTCCCACCACCCTTAACAAACGAATTCTTTGTGGGAAGCCATGTGCTTTCAATGTGCACTAAATGTGCTTTAAATGGTACAGTATGGGTCTGCCCATAACAGCATTGCTCCATCTTCAACTTTCTTTAAGATGTCTAACAATATATGTTAGCACCCAAGTGGAAAACCTGAATATCCATTTATCTTCTTCCACCTCATTTTTTAATCACCTTGACTGAAACGGAAGATAAAATCAGCTGTTAAGTCATGACTAGTTGCATGTGAACACTGATAAGGATGTGCTCTTAGATGTATATCAGAACATACATGCTATTCAAAGTGGCTAGGTGGTACGCTCATCCTGGTGAGAATCTGTGCATCAAATTCAGTCTTGCAAGTCACACACACACACACACACACACACACACACACACACTGCATATATGCACAAGTCTCATCATCTGGACTGAAACATATAATGCACTTTTCTATTTCTAATAAGCACATTTGCATAAACCCATGTTCTTTAGGAAGAGAACTGAATGAGTCTAGTGTGGAGTGTAAAAACCCTGAGAGTCTCAGCTGTATTTTTGTCATGGACTGGCTAGATGCAGAGGAGCAGTGGGAGGAACCAGCTGGGGAACCCCCAAGGGAAGAAGGCCCAGAGCCTGGGGATTGGTGGTGGGACAACGATGAAGAAGAAGAAGAAGAAGAGTTTGGATTTGATATCCCGCCTTTCACTCCCCTTCAGGAGTCTCAAAGCGGCTAACATTCTCCTTTCCCTTCCTCCCCCACAACAAACACTCTGTGAGGTGAGTGGGGCTGAGAGACTTCACAGAAGTGTGACTGGCCCAAGGTCACCCAGCAGCTGCATGTGGAGGAGCGGAGACACGAACCCGGTTTCCCAGATTACGTGACTACCGCTCTTAACCACTACACCACACTGATGAGTGATCAGAGGGATCAGACGGAGAAGAGGAGGTATTGGAAACTGAAGAGGTAACAGGGTTTAGTGAGCAGGAAGAGTCTGTGGCAGAGAGCAGTCCAGAATCAGAGGCAGAAGTGGAGATGAGAGGAAGGGGGCCAAGAGATGAAGCAGGCTGATAAGAAAGCCAGGCTGTCTCCCCCTCCTGTGACAGACAGCTCCCTTTGCCCCTGGTCTCCCAGAATCAGCAGAGTCATGAAGAGGGTGGAGCAGAAACAGGCAAGGTGTTGGAATCTCAGATTGCTTGGGAAGGAGAGCTGTGGGAAGGCGGGGACCTTCGGTCCTCACAACTTCCTCATTGGGTCAAGATCTACTGGGAAGAGTTGCTGTGCCCACTAGGTCTGAACTGTTTTGTTTCTTTGAAGAAAGAGTTAACGTCACTGACACCTTGTGAGTTATCGCTGACCAGCTCCCGACACCCGCCAGTTGTCACACACCTGACAATTTTTCTTCTTAAGGTTGAACTTCTAGCCCTTCTAACCACAGAGATAAGTTTTAAAATGGGAAGGCATATAGATGTGGTTAATAAAATAAAATGCAGGCCAAATGTATATGAGGTATTTAAAAAATAAATAAATCTTTTAAAATATATAAATCCAGACCTTTCCTTTTTCCAAGGACCAACTTAAGCCTTTTGCATTTGAGGGCAACAGTTCCAAATCAACATGCATACTTAATGTTGTTTGGCTGCTGCTGAGTTCATGAAAATTTATATTAATTACATGCACCTGAAACATGCAAATCAACTTCGGTTCTCCAGCTCATGGCCTATTTGCAGCATGAATTCCAGAGCTGAACATATTATCCACACTTATAAGTTGTCTGCATTGTCTCTAAATGGTGTAGGTGGAAGGCACAGCCCATGTTTCTTCCCTCTCTGGGTGTTAGACCTCTAAAAAATTATAGTTTGGGGGATCTTAAGGACAGGGGTTGGTAGTTTACATGTTGGCTTTTAGATTATTTTCTTGGGGAAGGCCCTGCTGTGAGGCCAAGTTAATATGACATAAGATGTCTTTAATCAAGAATGCTATTTTAGTGTTAGGTACTTTTCATTAGCATCACAGTGTGCTCTTGTTCATCATCTTAAAATTAACAGTCATGACATGATGCCTTGTTCTTCATTCCTGGATCTGGTAGCATTTCCACAAATTAAGCAACACATTAATCTTCACTGCTAGCGCTGCATTTGCCTCATGGAAGAATTAGAATTTAATTTTAGAAAATTAAAAGAAAATGGCACGGACAGCTATTTTGTTTATATTTTCTTTCGCTCTTGAATGCTGCAAATAAAATGTATTTCCCTCGGGACTGTTGATTTCAGCATTGCAATATTTAGTTCACATGCATCTGAATACATATGGATCACTAACACAATGAAACGTATTCTCTATACCGTCTCTCCTGGTTGTAAACTTTCAAGATTTCTTTCCATTATTTCTCATGGGATTTTGAATAACTGTCATTCAGTTAGCTTATATTTTCTGCAGCCCTGATGTTAAAACTATTTTACCTAATTTATTGGTTTTTCTCCAAACTCTTTTTGCAAAGGAAGCCTCCTTTGGGAGTTTGCTATTTGCTCAATATATATTAGCGTATTAAAAAATGTGCTGATTACTGAGACCTCTCTAGAGTATCAGTACCAAATTGTTGCTGAGTATCTCAGAAGTAAACAAGGAACAGGGATAAACATGGTTCTTAAGTAATTATAATATTTCTTTAAATGCTTGAATGCAAATAGTTTTAGGGCTTGAGACGATCTGTGCAATTGTTATAGATGCAGCAGAAACAGTTGGTCCAATGTGGTTTAAAAAGGATCCAGTCCAAACCTTGATGGGTGCTCCAGAGGGTACACAGAACTCTTATACAAAGTGTTTTCAATTTCAGGGTCAAAGCAGCTCCATTCACACATTCTCACTTTCTTTAGCAAGCAGCTCCTGACACTGAAGTATGAGAGGAAATCTCCAATCATTGGAGCTTCATATGGAACACCAAAGGAACTTTGGATTAGAGTTATTGAATGTGGGGGATTTTATGTGTAGCTATTAAAGTAGGGGTGGGAAACCTTTGGCCTACAGGCCAAACAGGTAATGCCAGGTGTGGAGCAGGTAAAATATATGGCTGGATTGGTTGTTCAGGCTCTACAAAAAGCAGGATTGAACTCTCTGCTATGCCAGTGTGCCAACTTTCATCTGTGCATAGGACAACCTGCCTGACAATCACCTGATGTCATTATGACATCAGATGATTGACAGGTGGGTCACGACACCCCTCCGGTCAAAGTTGACTTGTGGGGGTGGGGGAGATTAAGATTTGGTTTGCCATGCCAACAAAGTTTCCAACCTATGTATTAAAACATAGATAAGTAGTTCCCATTATCTAGATTCCATTTTCATGTTTCATTTCGCTCTGTATCATCCATAATTTAGAAAATATCCCTTTTTCTTCTGCCAGAACACTGATGCTGCCCTCCTGCCCTGTATTAGCTATCCTGCCTTTGCTGTGGATGATGAAGCTTTGTACAGCCAAACAATTGACAAGGTGGTTAGGAAGCTGAAAGGAAAATACGGATTCAAACGGTTTTTGAGAGATGGCTATAGGACTGCATTGGAGGACAAAAATCGACATTATTACAAACCAGCAGAAATTAAGGTAAAGGGTCTGTTCATGTGATACTGGAAAGGATTGGCTTATGTGTGCCCAAATGTTTGATGTACACATAGGATTTGTTCCTTCTTCATTGAAATGTGTTTTTTATGATTACCAGGCAAGGAAATTCCAGGTTTGCCCACTGAATAATTTTTAAACTATTAATTACCTTGACTCTGAATGTCAGATTCAGATTTCTAATTAGCTTCACTGTACTGACATGGTTGTGTATGCTTGAGTGCAGATTCTATTAGTGCTTCCTATATAATCTATTGGTTTAACAAAAAATTCTAATGTTAGGTTACTTTTGATCAGATTTCCTTGTTGATTCCTCTTACATTCCCACCTGTCAAAATATTTATTTTTTATCTTAATGCAGAGGTGGGGAACCTCAGGTCCTCTGGGCCTCTCTAACCCTCAGGACTCTTCCCAGGCCACCCCATCTCACCCTAGGTCACACCCCAGGTCTCACCAGCCTTGCTTCACACACTCCTTTTCCCTGGAATGTGTCGTCTTGCTGACCTTGATGCTGAGATGAGTGTGTTTGTAAAAACTCTGACTTTCCTACCCGGAATGTAGTCCACTATACAAGAGTCACATCTATTACTCCTGCTTTTGCCTGTAGTCACATCTACTTTTACCCCTGGCCCTCCCCACCGCTAGCATGTGGCTTCTGGAAGATTGGTCATGTGGCTCTCAGGCTGAAAAGGTTCCCCACCTCTTACTTAATGGAAAGAAGCTATTGCAACGACTGTTTTTGGGACTTGATGTCTTAGAGCAACGTTTACTGTACAGATTACCAAGCAACTTCACTATAATTGAAATTTGTTCCAGGTAATCCATTAGCAGTCTTGGTTGTGAGATTAGATGGCTTTCAAGTTCCTTCTAAAAGTACTGTTCTGTGATTCTGAAATTTGTTCCAGGTAATCCATTAGCAGTCTTGGTTGTGAGATTAGATGGCTTTCAAGTTCCTTCTAAAAGTACTGTTCTGTGATTCTGTGGTATCTGAAGAAGTGTGCATGCACACGAAAGCTCATACCAAGAACTAACTTAGTTGGTCTTTAAGGTGCTACTGGAAGGAATTTTTTTTATTTTGACTATGGCAGACCAACACGGCTACCTATCTACTACTGTGATTCTAAAGTTTGCGATGCACCTTCTGGTAGAGCCACAGCTCCATCTGTTTTGCATGCAGAAGGTCCCAGGTTCAACCCCTGGCATTTCCAGTTAGGGCTGGGAGAGAACCTTGTCTGAAATCATGCAGAGTTGCTGCCAGTCAGTGCAGACAATGTACGGCTAGATGGAGTAATTGTCTGACTCATATCATGCGGCAGGCCTGGGAAAGAGGAGACCCTGGAAACTCATGTCCAGTCTCAGAAGACCAAAAGGGACTGGACAGCCCATTGGTTGGGCTCATTATCCAGCAGCTTCATTTATATAGGAGAGGAAATATACAGTTCTGTGACCTATTATGAATCTGCCTTATACCAGGCCAGATCATTTGTCCATGTAGCTCAATATTGTCTTCACTGACTGCGAGCAATCTTCAGTGTTTTAGGGTAGAGTCTTTCTCAGCCCTGTGTTGAGTTGCTAGGGATGGAATCTGGAACTTATGCATGTAATGTACATGCTATGTCACTGAACTCCCTAATTCCTGACCCATTAGCCATGCTTAATTGCTCAGGAGTGGTACATCTCCACTCTGTGTGCTGACATGCTCCACCCAAGAATGAATTGAGATGTGAGCTATCTTTCAAGACAGATTATCCCTATGAGTGGGAATGGGGGTAGGGGGAGGAAGTAAGGCAGGGCAAGTGGTACATGAGAACTTACATTTTTGAGTTAAGCCTGGTTTAACTATTTTAATCCTGATTTTGCTTAGTGAAATCTGTGGAGAAAGACAGAGGTTTAGTTTCAAGTGTTCTTTTAATCCCTGCAAAAACTTCCAAAATGGAGAACAACTTCATTCTATAAAGGGGAGCAGAGAAGAGCCAGCAAATCATATGAACCATTAGCCTTGGCACTTCTTTGCAATCTATTTTTAGCGAAGGAGACGGTTGTGGTAGCTTTGGGTGTGCAGTACCCAGGAGTGCTGCATCAGCACTTTTCTCCCTGATTGATTTGTTTAGAGGTAAATGTGCTTACATTTCAAACTCAATGTACAGTTTGTTTCCCCCTAACAAACAGCTGAGTTATTTATCATTTTATTTAATTTCACAGCTGACTACAGGCTGGAGTGTATTAATAACCAAATTTCTATGTGCTTCAGAGTATTAATGTTTGCCATTAAAGGCTGTCTGAATAGAATCCTTGCTTTTCCTTCAAATGCTTTTGTTTTTGCCTTTTTCAATTGAAATGAAAATTTCCTTACTGAGAATAAAAAGCCTGTGATGCATTTTGTGCATAAAATGAGGCTACAACGCTTTTTGAAGCAAGCTGAAATTTCCCTCCTCCTTTTTTAAAAAAAGTTGTTGCGTCTAAATGAATAATTTGTTTTCATGTTTATCTTTGGTTTCTTTGATGTAGTGGGAAATTTGAATAGATTTTCAGAAGCAACACAAATGCATCTTAAATTCTCCCCTTTTCTAATTTCAGCTCTTTGATGGGATTGAGTGTGAATTTCCTCTCTTTTTTATTTTCATGATGATTGATGGTAAGTATGACTTTACTTTCTTATTCTGTCAGAGATGAGTCTTGGAATTCAGTAATAAAATGTTTTTAGCAATCCAAGAGGGAAGGCTATAATCTACTTATGCCAAGGTTTTCAGGGACAGTGTTGCTGCCAAAGTATAACTAATGGAATGATTTCAGCTCTTGTAGAATAAACTTATTTTCTGTTATGAATTTTATATCTGAGTGTGCAATGCTCCATTGTGCACATCAGTTTTTACTTCTGAGAAGAGCACTTGGGTTTGTTTATGGCCAGGAAAATTTCAAAAGTTCTGTTCTGTCCCTTCACCGCAAGTCTCCTTCCCGCAAATACTTTAAGCTGAGTTTCTCTTGTTTCTGTCATCAGCAACGGCATGTCCTGTTTTGCTGCCTGAGGCCAAATGGGAAGATGTTCCCCAACTCCTGCCCCTCCCAGGTCTCCTTTACCTGGGTTGCGCAGTGGCGCCCACAAAGCAGTGGCAGCAGCAGGTTCCAGTGAGATCTCACGAGATCTTGTGGAGCTTTCATGCGATCTCGTGAGGTGCGTATGGCAGAATCAACTTCAAAATGCAGAAGTGGATCAGATATCCATTGAAATGAATGAAGAAAGCTGTACACTCATGAGATTCCCTTGTGCTCTAGGCATGCCTCTAAATCATTGTGACCCTCCAGATATTGGTGGACTACAGCTGCCATCATTCCTGATTGTTGGCCATGCTGGCTGGGGGGGGGGGGCACACGTTAACCTCTCCTCTTCGTACCATCAGTGTCCTTATAACTTGCTTCAAAAGTACTAATTTATTGAGTAGCCGTAAATGAATTGATTTGCCATGCAAATGTCCATTTTGTCCAGCATTCTGGTTCTAGGAGTGGCCAGTTTGATAGGTTCAGGAGAGCCACCAGCAGGGCATGAAAGCATTCACCTTCCCTGGGTCTTTATCCCCAGCAGCTGATATTCAGCTGACACATGGCCTCTGAATGTGAAGCCTCCGCTTTGCTTCCATACCTGGTAGCTGTTAATGGACTGCCCATTTTCTAATCCATTTTTAAAAGCCACCTAAGCTAATTGTAGTCATCACATCTCCCACAAGTCAGTTGCGCATTGTTTGAAATAGTTTCTCTTGTCAAACTGACAAAATACTTTCTTACAAGCCATCAATTTCATTGGGAGACTCTAAAAGCGTTAGTTGTTATCTGAAAGAATGAAACATTTTTTAGCCATCCGGTCATTCCATACCATTCCCATTGCACACTATTCATAATTTTATCGTGTCCCTTTTTTGTGATGTAACAATTAAATTAAAACGAGAGAATGAGGAGAGAATGCTGGCATGCAGGTTCCTTAGATAGTTTGATTTCATCTTAGCCGTGAGCTTGTGGGGTTTTCTTTGTATTTATCATGCGTAAGTCTCTCCTGGGGCTCTTTGCCCTCAATCTGCGAAGTTAAGAGATGAGCAAATTATCATAATTCTTCATTTGGAGTTTCTGCAGCAAAAGAGCATGGATTCCATTTTCTCCTGTAAGTTGATGGACATTAGAGTTTCCAGATCAGGATGTAACTTAGTGATACAGCACATGCTTTGCATACAGAAGGGACCAGGTTCAATTCCTGGCATCTCTATGAAGGGCTGGGAAAAACTCCCTTCCGAAACCTAAGTTCCAGTGTGTTCTGTAGCAAACATATAATATTGCATTTTTTCCTCAATATTCATGCAGCATTGGAAATATGCAAAAAGAGAATTCCTAGCTAAAGCCTTGTGAAGCCTGGCATGTAGTTAGCACCTTTTGAATGATTAATGAGAGCATATATGTGTCATAAATCTTTTATAAAACCCGTGTAAGGTAAGTGGGTATTATTATCCCCATTTTACATGTGGGAAGCTTGCTGAGATGGTGATTTGCCAAAAGTCTCCTAGCTGAGTTCATGGTTTAAGTGAAATTTGAATCAGTACTTCCTGGCTCAGATTTAATACTCCTTGCCACTGTACATGAGCAGCTGATTTTTTTTGGTGTTTTTTTTTTAATGTAGCTTTCCAGGACAGTAATTCAGTTTGTATCCATTGAAAGAGGCATTTGCATGTTGAAAAATTAGCAAAGCGAAGAAAACAAAAAATCAGAGAAGACTATGAATTTGAGCCCTCTGGATAGGAACAGAATAGAATCCATTATGCTCAGCACCTTATATAATGGTAGTAATGGCAGTAGTGAAATTTCAAACTTTTAATTGAAACCTATTGTATGTTTCACCTTTACAGTTCACCCTGTGCCACACTCTGACTTCACTGTATTATTTATTTATTATGTATTAATTTTAACAATTCCTATCCCATGCTTCAGGAAAAAAGGTTAATATAACAGCTTACAACACTGGGTATACAATCTAAAAAGGGAGGGCAAAAAGGAAAATTAATAGGGAGGGAGGAGGAAATAAGCAAACTCAGGTACAGGTTCTTTGTTACTAGTTCTTCTAATGACCGGATGCTGTAGGAATGTTCAAAAAGAGGAGAAGCCAAAAGTTGCTGGTCTCTCAGCTGTGTCCATGGAATGACCCTGCATCCCTTCTCTTTCCACCTACCTTTTCAGCCTGATATAATGTAATGTAATGGCGGCTTGATAGAGTACCTTAGTTTTGGTGATGGCAACTCCATGAAGGATCAGTCTATCAATTACTATTAGCCATTATGGCTAAATGGAGCATGCCTGTATATAGACAGTATACCAGATGTTGCTCCTGTTGATGTATAGAGGCATCTGGTGGCTGTCCATACTAGAAACAATGCTGGGCTAGATGGAACTTTTTGTTTGACCGAGTAAGAAAATTCCTTTGTATCTGCCATTAGGATTTTCATTTATGGAAGCAGGGCCTAAAGCCACAGCACTGTAAAAAAATGGTGAGAATAACTACTGGTAAAAATAACTCTAGCTGAAACCTCATCTAGTTCAAAAGAAATATTTTTTTTTGCTTTGCAGCCTTGGTCTTAAAGGAAATATAAAATCTGGAATTGTATATGCAATTTAGTTTCAAGGAAAGGGGGAAATGGAACAACCAAGAAGTGTGAATTACAGACAAATGTCACCAAATGAAAATCCACACTGAGCATGTAGGAAGTCAATTTGCCACTGCATTACCTCTATCTGAGAGGGGAATTTATTTTCAGCCAACAGACACTAAAGTAGTGGGGATGAATGCAACACATGAAAAAATGACTTTGTGGACTTTTGTGGTAGCTGGATTGAGAAGAGCATGCACAGGGAACAGATTTTGTAATTCACTGGGATTGTTCAAGCACTGAAGAGTTTGAGGTTCATAATCTCCCATTCCTTCCTCCTCTCATGTGTTGACTTTTCCTTGCAGCAGATCACACTTTGTCGATTTGCCTGCACTATGTTTTGCTCTTGACTGGATTGCCAGAATTAGATCCTCACTTGCAAGCAAGCACAAAACATAGTCAGTAGTCACATGGAACCCTAAACTATGGTTTAACATTACATGCACGAGCCTCATGCTGGCATATTTCCCTTTGCTTCTATGGTGCAGTCATGAAAAGGAGATCAGAAGCATTTCAACCAACTTTGGTTTGTTGTTATGACTGAACTGGGACAAACTGGTTAGTTTTAATTGTGGATTGTCCAAACAACCCAACTTCAAACTGTAGTCAAGGATCAAGGCTCATGCTCTTAACTCTAATGGTGTTTGAACTAGACCACAGCTTGCTGGGTTGGATAAAATGGCAAATTATGTTTTGCAGGGTGGAAATCACTAATTGAACAAGGCAGGAGGCCCCACATGAGCCCAAGGCTCCCTGATACTAGTTCCCATTTGAATGACCCCATTATTGCTCACAAGAGCACTTCAAAAATGGCCTTCCCGTCCAACCATCACGGCGCAAAATATCTGAAATGATGCTGACACTTATCATAAGCACTATCTTTTCTTAATTGTTCCTGTAATTGCTTTTAGGAGTCTTCAAGGGTAACACTGAGCAAGTCAAAGAATATCAAGAGCTTCTGGATCCATTGCTACAGCAATCAGCAGAAGGTATGGTGCAGCAGTGGCGCTGGAGAAATCTGAACTTTTGCAAATGCAAATGATGGGGGTGGCCCTACAGCATGGAACTGCAGCAAGTGCCGATCAAATCCCAGAGAATAAGCTTATGTTCTTACAAAAGCAGAGCTCCAGGCCAAGTGTGAACATAAAACGTGATTCATTTCTCCAGTAAAATATGGCTCATCATAAAATGGAGTTCATTAACTGGTGAAAGAAACGCTGATAGGTTAAATGTTAGGTTTGCGCCCGAATCATTTCCCGCCCCCACTCCTGCTGTTATTTACTCAGTTGTATGAGAGACCTTATAGCTAGTAATTAGAAAAGCCTAAGTATGTGATCCATTTCTTTAAAAAAAATTATTTTAAGCATGGAAAAGCTTTCCATAATATATGTGTTTTAATTCCTGCTGTCAATAGAGGTGGTTAGCCATGAATATGATACACTGGTTGCAGTTTGGTACATCAGAGGATGGAGAGACCACACATTAAACTAGGCATGGCAATAGTTGCTCGCTTCCCTTTCTTTATGTAGTTGTTTCTCGCTCCCTTTTCTGGCACCTCCTGCCTTCTAACCCTTCCCAATCTGAAAACGTGAAAAGGTAGTTTCAGTTCCTTCATACAGTAAATAAAATCCAGAGGAGGCATGTGGGATACCCATTCAGTATTCTTTGCAGCTCAGAAAAGGGCAGTGATTGCTTTCTCCAGACTTTGGATTGCACCGTATGCTTATGTCAGCCGCCTCCTGCAACTTAAACAATTTGGGAAGAATGCCTAAGATGTTGCTCCTTCCCATTTCTTATTACATAAATTATGGAAGATCTATCATTTACTGAACAAAAATTTTGCTTATAATCTCATACATAGCACCCCTTCTCTCATACATAGCATTTAACTTCCATTGCAGTTGTGTGTGTGTGTGTGTGTGTGTGTGGTCATATTTGATTTCATTAAATACACACACATGCCCTCACTCACCCTGTACAGTATAATCAATATTCTGATTAATAGCTGTTGAAGCGCAGTTAATGAGGGCAAAACTTGGGGGGGGGGAGGGAACTCCCTATTTTAAAGAAGTTTCAGTTTAAGATCACGTTCATCTGCTAAAGACTCCAAACAGTACTTTTGATTGGGATTACTTTGTGCTGTATTCACATGCTCAATTTACACAGAAGTTCTAGGGTGAAACTAGATGTGAGGTGGTCATACACTTATCTTGCTGCTTCTGTAAAATAGATGTGTTTGCAATCCCCCCCCCCCTACTCGACCTGCTTATCTCTACTTCCAATCACAGAGTGGAAAGCAACTTTAAAAGAGGGAGAGCGGTGGACAGGGAAAGAACTGCAGGCAATTGGAGACTTCAGCTCCCTTGCCCTTTTCTGTCCATGCTGCACTTTTTATGGCACTGCCACCGTCACATCTAGTTTGACCTTAGCAAGAAGGTGCAAACAGGCAGACTTCTTCCAGTGTAACCAACCCTCCTCTCCATTTTGTTCCTCGTTTGCACAAGAAAACTCAAGTGCACCCTTTAAATAGCACATGGGAATTAAAAGTGTATAGCCTTATTGTAGAGGACAGTAGCTTAAATGCAAGAATCCACAACTAGTTCATGTATTTTCTCTTTCACTGATAAATACATCAGAAGTGACTGAAAACATTTTTGCTTATCATCAGCCTTCTACTTTTTTCAATCCAAGACTTAGGTTCATTTTTATTCTTGCCTGAAGCTTTTGTACTCCTTTACCAATAGCAGTTGTACATATTTTCTCTTCTGTTGCACAAGAGCAACAATAGTACCTCTAAAGAAATGCAGGGGATTTTTTCCCCTCCCATCTGTAAAACTTTACTATTTTTTCGGAACCAGTTTATAGGCACTGCATCTGTTCAGTCAAGAAGAGAGACATAAATAAACCTGTGCTCAGGATAGCAGTTAAGTGTTCTTAGCTGACTGGCATCGAATTATAACTAGGAACGACAATCAGCAAGTTTTTACTTCATTTACGTTGTGCATAGGGGATACGTTTCCTCACTTTGTAATAATGTAATTTTACATGTCTTTAAGTACATATTTTAAAACTTCGCAGGCTTTCCTGTTGTACCTAAGTATTATTATGTGCCAGCTGACTTTGTTGAACTGGAAAAGAAAAATCCTGGCAGTCAGAAACGATTTCCAAGCAACCATGGGCGAGATGGAAAATTCTTTCTCTGGGGACAGTCGCTTTATATCATTGCAAAACTTCTTGGTAAGTAGACACCTGCAAAAGTAGAAGAATTTGAGTTTTCTCAGATTTGATATGTGCCCCTGCCTGCCTCCAAAGTTGTATTTGTGTGACTACGAGAACTTTCAGACTGATGGCCAGTTCAGATTTAACACATTAGCCCAATTGAGATAGAATATTCTTGAACCAACGATTAATCCGTTTAATGGGCAGAGAATGAACCATTCACCCACCTGGTTTCTCCTTGCCTCGCCCCTCATATCCCTAGCTTCAACACTGGTGGTGTGACTTGTTTCCTCTCACAGCCAAATTAGAAAAGTATGGTTTAAGCAAGGCTTCCTAACCAGGACATGAAGCCAGAGTAAACAGGGGTTAAGCTACAGTTTCCTGGTGTAAATGCAACAGGAAACTGTGGTTTGAACAAGCTTCACCTTCAGTGCTGAAGATGGAATTGTGGGAGGAGTATGTGAGCACATGTTTTTTTCATGGTTTATTGGCCTGAGATCATTATCTCTGAACTAGGTCTTTGTACACATTCAAAAATATTTCTATCAGAATGGATAGCCTGTGCAGCTTTCTTGTAGGTAGCCCTATGAGCCGAAACTGGATTCACGATCACTGTAATTCACAAAACCTGCTACAATCACCATGTATGGATAACCCATTCTGGAAAAATATGTTCAGATGCATTGAACCATTGAAATACCAGCTTCTACAGTCCATCGTTTTTCTGGGGATTTATTCAAATGCCAAACTTTAAATCCATTGCTTTTTTATTCTTGCATGCTCCAGAGTAATAATGATGACAAATGCTTTTGGTTATAAAGAGACAAATGATGAATTGTTGGTGATTTGCTTTCAGTTGACGGTTTAGTAAGTGTTAAAGATATCGACCCAGTGAAGCGTTACATACCTCCCCAAGATCAACGGAACGTTAGCATGAGATATTCAAATCAGGTATGAGTGTGTTTAAAAAAATACAGTTGAGAGGTGTGCCATTTATTAATATGTTGCAGCAGTAGTAATATTGCATTAGTCCCTGCTGGGGTTTGTTCTGTACGAAACAAATACTAAGAGTTCAGATGGCGTAAGTGAACTCTATGCATCCTCAGAGAAAGTGCTGGGTAGACATTCCTTTTGAGTGGCTTGTTAAAGTTTCTGGCTGCCCGAAACTTTATTTTATTTTTAATAGATTGGTATACTCGCCTGAACAGAGCAAGCTATAACTTCAGATAATAAAAGGCAAGGTGAGGTGGTGTTATGGTCACTTTTAACTTCATGGACCTGTTTGTTGCAGTGTGTTTCTCCTCTGCTGGCTGGGGAAAAAATGCCCACATGGTTTACTTTTTCAGAGGAGTATCTGCTCTTTCTTACTTTGGGCAGTTGAGGTTGTAGCATCAGCCAGGTCTTCAGAAAAGCTTTCTTGAAGAAGTGGCTCTCTCCTCTCCCCCAACATTGTGGCACACTAGGGGTCAGATCAGTCAACTAAGTACATGCCAGCCCCTCCACCAGTGTATTTGCCCCTCCCCATATGTGTGTAATGGGAGGGACCATGTGAATAGGCCTATGATGTGAACCACATGGCTATAGGTTAATTTTATTATTTTATTTATCTATTTATTTATTTATTTATTTATTTATTTATTTATGTATTTACTTATAATATTTTATACCTCTTAATGTGCATAGACCCGATGACAGTGAAACCGAAATATAAATACTTGTCACAAAATAAAGCAAAGAAGCAATGAATACATACCGTTAAAAACAGAACAGTGCAGCAAAACATTATAATCTAGGGAAAGCCTGCTTATTCCCTTCCATAAGTAGATACAGATGTTGAAGGTGGACCAAGCACACCAGGTGGGCAGGGAGAGCAAATCCCCCCTCCACCTACCCATTTTAGTTCCCTTCAGAGATAGTTCACTGTGGATCCATCAGTTCTGCTCCATCTGGATCACAGCTCATTTTGTAATAGTTCTAGGTATACTGCAGTACAGAAAATAAAGTCAAGTCTGATTTTTGTTTCTTTCCTCATGACACAAATGTCAGACATCTTTCACTGATACCCCTAACTCTCACTTGTTTATTTATTTATTTATTTATTGAAATACTTTATCTGAATGTTTGCTAATGTATGCATAGTCATAGTGTACAGATGAAAGTTACAGATGCTCCTGTCTGTGTTTGGTTTGAAGTGTTAAAAGAACCAGCCAAAAATGGAATCTGAAACTGGAACACAAAACGTTTCACCTAATAATGATGTCTTCAGAACCCAAACACCACTTCACTTCTTAAAAGTGCTTTCTTCCTTTTCCTCCCTCTACAAAATGTATCAAATTAAACCATCTCATTTTGTTCAAAAGCAAATTAAAAAATCCATTTAGTCATCTCAATGTATATAATGTTAGATAGGCTTGTGGAAGCAAAATCAATCAGCCCAAATTTAACACTTTTTAAAAAAGCAATCCCATTCATTAATGGGGTTCATTGAAGTTATTCTCATTAGTAATAAAACAATTTAATCAGACTCAAGGTTTGTTGTAACACAGATTGCCATTACAAAAGTCTTTTTCTAGTAATTGGCACCATTTTATATAAGCAGTTATCTTGGATCCAAATCTATCAAAAGGCAGCTTTTTCTGGCACCAAAAGCTGGAATTTAAGCATGAAGGACTCTATGCAGGAAAATGCTGGTCTGGAAGGCTTAAGCTTCCACGATGCTGCACTAAAGCATCAAAACAGCAAATCCCCCAGTAAACTGAGCATCAGAGTGATCAAACACTCTGGCATTAAACACTCTGCTAACATAACGGATAGGATCCTTGCCAAATCATACTTCATAAAGTCCAGCGGGGGTTCTGGTGGAAGAGAGAAGGAGGCATTTTGTGGCAGTTCTGCCTCGCCTCATGCCACCTCCCATCCTATTCATTGGGGTCTCCCATCAAATGCCAAAGCAAGGGTTAATGTTGTGTGCCTTGAGCTCACACGCTCCCTCCTGCAATTAATCAATTACTTCTGGATTGCAGTGAACCATACTTTCCCATTATATCAGACTGACAAAAATAAAAGGCACTTGCCCTCTAAACGAGGATTGTAAACCAACTTCAGACCATGCTTTGCTTTCCCTGTGGCTTTGAAAATAAAAACAAATCATACAACATAAGCATATGCAGGCCTTTTATATATATACATCATTGATATGGGGCAAAATCTGACTTTTCTTGGTGCAAAATGTGGGTTACTTTGGAGCAAAAATTGGTAATTCCGACCTTAGAGCACATGGACTTGCCTTTAAGCCCATACAGGCTTGATTGGGGTTGGGTTGTGGCCATTCCCTTTGTGCAGCTGGTCTTTTGGGAGTGCATCATGGCATTATATCACCATAAAAACAAAGAAGGCACATGCTGATTTGTTTCTTCCAGCCAGCACCATAAAATATCTTTATTCAAGCATTTCCCCTTCAGTCATAAAGCAGACAGAATCGCAAATCCAATAAATAAGTCATAAAAGGTTCCTTCCTTCCCTCCACAATGGATTCATCAGACATTTATTAAAAGTTCATTTGCATTTAACCTTGCTTTACAACCTGTGTGTTTGAGCTGCAGTCTTCCATTGCTATATCTGATGCTGCCAAATATTCCTTAGATTAGTGATGGTGGTGAAGGTGGAAGATTGTTCTGCATATTTAGGATTTGTCAAATCCCTCTGCGGGCTGGTTTAGTTATTTAAACCTGGGGTGTGGAGCCTGTCATGCTCTATGTGTTGCAGTCCTGTCTCTGAATTAAACCCACAATTGCCCCACTTCTTCATACCATTAGAGGCAGCTTATAGATATGACTGAAATCATAATTTTAAAAATTGTAAAAACAAAATTGCTAAGTTGAAACTGACCACACAATTTTTCTAGCCGTGTTAATATGACATTCACAGGAATGTTCATTAGCCTGTGTCACCATGTGGTTTGGAGTTCATGCAGTAAACATGCCACCATGAAGAATTCTCACTTCTGCGTTGTGGGGAAGGAGTGTTACATGTTCCTGAACAATGTGATGATGTAGCAGGTGTGTGTGCATCATTGGTTATTATAGTGTATTACGCCCAGGGACAGAGGTTGGGGAATGGATTTAGTATTGAAAGTATCTAAGTTCTTTGATCAAACTTGGGGGTTGTTGCTGATCACCCAAACAGTTGCACTTTCACCTTGACTCCCCCACCTTTAGAAAAAGTATGGATCCTGTATACATCGACATGATCTGATCCTGAGAGAGATCTGAATGATTTTCATAGCGTTTACCCCCTTTTGATTCAACTCAGCTCTGTTGATTAAGGTCACGCACCAATCACACACACACACCAGGATTCTCTGAGAATTGTAGCTCAGAGTGTGTATTTTAGGAATCTTCAACGAAATTATTGGCACCTCACCAAACTACAATTCCCAGGTTTTCTTGGGGGACAGCTAGCTAAGGTGGTATAAAATTTGTCCGCGTTTGCAGTGTAGATGGAGCTTGAAACTACAGGCAGTGCACACTGCCTGGTTCCATCCTCAGCAGGTCTGTTGCAGTATAAGATAACAACAAAGCTTTATTTTCAAGCCTGTATTAACACTTGTAATGCTGCTTAGATCATATTCTAATGTGGGCACAGTGGCTTATCTTAACTCATGTTCTAAAAACTTTGTCTCCGTGCTCTCTTTAAAGAATTCTTAATGTACTGAAAAAGATTCAGTTCTAATGAAAGTGCCATGATTTACAAACAAAGCCTAATGAGCACAAATTATGCTTATATGGGGAACGAAAAACTCAAGATATTTTAGATACACACGCATACAAACAAACACAAATTCCCTTGAATGTTGTATAAAATTAGATGTGCCATGTTTAAGGATTCTGTCACTGTGATTGTAGATCTTTCTCCTTAGGACTCCTTGTGGATTATGTGTCCACATTATCCTGTACAAGAAATAAGGCCTTGCTGAGTGATTTATAATGGATTGCTTGTAAATGCAGCATTATCTCTCTAGAGTGCTTTAGCAGTTATTACAGCTAAAGCTGAGCCACTAAAGCCTATAGAGGCCTCTAGAAGTCAGTGCAGCAAAGTGACAGGTTTTGAATGTGCTAGAACATCGACCAAGCACCGTTGGAAAACCACCCCAGCATAGAGCTGTGTCAACTCAACATTCATTCTGTATGTCTATTGAAATTATAGAGTTTCACAGTGCTTTAGAGACATTTTTCTCTGATACATCTGGGCTTGTGACATCATGTAAAGTCACCATAATGTCATTTGGGTTTAGAGAACTTGTGATCCTTCAGATATTGTTGGACTAAAAATTCCCACCACCCCTTACTATTGGCCATTGGGGCTAATGGGAATTGGAGTGTAACAACATCTGGAGGACCACAGGTTCTCCATCCTGCACTATAGGAAATTGCTGTTAATCTCAAGTGGCTATTGACTGACAGTGCAAAGAAGACATTCGTGCTGTGGCTTCTGATTTAGGGTTGCCACACACACACACACACAGAGAGAGAGAGAGAGAGAGAGAGAGAGAGAGAGAGAGAGAGAGAGATCTGCATTTGCTAAGATCCGTCTTTCAGAAATTCCATCGGAGTTGTGGGTGTCATAAGTGTGTTTGCCTTCCTCTGTAGCAATTCCAAGGGAGGTATTTTTTGATGATAAGTTATATTTTGCTTGATTGTCAGCATTTGCTGGTTTGACGTCCTGCAGTAGGCAGAGGCCCTGGCTTTGAAAAAAGTAAGAGTAAGCTGTGATCTTCTAAGCAGAGACATCTTGGGGCTCTTTACACCTGAAACGGTCCTGTGACTGGTGAAGTTTCTGTAAGTCATGCCCCCTAGAGAGTGGCTAAGAGCAGGGAGGCCTGATTAGGATTCTTCTCTGTTTGACTTGATTCTTCTGTTTTGGAGTAGATTAGATTCCATTTTTCTTGGTGAACCAAGTTTCATTCTGGGTCCACATAAGTTCCAAGTGGCTTTCCAGAAATGTCCCTAAACCTTCCTTCCTTCCTTCTTTCCTGTGGACACAACTATGTATGCCTAATCCAGTTTTTAAAAAAGTAATGAATAAATCATGATGAATAAATATGCCTTTTTCAGATGTCTGATCTCTCACGTCTTTATTTTTCAAACAGTTGCTTTTGCTTTTGGTGTAATAATAAGAAGCAGCATTCCAGTTTTAAGCACCAAACAGAGTTGCTTGCAGAGTCCTCCCCACTTCCCAGACTGACTTTTCTCACAGCCAGGCACTCTAAAATAAAAATGACTGAAGCATCAAGTCACCTAGAGAAAAGATTGCAGCTCCTTGTTGATAAAGCACTTCATCAAGTGCAGCTATCCATGAAATCCTGCTCACTAGCAAAAAGATTTAAATGAGAAATAAAAGCAGCAGCCATTTATTATCAGGCAAAACCGCAACCAGATTTTTATTCTCGACAGTATTTGTCCATTAAACTTGTGTACCGAAATTCTTTTGCTTATATATATATATATTTCTTTGGGAAATAAAATGCAAAATATCAGACCAGAGCAGCTGCTTTTCTTGATTGCAAATAAGAATCTTCCTACTTCTCGCTATTTGTGAAAAACCTCCTCTCTCCCCTGCAACCCTGATTGTTATCTGAAGTACAAAATTCTTATCAAGGCCACCTTCCCAAATGACTATATTTGTCCAAACAAGAGAAAAAATGCCATCAAAAACAAGGGCACACATTTAATTACATTTCCAGTTTTTGTCTCCCTACATTTCTCTATTTTTCTGAAAGTGGCACACACTTTGCCCCCCCCCCCCGGAGTCTGGTGTAGTGAATAGCAACATCCAGAATCCCACTGTAAAGTCTGTTGTTGAGTGGTCGTTAAAAAAATAGAGTAAAAGGCTTACAACCATGGTGTCATGCCAGGCAGATCAAAACTGAATCTCCTTAATAACAGCTGGAAATGGCCTACTGCAGAAGTCCACCAGTATCCCTGATTTTCCTGACTGCACTGTATGCTGTTTTGTCTGACACAGAGCTGCCTGACTGGAATTTAATCACCCCCAGCGTTCAGGTAGATGTGACTTCAGTATTCTGCTCTTGTATTCTCCCATCTCACAGACTGCAGCTGTTCCCTCGGAGTAGCTCAAAGTAGTTACACACCTAAATCCAGGGCCTTTATGAGCAAGGTTGTCAATTCATTTCTAGGCAAGAGGATCCCACGCCTTTAACAGCTACATGACAGGGTGATGCTCAGCTTCCTTGCAAGAGTCGTGGGCTAATGCAGAAACATGCAGAAAAAAACTAGCTTGCATATTCCTCAACAGTTACGTTAGGATCCATTAGAAGGGCAAACCTCACACCTTTTAGAGCCACGGAATTCGCAACATCTGCTATAGCAAGCTAACCCCAGGGAAACTGATTTTCTTAAAGCAGGGAGCTCTGGCTAACTTGCAACAGTGCACCCTGCATTTATTAAAAGAGAACAGCAGTGTTTGCATCCCACCGCATTACAAAAATGTACACCTCAATTCAAATCGGGCACCTCTGACCATGGAATGGATTACAGACATTTTTTCCAATGGTGTATGGCAACTATGATTTTCACCTAAAACAAACAGCAATCTGTGGTAAGCAGGTGTAGTGCCAATGAAATGCATTGTGTATAGTTTCATTTATGTATTTATTTTGATTTAGAAAAATATATATACCACTTAAAAAACCCCCCACATATCTAAGTAGTGTCATCACAATAAGTTATAGCTAGCCAATGAAAAACCCTTCACGCTAAAAAAAAGGAAATATTTTTCTTTTCTCTTAAGCTTTTTTAAATTGCCATCCAATTATTGATTTTTAACTTATACGGACAATTTATATGCCACTTATATTTAAACAGATCTCTAAGCAGTGTTACAACATAGCGGAAGACATGTCAAAGAAAAAAACAAATACAAAAATACAGAGAATTTCTGTAAGACACAGCTAAACTAAAGGACCCTCATTCACATCAAAATAAGTATTATTCATAAAAACCAGCTACAAAAATTCAAAGAGAGTTCACATAGTAAAACACGGTCAACAGTTAAACAAAGTATCCTCTGTGAGGGGATAGAGACTTTGTGCTGGCTTTTTCCGCCTACCTTGCTCCACCTTCATAAGAACTTCTTCCAGAGGAAGAACTGTGAGGGGCGAGAGACATTGTCTGTCATCATGGGATGACCTTTGCTGCCCCACCTCCAGCCCAAGAAACCTTCAGAAGGGCATTACTGCCATGGGCATTATGTCTATGTGTATATTAAGGAGCTGAATGGAGTGAAATATTATGAGTCATGGGGGTGGAGAGAGAGTGTATGTGAATTCAACAGTTTGTTTTCTGTTTTGCTTATTTCTGGTTGCTATTTTGTTAATGTTGTTAATATTTCATAGATTATGAATGATGTAATACTTTATGAATGCTATAATATATTATTCGTTGTAATTGTGCTGTTTTGCCTAGTTATTTTGTTAATAGCATTTTACTGTTATTGTTTTACTGATGATATATAATTGCTTTGCTGATGATTTGTTAATTCATCTATATGATTTATGCTGTATATGTGATGATCTGTTATGTTCTATAATGTTATTTTTTGTTTTGTTTTTGTAAGTCACTTTGCAGTTCATTTAATAATAAGAATAAGAATTTTATTATTTATACACCGCCCAGCTGCTCTGGGCAGCTTCCAGCAGAATATAATAATATAATAAAACATCAAATGTTAAAAACTTCCTGACAAAGGGCTACCTTCTAACATTGTGTAGTTCTTTATCTCCTTGACATCTGATGAGAGGGCATTACACAGGAATGAAAAGTGGCATGGAAATATAATAAATCAAATAAAACCAAACCTCTATAAACATCTGGAAATACAATATTACAAGTGAGAATAAACTAAAGGATCAGTTTCTGGGCAGCTTGCGGGCCACAGGTTGGGGACCCCTGTAATAAGGTTTCTTTGTGTTATTTAAGAATATGGAGAGGGAAACTTAAATAATTACTGATATAACCTATTTGCACACATGCCTCACCTCAGAGATTGGCATATGCTCCGATGTAGAAATGGACACTCAACCATGCTTGTTCATTCCTTTGTAGAGATCTGATCTGCGTACTCCAAGGAATGCGCAGGGGAGTCATCACGCTCCCATCTTAGGTAGAGGAGCTCCATATATACTGTCAATGTACATTTTTTTGCTATGAGGAGTGTGTGCAGCAGATGAAAGCAGCATTGGTGCTGGAAAATCATCAAGAGACTTGCAGTTCTTGGCAAAATACATTAAGGTTTTGTTTTGTTTTGTTAATGATGCAATGCATGCCTAATAAATCAAAGGCTGTTGATTCTCTCCCCTCCCTTCACTTTTGATGCAAAAATAGTAAAAAATAAATAAATGAAGGAACCTGTCCTTAACATCCCACTATTGCATCACTCAAAAGTGCATTGACAATTCAGCTCCTCAGGTGGCATTGTGATTTATGTGTGCTACCTCCTTGGTGCTCCATTTCCCTGTCTGCACCGTCAAATTGATTAGTGGGCAATAAAGAGCGAGGGAAAGCAGCAATGCGGCCAGACGATTTCAATCGTATTAATGAATGGTTATTGTTCATGTTGTCCTTGTATCTCATTGTGGCTCACAATCAGCCAACACATTCCACCAATAAAAATGTTGGTTTTACTCTTGCGTTTTAAGGGTCCTCTCGAAAATGACCTGGTGGTCCAAGTCGCGTTGATTGCTGAAAGCCAACGGTAAGCCATTCAGATAAGTGATCTGAGCCTCAGTGCTTGGATTTGAATGCATTATTTGGAGACTTGTGTGTCTGAACCAGAAACTTTGTGATTTGAGACTTAGAAATGTTTTGATGGACTACATGGGATTGTGAATGCTCAAGCCTCAGAGCTGTTTTCGGGCAAAACAGTGTGCAGTATTCTTATAAGAACAATCTGCAGACTATTGGGCAGTATGAATCCCCTGGACTGACCAGACTTGGTATACATATTAGGAACATGGCTTGGTGCCTTTTCTTGTTCAAAAGAGCAGCAGTTTCTGTGTGCTGAATTTCAGGATCCAGCTCAAATCTCCTGTTCTAATGCTGAATCCCCAACGTGCCCTGAGACGCCCAACTCTCTAATGGTCCCTGTCTCACCTGTTTGCTAATTTTTTTAAAAATATTTTTTTCCTTCTGGTGGTGTGATGCAGGGGTGCCTAAGTTTTTTTTCAGGGGAGGAGCTGTTTGCCTCTGTTTCACTTGTTCTGATTGGATGCGGTTGTTTTGCTTGTTGGGGGTTAGTGCTGAGGATTTTTCTTCTGTGAAATGGGTAGTTTGTGATGCCCACAACTGTTTATTAGATTTCCAAATGTGTCCTTGAGCTCATTTTTTTTTGTAGACAACCCTACTCGACTCCAGTTAAGTTCCCCAGCTCCAGGAAATGATGGATTTTGGTAGCAACTATCCCATGTGGTCCCAGCTTGGCTATAGTAGCCTTCGATAGTTTAATTCTTTAAGGAGACATTTTGAGAAATAGGTATTGCCAAACACATATTTGCTGGCTTTAGCACATGTTCTGACACACTAAGACATCCTATTTCTAACAGTCTCATCACAGTCTTACAGCCTCTGTGGGGTGGATTGCATTCTAGGTATGAAATCCAGTATTTCTTTCAAAGCCAGTTTCTACCAAGATCCATATTTAATAGGAGGCTCCAGTTCTGCTGCATTCTAATTCCTTGTGATTTCCATTTTTTTTAAAAAAAGCCTGCAGGTTTTCTTGAACACATATGGAATCCAGACACAGACTCCTCAGCAGGTTGAACCCATCCAGATATGGCCACAACAGGAGCTTGTGAAAGTAAGACATTGTTTTCAACATTATAGGTAGACCTCTTGTTTCTTTGCTTACTAAATATGCTTCCTATGTTGTGATGAATCATCTGGTGTCTGTTCCATTCCAGCGATACCTGAAACTCTCCAAAATATGTATGGTGTTGTTCAGTAAATACACATTTAATTACAAAACTGGGAATAATTTTAGAAATAAGGTGGGAATGAATCATGGCGAGATACAGTAGATGATGTACTTTCTTTGGTATCTAGGAAATCTCTAATATGTGTTCAGTACTTGTACTTTAGAGCAAGGAATGCTCCTGGTGCTGTTGTAATCTCAAGTTCATTGTATTGAATAATGTTATTCAGGTAATCTTCGTTGAATAATGAAGCGTTCTTATCAGTATTGTTTGTCCATAAGTTTCATAATGGTGATGATAAAGCTTCACTATTCAGTAATGGACAGGATTTTTATTTTAAGGGGGGGTGGGGCGCACAAAAATTTCTTTCTTCTGTCTGGTATCTTCCAAGTTTCATTCTAACCACTCTTAAAAAGACAAGGAGCCACTCTCTCCGAAATCCTTTCCTGTGCTCACTTTTCTTTCCAGGTAGCTCCACACCCTCCTAGCGGGAAAGAGGGTGTTCTTTCCCTAGATATTCTGTAACGAGATGACCTTTAATTTCTAAAAAGGTCACTCTGCTGCAGAACCATTGACCATGCTCCCTGTAGTCTACTTGGCTCAGAAAGCAGCAGATGGATTGCCTTGGCAAGGGCCCTAAGAGTTAATGTGTTCAGTGAAGCTATCCTGTGTGCAAAAAGTACTAACTGGTGAGATTTTTTTATTTTTTTTTTGGGTGTTCCAGATCATTTCCCTCTCCTGTTCACATTCACTTGTCATCTCTTCTCTCAGAGACCATAAATATCTTCTTTTAGCCTGAAGGAGCATCTAATCGTAAGACCTAAGGATTAGTCATTCCAGAAACCACACCGACCCATCCCAGCTAAGACCCTGCTTCCCAAGCTAAGGGGGCTGCTATTTACCCCAGCAGCTGCTTGAAATATATGTCAACGATTTATGTATATATTCAACCATTTATACATCTTTTCAACCAGTGCTCCTTTTTTGGTAAAAGAAATGAGGTGTTGGTACTCATATAGTGATAAAAGTGCCGTGAGTGCAAAAAAGGGAGAGGTGCTGGTACTCCATATTGATGAGTACCACACACGCACACACACAATTCAGTGAGTGTTTAACTTATCAAGGCTTTACTTCTATTTAAATGAATGGGACATTTATTTGTTCATTTGTTTTTAGTTTAAATTGTTGGTCGCTTTTCACCAAGGTCACTCAAATATATAAACAATGTATCCACAAACAAACACATTAAAATTGTCCTAAGAGAAAACAAAGACAAATCTAAAAGACAGTATTATTTTAAAAAGACAGAATTAAAACATCCTACCTGCTCAAGGCAGCCACAGATAATTAAAAGCCAAAGGTCTGTTGAAAAAGAAATGATTTTGCCTGGCGCATAAAAATATGTAATTCTGGCGCAAGGCAAGCCTCTCCAGGGTGGGGGTGGGGGCATTCCACAAGTGGGAAGCCACCACTGAAAAGGCTGGGCTCTTTTCAAACCCCAACAACTTATCAAATTCAGGTAGGGAAAACGGCATCTTACCTGCATCATTTGGTTGTTACTTCAATCCCTTAAGAATACTGAAGGGGATGCTTTTTGTCATTTTGCAACGACAACCCATTACATTTCTTTGTATACAACGACAACACACACACATGTGCACAGACACATGTATTACAGATCCGTATAGGGGCTCATTGCACCTGGGAGTAAATTTTCCATCAAGGATTAATTCTGCTGCAAGCTGACTTTATCTTAACAGCACAAACCTGCAACAGTGATTTCTTATTTTTAAAGTTATTTTAGGAAAACCAAACCCTGTTAGGCTATAAGGGTCCATTGGACCCCTTCCTTTAGTTGCTATGAGTCCACCTGTGCAACTCTTCTGGTTTCCCCCCCTGGGCCTTTTGAAAGCCCATTGAGGAATTTAAGTTAACATTGTATGGCCCAGTATTCCCCAGTATTTTTTATGTTAGACTGTATTTTTGGACTATTATATCAGTAAAAAGTATTTATGTTTAATTGGAGCCAGTTTGAAATCTTTTATTTCGAGCTAGAACTTTAAAAAGGCCTGTTGGATTCCAGTAGCAAATAAATACTGCCAAACAGCATGCAAGCTGCGTTTCGTGCATTAGACTTTGTGCATTGTGATGTTTTTACAGGCTTACTTCCATCTGGGGGTCAATGACAAACTGGGACTCTCGGGAAGACCTGACCGACCAGTAGGCTGCCTTGGAACATCAAAGGTCTGTGCAAGAAATGGCTCTTCTGCATGCTTTCGTTAGTGTGAATAATGGAGGAGGTCTGCGTGTAAATATTGGAGGACAATTGAATTATCCTCTAAACTCTGAAAGCAATTCACATGGCTTAAGTTTACCAAAGGCTTTGCCCAGATTCTTTAAGGAAAAGTCACCTCTGTGGTTACTTGCCTGAAAATTTTCATGCATATGATAAAGTCAGGCACTTGCCTATGAAAGTTTATGCCACACTCAAAATGGAGATGAAAGCTTCCTTCATTTGCATGATTTGTCTTAGTGCCGAGTTTTAATTATAAAACAGAATATGGATTTTTTTCTTCATAAGATTTGGTTAACAGCATCCTATATACAGTATTAAAGAAAATGTTTGTTTTTCCTTTTCGGTAGATTTATCGAATCCTTGGCAAGACTGTTGTTTGCTACCCAATAATCTTTGATCTAAGTGATTTCTTCATGTCTCAGGATGTGATGATGCTGATTGATGACATTAAGGTAGGTGTAAATGTGCACATGAAAAACCTGGTGCCCATTAAATGTTTTACATTTTAAAACTTAGGCAATGGCTCATTAGGCTGCAACCCTGATAAGGAGGGAACACAGTTTTCATTTTGAGGCTACAACTCCATGTTTGCTTACTTGAAACTAAGCCTCACTGTCTTAATTCTGGGGAAGCCAAATTGGGGGTGCACAGATCTCATGTTCACAGCACAGTGAATGTTGCTGCATTTGGAGTTGCACAAGAACATCAGTGGGGTTTGCATGCCTTTCCCTACACAGATGTAGAACATTTTCAACATTTCAAATGACACATCTAGGGCAAACATGAAGGCAGAGGATAGACAGCCTTGAGAAAGGGGGTATCATAGAATATGAAAGGGCAACTACAGCAGTCATTGGGACACGGGTGGCACTGTGGGTTAAACCACAGAGCCTAGGGCTTGCCGATCAGAAGGTCGGTGGTTCGAATCCCCGCAACGGGGTCAGCTCCTGTTGCTCGGTCCCTGTTCCTGCCAAACTAGCAGTTCGAAAGCACATCAAAGTGTAAGTAGATAAATAGGTACCGCTCTGGCGGGAAGGTAAAAGGCGTTTCTGTGCACTGCTCTGGTTTGCCAGAAGTGGCTTAGTCATGCTGGCCACATGACCCGGAAGCTGTACGCCAGTTCCCTCGGCCAATAAAGCGAGATGAGCGCCGCAACCCCAGAGTTGGTCACGACTGCACCTAATGGTCAGGGGTTCCCTTGACCTTTACAGCAGTCATTGGAAAGTATTGCAGAGTAGTCACCCAATATCACCCACTTTGTGAAATTCAGCATTATTTGCAGTGTTCTGTGCTATGAGAGAGAAGGCTGGACACCATATGGGGATGGTGGATATTAAATTGATTGAAGTTGGTAACAATACATGCTTGCATAGGTAGGCATCAGAGTTATACATTCATGGATAGGGAGAAGTGTGACTGATGCAACAAGGGGGCAGTTACAGAAAACTGGTCACCTGTTAAAAGAGACCTTTTTTGGCTGGGCCATGGGGAGAAACAGCAGTAAAAATGCAGCTCCTCAATGAGAGTTATTGTTGACTCCCAATCAGCATCTGCTGGCTCATAAGGGCTGTTCTGGGAACTTCGGAACAACACGCACCAAATGTCATTTCTCTGTTCTTTTCCTTTTGGTCATTGGGCTTTTGAATGGCTTGATCTGGCAATTTGCATGTAGTGAAACCCTCTGTGTTGCAAAATCATTTGCAATAATCCCCACACTGGGTCAGTTCAGAAATGCTTTTATGATTTTTTAATAAATAAATGAAAGAAATGAAATCTTCCTGACCTGTTTTGAACATTTCATGAGTTTCCTGTAGTTGAAGTGTTCTAGTTGCAGCATTCTGCTCCCTCCTCTCATTTATTGTTATTTTTGTATTTATGCAGAATGCTTTGCAGTTCATTAAACAGTACTGGAAAATGCATGGCCGCCCCCTGTTCCTTGTGCTTATTCGGGAGGACAATATAAGGTAAGCGCTCAACAGATGCAAAAACTCCTATCACTTCTAGATGGTTCAAGTTTGCCCTATTGATGCATTTCATTTTCCAACTCTTAGGGGAAGCAGATTCAATCCGATACTTGACATGCTGGCCAGTTTCAAGAAGGGAGTTGTTGGTGGAGTAAAGGTTCATGTTGACAGGCTACAGGTAAGTTGGCCTTTTTGTACGTGCAACTATGTAGCCTTGCCAAACGAAATTTGATTGCTGCTGTTTTTGGAAACCAGACGAGCTGTTTCTCATTGCTCATCCTGCCCTGAAATACAGAGAGACAGAAAGTACAGTAGTTTAGGTGGTCCTGTTGGTTTTAATTATCTTTATTTTGTTCCTGCTGGGATAAAATCTTACAGTAATATGTGTGGCTCATACGTGTGCATGCTTTATTATTTCCAGACATCAGGGGAATTTGCATCCTTTCTTTTTTATTTAGTAATCTTTTATCTGATTAAAAGCCATACTATCATATGGGACTTTTCTCAGTCCTATGCTACAAAGTGTGTTATTCTTTTAAAGCGGGGCTAATTCAACATCCTCAGAGAACACTTGTTCTCCTTCCCCCATTACCTTTCCATGTAGATTTACTTAATAATTAATAAGCATTTTAGAAGAATGTTTTATTTCTTTGACGGTTGTTGCTGTTTATGTAGTGTGTTTATTCATGGTGGGTATTAACTTTAAAAAATGGGCTAATTTTTAATCAAGATCTGCTTTATGCTTTCATCTCTACATACAAGTTCTTGAAGGTGACCTCAGCTTCATTGCACCGTAGTGTATTTTTTAAAAAACATCTTCAAGAAAGCATGACTGTAAGTTGGACATAATCAGTTATATGATGGTATGCTGTTGTAGAAACTGCCTTGCCTCTCCACCTTGTGCTTCACTGCACAAGGTGTGCCTGTCGAATTGGCTTTGACAGTTAGGTGCCGGCTCTATAGTTTCCAGGGTTCCTGTGCATGTGCAGAGCCCTGTCCCATTCTTTCAAGTCTGGCTCCTCTGCCCCACCCACCCTTTGACCCACCTACTCGCTTCTGATCAGGGACCCAACACAGGTGCCCATTTCAGGGAACTTTGAGGGCCCTTTCTCATTTTCTGAAGAAACACAGGGCTTACCCACACCCACCTTTACTCTTTCCAGCTAGAGATCCATGCTCCAATGCTCTGTGCTGGAGCATAGTGTGTGTGTGTGTGTGTGTGTGTCTGTGTGTGTGTGTGTGTATGTGTGTGTTTCTTTGTTAGTTTTGGCCCCAAGTTTTCCCCAAGAAAACCCATTCTTTGAAGCTGAATTGGAGCAAACATCAGTTCAGGTTTTCTATGGGGGGAAAGTGTGGTTCGGCGGTGCTGTATTTCTATTCCTTGCCTTTTGAAACTACTAGAGTGCTTAGATCTGCTGATGTGTGTGTTGGGGGGGTTGTTTGCAGAACTCTCAGCAATTAAGAGTTTGGGATTGGTTGCTGGAGTCACACTGGCATGATCAACTTGATCTTTGCACACTAAATTCCTCAAGTTTTAATCATGCTGCATTTCCTTTTGCTAATCATTAATTTCCTAAATTAATCTTGTGTCGTGTCTTGGATAGCGTCCATTTCATTAAAACGAGGAGGGAAAACTGAAATACTGAGATTGTGAAATGCCGATAATGCATTATCTATTAAAGGGAATATATACTGCATGTTCATAATTTACTTCCAGCTTTTGCATTTGTATGCATGCATATATATATATATATATATATATATATATATATATATATATATGCTTTTAGATGTTAATTCATGGGAAAGCTGCATAATCTTAGCTTGCAATATTTGCATAACAATATTTCCATCCGTTTCAGCTGCAAAATTTATAAGGTTCCCTGTCTTAGCCATAATTTTCACATTTGCAGCCTGTAATTTGTGCTCAAGGGGAATACGCAAGTTAAACAGAAAAAAGCAGCATCGGCATTAAACAAAACCCCCAACCAAACCACCGTGTCTTTGCATTCCATTCAGTATCCTATTGTGGTGGCATTGCTATCAAAATATTTTTTCTTACATAAGTTTCACTGTACCTGAATCTGTTTCCTTTCCTTCACTACTTTGAAACCCTTTTTAACAAAAAGACCTTAAAAACAGGTTTAATTGGAAATATCCCCCTGCCAAAAAGTTATGTGACTACTTGATGAATTAATAGCAAATGGTATGGGTGCCTAATAAAATATTGATAGCATAAAGTGCAGCATTGTTCTCCAATAGCACATAAATATTTGTGCAGAGAATTCAGCTGGCAGGGTTAGGGAGAAGGAAAAAAAGAGAGGAAAGCCTAATAAAGTCTTAGATGTATGCTTTATATATCTGTAGCACAGCATGTTGTTAGAAGAAGACTAGGCTAATTAAATATGGAGGTATTTTCCTAAAGGCACCTGGAGGTCAGTCAGTATCCAGGATACTGTCTCCTCTTGGCTTGGACTCAAAATAAAAATCCTAACTGCTAAGAGGAAGGGATCTGGCCTTCCTGCCTTTGTGTAGGAAACAATATCTTTGTGAGCCCCCTTTTGGAGATATAGGTCATGTCTGTACCATACAGCCCTCACCAGATCTTGCTGACCACAGGATGCCTTGGATTTGGATGTTTTGGAGCTGGAGTGGCCATCAGCTCTGATGTAGGCATTCCCTCCCTTTTCTCTGATTCAGAAGTCATCTTTGTGGCTCTGTATTGGCCAAGGAGGTCCTAGTTTCTGGACCTGATGAACATATCAGTCTGGAAATTGTAACATCTTCCAGTGGAAGAGAACATCGTTCAGGGCCCAACAACGCATTTTTGGCCAAAGCTCCTCCATCTGATATCCTGGAGGCTGAGATGCTCTGGCTAACCCAGAAGCATTTACCTGGGAAGTTACTGTACTCTGTTTTCCTCTCAGAGGGTCTTGGCCAACAAGATGCATAGCACTAATTTGAAAGCTTTTATTGTTCTGGAGTGCCTGGTCCAAGGTTAACCCCATTTCAATGGATGCCAAGGACATGCTGGGCTCCTTTCAGGCCAAGGTGCATAAGGTACTAAGATTCAATACTATTAAAAAGGCAGGGGGCTGCTCTTGGTAGGATTTCTTAGAGTGCTGAGACTTTCCCCCCTCAAACAGCTTCAATTCCCAGAGTTCCATGGGCAGAGGGATTGATTGTTACATCACTTTGTAGATTGTAGCTTTGTGAGGGGAATAGGGGTCTCCAAACAACTCTCAGGACCCTCAGCAGACTACATTTCCCAGAATTTTCTTTTGGAAAGTCATTGAGGTTAATGTGATATAAAAGTCCTTTAAAAGTATAGTGTGCTTGTGACCTGAGGGGCTTTTCTGTTTTTGTTTTTGTCTTTGTCTTTTAACTTCTCCCCTGCAGAAACCTAGTCCCTAGTTTCAGTCTGAGAAGAGCACATCAATCCATTGCCAAACTTCCTTGCTCCATGAGTAAAGTAAGCGAGCAGTGGGTAGATGCTGCACAGATCTTTACTGCCTCCCCCATTCACTCCCCAAGATACATCCAGAATGGGCTTTTTATAGCCCTCCCTTACTATATGAGAAGGAATACAACACCATGAGCAATAGCATTAACATATTTTTAAGGACCTCTGAGTTAAAGGACAACTTCACTACCCTGTGACCTGTAAGTGCTCTGAAAGACTGCTTGGGCAATATGTGATTTATGGCCACATGCTGAGAGGCAAAAATCCAGGAAGACTTGTTTCTTGGGGGAACCAACTGCAGTGGCAGCAATGCAGGGCCCTTCAGGGATGCATATCCTATTTCCGAGAATATAATCCAAGTAATCTGCTACTAAAGAATTTGTTTGCATCATGTACTGGAGTGCTTCTAGAAGGCTCTGTGCATTCCTAACTTCTTTACTATGCTTTAACCGGCTTCAGTGACTCCTTGGTCTGTGCCCAGAATGAGTCAACAAAGCAGAATCATACCTCAGTTTGGGATGTCAAAGACCACAATTTTAATGCAAAAGTACCAACATCCAAAATAGTTAGGCACCCCAAAGGCAGGGACAGGAGGATATAGCATATACTGGTTGTGATGGGGTGAGCTCCCATTGCTCGGTCCCTGCTCCTGCCAACTTAGCAGTTCGAAAGCACATCAAAGTGCAAGTAGATAAATAGGTACCGCTGTGGCAGGAAGGTAAATGGCGTTTCCATGTGCTGCTCTGGTTCGCCACAAGTGGCCTAGTCATGCTGGCCACATGACCTGGAAGCTGTACGCCGGCTCCCTCGGCCAGTAAAACGAGATGAGTGCCGCAACCCCAGAGTCGGTCATGACTGGACCTAGTGGTCAGGGGTCCCTTTACCTTTACCAACATCCAAAATAGTTAGGCACCCCCAAGGCAGGGACAGGAGGATATAGCATATACTGTAGGTTGCACTAGCACCACTCACCTGTTGGCTGGTTCACCAGGGAAGATGCCATTGCAGGTTGAGATTTGCTCTCTTTTTTTCCAGCCTCTTGGGGACATAGTTCTAAGCCCCCTCTCCAGTTACATAACCAATTTGGGCTCCTTAGCCTTATTAAGAAGATCCCCACCCCACCCCTTTGTTGCTCACAAATTCTCCTTGCCACTTACCTCTTAAAAGCCCTACTCCAAATCACCCTTGCTTGGAAAATTGCAGCTGATAAACAGTGTGCAATAAGTGACCCTAAGCAAGACCAGCATGGAGCAAGGTAGGTGTGCCCATACTTCCAAGGTTAGTGAGCACGGGTAGCAAGAAAGTCTTCCTTGCCTTGTTCATTTGTTCATTATATTTCTATACAGTGCTTTATCAGAAGATCAGTATAAAAATTAAACATATATAACACAGTAACAAACAAAACAATAACATACAAGACACATGTCATTAGCCTGTGTTCAACCCACATCCACAGTGGTGTGTAGTGTTAATGTATTTGCTGATCCCAAGAGTGGACAAGACGGGAAGCTGGAGAATAAGTGATGGTGCTGCTGGCCACTCCTTGTTATCTAGTGGACATGAGCTCGGTCATTCCCAGTCAGGTCTGTCCTAATTCATTCCCCTGCCCATGCCACTTACAACATCAGGGAACATAAAGCTGCAGTTCTCTAGTCTCACCTGGAACAACCTGGCACCATGCCTGAAGATGGGAACATTCATTAGCATATATATTTTTAAAGCTTTAGTTGGAGGGAATAGCTTCTATATATCTCACTTAGTTAAGTCTTTCTAGATCATCCTATACGAGGGCAGTGTAATGTCTTTGCTAACTTTTATTATTACTCTCCTATTCCCTTTCTTCTCTATTACAGACAATAATTTCTGGAGCAGTTGTTGAACAACTGGATTTCTTAAGAATAAGTGACACAGAAGAGTATGTATGCTTGAAATCAAATTACAGTAGGACATTAACCTATAGCATCCCAAAGCCCCCTCACTAGATTCCCCACCACCACCACCAAATCAAATTACAAAGATTTATAGTTAAAATGTTTCACTGGATTTGGGAGATTTCAATATTGTCTTTCTGCAGGCCTCCAGAATTTAAGAGTTTTGAGGAGCTTGACCTCCCAAAACATTCAAAAGTAAAGAGACAAACCAGCACACCACACTTGACTGAACTGGAACAACAGCCAGATATTAATGCTAATGACTGGAAAAACAGGCCGACTTATGAGATTCTTCAGAAACTGAATGTAAGTATAAAGGAAAAACTAAATATACTGCGACCCATCTGTGCTTTTCTCTTAAGGCATGCAGCTCACTGAAGAGGATAGACACTGGCATGCATCCTACACAATCTGTTTTATTTAATCTAAGCAAGCGGGAATGTTCATGAAATATTCCCAAACCTCACCTTTTTGTCAAAACAGAAAATATGAAAGGTGATGATAATACAGGAGGAAACATAGAGTTTACCCTATCTGATCCAGAGGTCTTCAGATTGGGTACTTAGCATGTTTTACCACAAGCACTGTAGAGGTTTCTCTAAGGAACTGCAATGTCAGGGATAGAATCTGGGAGAATCCAGTGTTTAATTTCACTATGGTAATCTTTCATAAATCTTGGAAGTCCTTGCCTATAACTCATTTAGGGATTAAGACCAGCTTTCCCCAACCTGGTGCTCTCCTGATGTTTTGGACTGCAATTTCTATCATTTTTGACCCCTGGAAATTCTGGCTGGAGTTTAGAGGGGTTATGATCCATAACATCTGGAGGACTTCAGGCTAGAGTTTGGTGGTATAGAACCACAGAGTAACATTTACCACTCAGGATGTCCTACAATTTTTCTGACTTTGTTATATAGATCTGGAAGCTTTCAAGTGAGCATTCCTTCACATAGACTGAGTCTTTTTTCCTGTTAAGTGCCATTATCACCATAGGAAATGAGCTAGAGAGTTGAAATTTCCGAAGAGACGCCTTCCTTAAACACACCTGGTTTTGTGTACATAGCATCAATGAAAAGCAACTTAAACCTGTAACATTTGGCATTTCCTTGCTATTGATTTACATTTTATGGCTGTTCCTTATCAGGACTGCAACTGCCTAGCAAGCCAAGCAATTCTGCTGAACATTTTGCTCAAAAGAGAAGGCCCGAATTTCATCACCAAGGAAGGTATGATTGCAGGAGGCAATTTTGCACATCCATAGATGAACATGAATAATGGGTATGCACACTGCAAGTTGTGTTGCTATTTTCCTCTCCATTAAAGCACTTTCAATTTAAAATGGGAAACATGCATTCGTACACTGTAGAGTGGAATGAACCGTTAAATGTATTAACTCTCTTAAATAGTCTGTACACCATATGGTTGCCTGTTTATAATTCTGAGCATGTGGTTTGTGGGGGAAGAAGGTTTCATTTGCTATGGTAAGGTGAAGCTGGAATGCAGGTTGTGCATGTTTGAAATTGTAGAATCTTCACATTGGTTTTCTATACAAATGTGTTATTTTAATGTTGCTGTTGGAAGCTTAATACAGTTTTTAAAACTGGCTGCACTGCATTAAGAAGTGCAGAGACACAGATCAATTCACAGGTGCAGCACCCGCCCCCCCATATATTAGTCCTCTCTTTCTTTAAAATGTAACACATTTTGCAAAACATCTCAATGATAATATTTTGCAAATGTGTTACACCTTGTCTGCCAAAAACAGTTTGTGCAATAAAGGGGAACATATTCAAACTTTTGGATCAATGTCACATCTGTTTAAAATGTATCTCTCTGTGACTAAGGAGATAAATTCCTTTCCATTTTCCAGAGGTAGCTGATTGCATCATGATGACCATCCCCGTGTTGCTAATGAAAAACATAAATCAGTATCAGAATGGCTGGTTCATAGATCTTATTTATTTTGTCTTACTTTGTCCTTTATATAAAAAGTATCTGTCTGAGTTTAGCCACAGGGAGAATTTACTACACCAAGTGAGTTTGAGTGCTTACTTGCATTGGCAACTTAAGAAATCAAGAGCCAAATTTATGGCTCAGTTCTCAGTTCTGAATGCCTTCCTTATGGCTTACAGCTAAACAAATAAAATTATTATTATTCCTCTTTGTGTCTATTTTTCCATACAAGTAGCTTAGCATATAAGTAAAAATAAAATCAATATTACAAAAAACCCCCAAAATAAAACAGATTCTGAACTCCAATGACATAACAGTATTCTAAACTCCATCCAGTGAGCAGGAGGAAAAAATACTCATGAAAGGTCAATCTTTAGGCCAAAAAGTCAGAGGTGCAGCCATCTGCTTCATCTCTACTAGGAGAGAGTGCCAAAGGTGTGGAGCCACCACCAAAAAGGCCCTTTCTATCATGGATGCCCACTTTACAAACCTGGGGGTGGACACACCAAGAGGGCCTCTGATTGAGATCTCATTGTGCGAGCAGGATGGTCGTAGACCTTCCATTAAGTAGTTTGGGCCCAGTCAATTAAATTGGGGCTGGAAATGTATTGAAGGCCAGTACAGCTAGTATATTACATGTGTTCTTGAATGTGATGTCCATACACCCATCTGGACCACAGTGGCTGCATTTTCAACCAGCTGGAGCTTCTGGACTTTAAAGACAGATCTCCATAGAACGCATTGTCTAGCCTCAAAAACCTGTTTAGTTTTCGTACCAATTGATTGATTCTCCCCCTTGTTATGTTACAGGAAGCTTACACACACACACACACACACACACACACACACGAGAAACTATATAACAAGTAATATTATATAACTAATAGAAACTAGGAGTGAAATTCTTCAGTCGGGTTATAGTGCAAATCTGCACTGGGATTCTTAGCAATTGGGTAATTCAGTCCAGCTGGTTTGCTCCATTTTTAGCTTCTCTGACAAGCTCCATCAAAATGACTCTTGTGGCCCAGTTTGAAGAAACTGTACAAATAAGGGCTTTGGAAGAGGCTTAACTATTGCTTTGTTAGTGCAGAATCACAAAGCAACTACAGGCCTGCATCGCACAAAAGGCTCACCTTAGTAAAAACATTAGCAATTGGTATTCTAACTGCTTAGCTACATAACTGTACATTAGCTTACGAATGATAAGGGCAAGCTCCGTAGGTTACAATTGCCAAAGGATACCTGTTGCTCATCTGTTTTCTGCCAGAAACCAATGAAGTACGTAAGCAAAATGCGCGTATGCACATACATTTATGCTCTTGCATATTCATAAATGGGAAAGTGGGGTCCATCAGGTATTTCATATTGTGGACAGAATTGGCAGTGCTGCCCTTACACAGCAAGATGAAATGAGCTTACAGCATAGATCAAACTCATTATCCAGCTGCAGTGTAACCTCTCCACCTTCTTTTCCTTTCTTTTTCTCTTTTTCACTTTACTTGTGAATTAGGTACAGTCTCTGACCAGATTGAAAGAATCTATCGAAAAGCTGGCAGCAGAAAGCTCTGGTTTGTATTTAGTGTTCAACTTCTTGTTAATATTTTTGCACTATGTTCGTTGAATTCTGCGCTACACGTTTACATCTAGTTCTCTGCAATTTAAGTAAATGAGCTACATTTGGGGGGCGGGGTTCTAATGCATACACTTTAATAATGTGTTTTTGTTCCTCTTCCGGCTGTGTGCAGCCATTACTTAAGTTTGTAGAAAAAGGAAGGTGGGGTCTTAAGTTCTGGCTGGAACACTGGTATATTATCTGGAGGCTCTTCCCCTTAATATCTGATGCTGAAGGATTCTCTATAGTTATTCAGTGGTAAGTGCACTCTGCATCTGGTGAGGAACACTTTCATCTCTTCTTCACAATATTCAGAAGTGAGCGCTGCTGTTGAAAACTGACTGAGTCCTGATAGCACCTATAGGATGAATCACATTGTAGAGTGCTGGTTAAGAGAAAAAGAGGGAAAACAACCAAGAAAGATGGCATTAACAGACAACTTCCACTATTAAAAAACTCTTTTGATTACTGCAGCGTGGATGTTATGAATTAGATAGGACCCATTCTTTTCACTTTGGGAATTACTGACTTGCTAAAACTGCTTTTGCTAAGCCCTTTAAAATACATGTTGGCATGTATCCAGTGCAGCACTAAGTAACTGTCCCATCAGCACAAGGATTTCTGCTTGCACAATGGAACTCTTCCCTGCCCTGCCCCCTGCTTCCTTTCCCAATGCTCTCCCAAGATCTGCTTTTAAGGGTTGGGGGAGTCTGCAGAACAGATTTAGAAGGAGAGGAGAGGGGGAAAGTCCTTTTGTGCAGGCAGAAATCCTTGCACTGATAATTGCTTACTGCTGTCTTGGATACAAGCCATTATTTTTAAGGTTCACGCGTGTCATCTGTATTTCCTACCCAGTTATGATTGCTTTGATGCCTTGCTTCCCATGTCATTGCTTCACCCCAATACCTTTAGAATTAGATGTACAGTAAAACAGGAGGAATGTGCAGCTGTCTGGCCATCAGTCTTTTGAATGGGCTCCTCTGATACCTCAGCTGTGCAAGGAAAGGAGTCTAGTGATCTTCTTTTGGAAACCTGTTTCTGTCTCAGAATGGAATTAAACTGAGATGCTCCCAGTAAGCCAGTCAGTGGCCAGAATAATAAATGCTGTGTCTGGCTCAGCATTTCGTTAACAGCAGTGACCAGTCATATTTCTCTGGGTGTTCCCAAGGAGACCATGAAAGTGGCAGCTATTTCCCCTTGTTTGTCTGCAGCATCTGGGATCCGGAAAGATAACTATGTACATGGGGTTCCATTTAGCTATTGTGGCCTGTTCTCCCTGTAGTTGTCTAAAAAGCTGTCAGCAGCTACCATCTCGTTGACTATGCCCTACCTCCACTGTCAGAGACAGTGTGCTTTTGGATTCCAGTTGCTGGAAACCACAGGATGGGAGAGTCCTCTTGTGTTCCGGCCCTGCTGGCAGGCTTCCCATAGGATAAGCATCTAGAATGGCCACTGTGAGAACAGGATGCTGAACTAGATGGGCCACTGGCCTGATCCAGCAAGCCCTTCTTACGGCCATATCTTCCTAACAACATGTCGGAATACTGTAAATCACTTCTAAAGAATGTCATGGCTAGTTCAGCGTCCCCAGTGGGTGTTTCAGTTTCTGGTTCTCAAGACGCGCACACACCATTCTTCTCGGACATGCCTAACTAGCTCTCTAAAGTCCCTGGATCACTAGGCATATTTTGTACAAAATAAATGTGGAAACGGTCTTCCTCTTGAATTCCTCTTTCATAATTGTCATATGCCACATCTAGGTTGGTGCTTCGCTGCAGTGCGGCATACATTCAGAAATTCGCTGCCTCTTTAGCCCCCCATATTACAACTTTGGTAGTCCACGGGAAGCAGGTAAAGGGCATAGAGGTTTGGAGCTGTGCCGCTTGACATGTGCTGTCTTATTTGCATTTTGATGGTCTTTGCTTATGGTGCTGCTGTTTTATCTTTTCCCAGTGCTTGGCTCTTGATTTTAAGGAGTGTGTGCACCCGCCATCATACAAATCCACATCAATTTGGTTGATGGATTTCACGCTACCTTAGTGAAATATCACACCCTCATTCATTAATGTTTGTGAAAAATAATAGTTGCAGTTACAAATCCTGTGTTGCGCAATGTGAAACATCCACTTACTTCAGAAATATTGTTACGTTTGATTTTCTTTTGTAGAAAAGATAGCCGTGTCAATATCTGTCACTCTTAAACACTGCAGCCCATTTTAAAACCCAGCACTTTACATGGTTTACGTTTTCACTGCTATGGTATATCCACGCATACACATAGAAAGTTATACTGTTCCCACATCATCTGCTGAAGATGACATGGTTTATCTGCTGCTGGGCTGTAACATTTCAGGTGTGGTGCTGAATATTTGAATCAAAAAACAAGTATAATGGATTCATTGCAAGCGGCTGTTGGGCATATATTTTGCCTGCTTGTAGAAGTGCATTTTGTTCAGTCTGAGAAGCAGAGGTTAAAAACCCTGGGTTAATATGATCATTATTTTCATGCTGTGAATGCTCCGATCACATGATCATATGTAGTTTTCAATATGTGCTGGCTGGCTGCATATATTTTTCATTAATGGGGAAGTGAGCTTTGCATATGGCGAGTTTAATCACTATCAAAATGGACCTACTGAATCCACCATAAAACACTGCTGTCTTTGGCAAGTGGCTACCAAAACTTGACCACTGAAATTCATTACCTACATATATGAGTGTAGTATGTTTAGTTTATTTTAAGACCAAGAGATTGTCAAGTGGTGTTAAATATGTCTTGCGTGCCCTGTAACTTTCCCTCACAACAGGAAACTTTCTGCTTTCTCAAGCAGTGTCTTTAGGAATCTGAAACACTTCGAATTCCTATACAAAAAGGCAACAATGGCATTTGGTTTAAGTATCTTAATTCTTATTCAGAACATCCAAAACAGAAGAGCTAAAACACCTATCTAATGAGAGAATTTTTTCTGAATGCAAATTGCCAAGGAGGTCTGAAGCAATGAATGTTTTTTTCTTTACATAATTTTTATCAAGCCATCATGTTGCAATGTCAGAGAAAGGAACAGCAATGTCTTGTAATGTTGTATGCAGTTTAATGAATTCAAAATGTGTTCCCAACATAGCCGTTTTTACAGTGTTCTTGTTTCAGTGCTTAAATAATTGAAGATTTAGCCTCTCCCAAAAAAAAGAGCTTTCACGAAAAGAGAACTCAAGTACAAAATACCATATACATATTTTAATGTTTAGTTTTGGGGATTGATGAAATATGGCAACACAATTTCAAACAGATTCTCGAATTCATTAAACTCGTGTTTGATATCCAGCAGGACTGCTCTGTTTTCTGCCCTTAGGTCTGTTGTTCGCTTCGCAGCAAGTCTTTTATGTAAACTAGTGGACAGCCTTGCACCGTCCATTACTAATGTTTTAGTTCAGGGCAAACAGGTAAGTCTGTGTTTTTCGAAACTGTTAATCAGATAAAACATTAGCTTTAGATTTCTGAAGATTCTTACATTAGTTGGCTTAATAAAAAGAGAGGAGCCTTTCCCAATATATATATATATATATAAAAGTTGCATCCAATCTAGATAATGGCTGCTCTATCAAACCTTTTCATAGGACCAGTGCAAGCATCATGCTGGCACCCTGCTAACAGGGATTAGCAAATTGGTTTCCCTTCCTTGCTGTATTGCCCTTCTCCCCTGTAGCACCCCCCCCACCCCACGGTAAAGCCATTTGCTCATTAAATGTAGTTAAGTGGGGAGAACATGTGAGAAAAAGAAATACTTTATAAGTTACAGCTTGGGTGATGGGTGGTTGTGCTTAACATAGAAAGCTAATAGTTAAGAGTTACTGGGTTGAAAAGGGAACACACATACTAGGGGAGATTTATTTTTTACAGACAACCCACCAGGCCTCCAAATAAATAGATTTTGAGGGCAAGAGTAGGTGCTGTCCACTTGACAAATTGCTCTGTTTCAAGTCTAGAATCCCTGGGTTCAAACTGGAACTTAGCCCTGGGCATATTGTGTAGCCATGAGCAGGGTGTTGACCGTCTGTTGTTCTGCCCTGTTTAAAACAGGAACAGTGTGGCATGTCTTACACGAGTAAGGCATTTTCTTCATTACAAAAAAATGATGTAGGGGATATTATTATTTGTCATTCTGTGTAAGCAACATCAGTGCGCCTAAGGCTTAGTTTGTATAGTTGCATAGCCAAGGGTCAGGTCCCTACCCTATGATGCGTACAATATAAAAAGCAAGTAGAGGCAGGAGCAGCAAATTGGCAGATAGAGGGAGAAAATGGGGAATGCTGGGATGATAAGTGTAACAAAGCAGTGATTATTTGCTGCAATTGTTATTTTAAAGAGAATTTAGCAGCTATCTTCCAGGAGCAGGTAGAAACATTATTTCAAAATTTCCAAAAGGAAGCATTTTCTGCCTGCCTCCTGACACAACAATTTTAAAGGCTGACACGGTTGTATGATGCCCAAAGCTGTTATTGGCCGTCTAAATAGAAACTTTCCAAAGTAAGTAGCTTTGGGTGCAGTCTAATTTTTTTTCATAGGATTCTTCCAAACTTTGCAGTGGCTTTGTCAATCTTGGACAACAATGGTACACTTTTTTTATTATTCTGGTGTGCTTATAACACATTCATTTAACATAATGCTATCATGCAAACTGCTCACCTGAGAGGGAATTCAACCACCACCCTAAACACAGGATCCTGTGCCTTCCAGTAGAAGCATACCTTACTGCCATGCCACCAAGATTTTATCTGGCTGCCAACCAGCTCTTTGTACTTTCTACACCTGCTCCCAGCTAAGAACTGCCCACAAAGTAGCTTTACAGGAGAATGCATCCCTCCTAAGGTTGCTGACCTCTTAGTTGCTCTGGACACAAGAAACATAGGAAGCTGCCTTATACTGAGTCAGATCATTGTTCCATCTTGCTCAGTAATGCCTACTCTGACAGGCAGTAACTCCAGGATTTCAGACGGGGTCTCCCAGTCCAACCTAGTTATTGAACCTGAGACCTTCTGCATGCAAATCACGTGCTCTAAGCTACGGCTGCTCCCCAACTTTGCTTCTACCTGTTCCTCTATAGCATTGTTTCCCAATCTTGGGTCGCTAGCTGTTTTTGGACTACAGCTCCCATCATTCCTAGCTAGCAGGACTGGTGGTCAGGGATTATGGGAATTGTAGTTCAAAAACAGCTGGATACCCAAGTTTGGAAAACCCTGCCCTATAGCATAGTTAGGTGCCTAAGTGGGTTTTTGAGTTTGCACTTGAACTCTAAGAAGATTTAAAATAATGATGGATGATGATGATGACGACGGTGATGATGATGATAATAATAATAATAATAATAATAATAATAATAATAATAATAATAATGAAAGGCAAAATCAAAGAGAGCAAGCAGATCATTGAGGAACAATAGTATACTTCAGACGTACTAGCTCTGCATTGGGAGTAGTTTGCTGAGCTGGTTCTAAAAAATTAGCAGGTTTTTTGGGGAAGATGATGGACAGCAGTTTCTCAGGAATGGACAGAAATATGTCATAGCTCCATCAACACCCAGGGTTCTTTTGAAGGGCATGCTAGGGATTTAGCTTCTGGCATGCTGGTCCAATCAACCACTTAGGGGCCAAACCAATTCAAGAGCTTAATTTAACCTCCACCAGTGCTAACAAGACTCTCGAGGCCATGTACTGTACTTTGAAGGTGCTTCCTTGAAGCACATTACAACTTTACTTAATATGCTAAAAATGTTTTCAAGCAATTATTCTTTATAAATTTGAAGAGTCTAGACTTTACAGAGTTTATAGTATGCCAAATGTATGGATCACCCATGAAAAACAAGGGGGAAAGTAAATGTTTCGGCAAGGAATTGAATTTGCCTTTGACAAGCACCTCAAATGATTTCTAGACCAAAGGAAAAGGACTGACACTTGAGCATGCTTGTTCACAAAACTGTGGCTGTAATCCCAGCCGCTTGCCCTACAGGAAGGCAGTGTTGTTTTATAGGGGACTTTTCCATCACAAGTGCACTGTGTAATCATTTTTTAAAATGTTATGCTTTTATGTAGCATGAGCTGGCACGGTTGATTGTTGTCTGCTTTGGCTGAGAGCTTCCTTTTTCTTTTTCTCGGGGTCCAAGAGTCAGTAATGCTGCCTGAGCCTTAGCAATGGTTAGGGGAACAGATGGTAGGACTCTTTGCTTTCAGTTCCTGGTGAGAAGTGAAGCCTGCTTAGTAGGAACCTTGGGTGACTCTGATGCAGACATAGTGGCCATAACTGTAGAGAAACCAGGGTAGTAATTTGAATGTCCAAATGAAGGGGTTTGTTAGAATGTGATCTCACAGCTCATGAATCATTGTTAAAAGGACAGGCAGCATTGCTGACACCAAGGGTGTGTCTGTATGTGAAGAAACAGATAGAAGCATGATGCCTTGTTAAGTAACCTAACATTAAGCATTGTAGCATTGTGTTAAAATGCAGAAGTGAAAATATGGAGGGGTGCCTTTAAACACAAAGGGTTCATGATTATGCATCCCGCATCTCAGTTGGGTTTAGACCTGCACCGGCTATGCCATGCCCACCCCGAGAACAACCTAAATCCTTGGTTTGTAGTCTGCCATGCCATGACCCCCACCTCCAAGCAATTTGAACCCTTGGTTTGAAACCTGCATCATCCATGCCATGTGCCCGCACCCCTGAACAACCTGAACCCCTTGGTTTGTAGTCTGTTCCATCCATGCCATGCCCCATTCCCAGATCAACCTGACCTTGTACCTCCCTAACCCTTCATCTTCAGCTCCTCTTCCCCTCTTCCCACTTTTCACTGGAATTTGCGGCAAAGTAAGGCCTTGAAGGCTACCAGGGAGGCATTCCATGACTGTGAAGACCTAATGGTGGTCATAGACAATTTCCCTCCTGCTCCCCTAGAAGTGAACTAGAACAATTTTATCTTTTATTATACCGGGCAAGTTTTAATCATAAGGAATCAACAGGGCAGATCGGGCCACTTTCTTGAACACACATTCTCCCAAGTCGTTATTTTGCTTTTTGGAATGATACTTCTTTTCATTACAAATGCCTGTTTTAATACAAAATAACAAAGCCATGTAAACCCCCTTTTACCCATCGGCTTTAAATTTAACTCAGCTAATTATCCTCCCTTCTATCCAATATTGATGCAAACAGGGAGAGTTGAGTCAAGGGGGTATAATGAATCAGGACTCCTTCACTGCTTTCCTGTTTCAGGTTGTAGTTCTAATTGCTGCTAATATATTCCTCTAGGTAACTCTTGGGGCATTTGGCCAGGAAGAAGAAATTATATCTAATCCCTTGTCTCCTGGTGCAATTAAGGACATCATCTACAACAAGTGTAATTTGCAGGATGAGAGAGAAGCTGTTCTTCAGCAAGAACTTGTCATTCATATTGGCTGGATCATCTCCAACTCCCCAGAATGTTTTAATGGAATGCTGAAGATCCGAGTGGGGTTAGTAAAACAACTTCAAATTTTATTCTCATGATCATCCGAGGAACCGAGTTGGCCTTTGCCTGCCTTCTAAAGTGTGCACACCAACAAAGCAGACAGGTTGCTCTCTTTGAAGGAAATAATAATTCAGAGTATTAATGTTAGTGAATCAAGGTCCAGCACATGGGGGTCTGCTTGCCTTCTTGGCTGGTCTGCTAGAGCACATTAAACCATCATGCCAATGGTCTGTCTCAACTCCCAGTTCTCTTCCAAGAGCTGGTTCTAACCTCTAAAACCCTAAAATACCTAAAAGATAATCTCACCCCTTGTATACCTAAGTGATCATGATGCTCTGCAGGTGAGGACCCCATGTAGATACCATCTTATCAAGAGGTCAGTTCTGCACAGTGTAGGAATTAGTACTTTAGTGGCACCTACCCTTCATAATTCCCTCCCCTTAAATATTACACAGGTGCCATCTCTGTTGACTTTTTGGGTGCCTACTGAAGATGGTCTTCTTCCTACAAGCCTTTTCAGTTAAGATCTTTCCCATTCTGCAGCTACTATACTGGAACTGCTTTTAAGATTTCTTTATTGTTTTATTGCTTATTGTTTGTACCCTGGGCTCCTTTGGGAGAAAGACCAGGATATAAATTCAAAAATAAATAAAATAAAATGACTTAGGCCCAATATGCCATATAGCTCACTTCCTCCTAAGTGTCTCATTGCAATTGGTCACTCAATCGTTTTTGGGTTTTTTTAAGTTTTGGATTGACTAATATATTGAAAGGGGCATTTCTCCTGTGTGTGAGAGAACAAGGAATATCTCTTCTAAAATGATACTTGCTGCCACCAATTTGAAAACTCTATAGAGCTATTGTTTTGATATGCATATTTCAATAGATTCAATAGATTAAATAAACTAAAACACATATAGTTACTTGGCTAATTTCTTATATTGAATGACAACCCTAATTATATCCTCCTTAGCAGCAGAATCTGCGTCAAGTTCAGACATGGAGACAGACACGAAGAAAAGCATCTTGGGAAGCTGGCCCTCAGTTGTGAAATACAGTGCAGATTTGCCCTGTTGTAAATCTCTGTAAAGCTCCATCTGTTTTGGCTGATCTTTGTTGTTGGCCTATGTTTGTCTAGTCAGAAGTAATTCCTTCTATGTTCAGTTAGACTTGTTCGCAAGCCACTGTATGCATAAGCATGCAGAATGCTACCTTATACTAGTCAGACTTTTGGTCCATCTAGCTCAGTAGCTCAGTGTAGCCAACTAGCTACACTGATTGGCAGCAGCTCTCCAGAGTTCTCAGCAGTTCTCCAAGGTTTCAGGTTGGTTTCCCTCCAGATGCCAAGGACTAAACCTGGAACTTTCTGCATGCAAAGTAGATAGATTCTCTACGACTGACCTATGGTCTGTATACCGTATAGGATTAATGCCTAAGCTGGCAAAGGATGGGGCAATTTCAGCAGAAGTTTTCTGTTGCTGCTTTTGTTACCAACCATGAGTTTACAGGTTGAACTATGTGGAGAAAAACAAATCAGCCAATCAAAGTATTTTCCTAGCAGTAGGGAGGCAACCCCTCTTGCTCGTGGGCAAAGCTCAAAACATACCTGGCAGGCATTTTCTAAGTCATTGGATGTTCCCTGTGGCAAATCCTGTGTAATTTATGCTCTCATCTAGTGTTGTGCTTATGCTGTTTTCCCAATGGCACTTTAGATTGTTAAGCTGTCGCAACTCTGTGCTGGAGCACCGACAACACAATACACAGCAATAAATTATGGATGGCATACCTGGGGTCTGGATCTAGCTATTCCATTTGCCTGGAGGTAGCGGAAACCTAAGACAATACATCTCCTCTATCAGCTTTCATCGTTTGATCAAAATTAGTTGCCATAGCAGTTAGAAATGGGATGCTCAACTCAGTTCCATTTCATACAGAGCCCATAACTCACAAGCCACTTAAGGCAATGCACATGTGCTTAAACTGGTGCCTCCCCATTGGCTTCAGTGGGAGTAAGCCGACTGAGTGATTTGTAGATTGCCTTTTTCACTCCTTCAGCCTCTCAGAGCTTAGCTTTTGGATATCTAACAGGATTTATTATTGCTGTAACACTTTCAGTGCCGCAGATTTCTCCATTCAATCAGGAGGAAGATGTTTGTGTGCGTGACTGATCCAAAGAGCAAGCAGCTCACGATGTGAGCAGCCCAGTTGCAGCAGTGCATTGATGTGTCGTTTTACATGGCCCTAAACAAAGCTTTAAAGGGAAGTTGGCTTTTTCCAGGCTTTTATGGTACTATGTTTTATTCCCTTGGATATCTCTGCCTTATTGCTACTTTGCCTTCTCAGACTGAATTTAAATTTGTTTCCATCCAATACCAGTTTCTTCTTCTGATTCCACACCTCTCTGCTGAAGCTTTCTTAGACTTCATGCAATCAGTTTATGTGCCTACCTTATTCCATAACACACCCACACCCCAAAAAAGTTCAGTTTTTGCTAAAATGCCACCTTTCCCCCTTAAACCTGATATAAATAAAAGGCTAAATAGTGTTACATTTTTAAATACTTCCCCATTAACAACAACAAAAACAGGATGCATTACATTCTTAATTGTAATCTACGTCTTTGGTTGTTTCTCTACTGGAGAAGAAAATAGTCTTTTAATAAATGCCGTCACCTTTAAATTTTTGTACAACAGGTATATTGTGCCTTTCCAGCACACAACCAAGAATATTTTGGTTCTGCTATAACTAGCTCTTTTTAAAAAAAAAATGTAATCCATCCTCTCTAAAAAAATCAGCTTGTTGTCAAATTCCATTGTATATCGTCATTCAGTAAAATATGTCAACGAATGGGTCTGAGTTCCTTCACTCATTGTTACCCAGCCCCAAAATAGAATTAGTACAAGTCAATATGGCCCAGGTGGATTGTGTGGATTTGAACAACTCAAGGTAGTTGTTCAAAGGCATTGGGGATTATGTTTCTAGCCATACTGCTTTGGGAAGTAGGAGTTTGCATAAATCCTCCATACTTCCTCTGTTGTTGCGATAGGTAATTTCACTATGTGCAAGAAAACAAAAACAGAGTTTGGGGACAGTCTTAACAAATTCATTGTGGCATAAGCCAGGGGTAGCCCTCGTGGTACCTCCAGGTGCCTTTAACGACAACTCCCATCAGTCCCGGTGTGCCTGAGGGCTGGTCTGGGATAATGCCTACAGCATCTGGAGAGCAACATATTGGCTACCCAAGGGCATAAGCTACTCCATGAAGGACAGCTGGGTCTACCTCAGCAGATGCAAGAAGCGTTATCCTAAGTTGGCAGGAGTAGATTTGAGGAAACATAAGCAGTGAGGCCAGAAGGAAATAATAGCACTTCTTGCATCTTAGTTGTTTTTGTTACAACAAATTAAGATGGCTACCCCTCTGGAAATCGTTTCACCTTGTATGGGTTGTGTACCTCATCCTCCTCCTGTGCAGGTTAATTAGTTGCTGTTAAGGGGCATACTCCTTTCCCTTTTACAAGCCACTTAGCTGCTTTTAGATGCTGAGTGCTTGCTTAGGTGTTAATTAGGAGTGTGATGCAGTGGTGGCCTAGCTAACTCTTCAGTTTGCAGGGAGCATTCTGAGCTCATCTGGGTTTTAGTTTCACTGCCTCTGCAATTTTACTTTAGCCACCTCTGTTCTTTAGAACTTGATAGTGGGACTTTTTTAAAAAGGCACACCGCAGTCGGGGCAGCATATGATTCAATGGAACTACTAAATGGGTAGCTGAAATATTGATCTAATATAAGGACAAGGAGGGAGCCAGTCTGGCATCAGAGAGATCAACAGGTGTGGTGTGAGGATGCATAATACAGCCGCCTTGAGGATGCTAAGCAGAGCTAGATCTGGGCAGCACCTGGATGGGAAAGAAGCCCTCTGAAGTTCAATGGTGGAAGACAGGCAGGATCTTAACATATAACAAGATTTTTATGCAGCCTTCATTAGCTTCTCTTGCCCATTTAAATAGTGTGTGTGTGTGTGTGTGTGTGTGTGTGTGTGTGTGTGTGTGTGTATCAGAAAGAGAAAACCAGTCTCCTTGCTTCTTCCAAGGTTAATTCCATACATTCAGTTTCCTTTATTTCACCTTTATCATCCACTCCAGTGAACAAAATTAACCTCCTCCCAGAAATAGTATTCTGGCTTGATAATGATTAGATTTGGTACCTCATTATTGATTTGTGTGCCAGCTTTCATGCTGAAATAGATCCAGACCCTGACAGCCCCATTACCGTAAACACCTCCAATCAAATGTTTACTACCCAGGCGCTGTCAGTCAGGTTTTTGCAGGCCATGCCTCTAAAGATTTGGAAGGGGCGCGTACGTGCCATTTTTCATCTGCTGCTTTGCATTACTAGAACATCTCATGTGAGCAGGTGGAGGATACATCAGTGAATTGGATGCCTATCTCTTGGTGAATTAACAGCATCTGTGAGTGTGTCCTTCAGGGTGTTTCTCCAAGCAATGTTCTCCAGTATTGTATCAGAGCTGCTTTCTATGGAGGGCTGGTGGAGGGAGAGAGACCAGAATAGTAACTGAGGCTGGGAATGGTGTCTCCTCACTGCATCCTTCTTCTCTTAGTTGGATGCTGCTACTTCAGTAGATCTGCATGTTAACCTTTGACACATCTCTGGTCTCTGGAGCCAAAACTGCCTTCATTGTGCCCCTTGATCACGTTACTTGGCAACTGAGGTGCCATTGATGAGGAAACATCCACAGGCTGTAGATGCTCCCCTTTCGGTTCTTTCTATTATTAGCTTTTCTCATTGTTGTGTTTGATTTGTCCTTTTTAATATTTCCAGAGCAGTCAACTATTACTAGTAAATAAGTAGGAGACAGCCTGAGGGTGGGAAGAGTGTCAGGGGAGAGAGATGGAGGAGGTTTAGTGCTACCCGCAAGAATAACCTTGTCACTATTTGGCACTTTGTATATGATTGAAAACCTAAATACGCTCTTAATAGCAAATGGTTTCCCTCATTTCTCAGCTGGATTTGACACTCAGTTAAAGCAGTTGCAGGCAGAAGGTAGACTTGGGATCTAGTGGTAGATCTCTGGGTGATTTGTAGTGGAAGTGAAAGGGTCTATGATTCCCAGTTTTAACAACAGCAGCATCTGAAAGAGTGCCTGCCCTCCCCACTCCAAGATTAGTCTGCTGAAAGCAAAGGAAGCTTGGAGGAAGAGCAGGTGCAGATTTGAAGGTGAAAGGACTGAGCACTCAGTTCTGCTACTGAAAGCAAACTCCTGAGCTGAGTGTGTATTTGGGGGCATCCCCTCTCTTTCTCTCTCTCTCTCTCTCTCTCTCTCTCTCTCTGTGTGTGTGTGTGTGTGTGTGTGTGTGTGTGTGTGTGTACATACGCACGCACGCACGCATGTATGGCTATTGTATTAATTCTAAATGTATGTATATCCCCTCCTATTTTATAGCTGGCTTCAGGTTAAGCACCCCATCTATCCAAACTATTTCTGTCCAAGGACTCCACCAGCTTTCACTTCTTCTTTATCACGGTGCTTGCTAAAGCAACTGCTACTTTTTTTAGTACATAGTGTGAAAAATTGTTCTATGCGGTTTTTAAATTTTATTTTCATTCGTTCATTTATTTACTACTACCCCCAAAATGATAGTCTCTTGGTTGTCTTAAAAATACAGGTTTTTAAAAAATAAGAATGAGACTAAAGCATAGTAGCATATCTAAAACAAATAAAAACAGGGATAGAACAAACCTATCAGCAGCAGTGCAAATGTCTAAAAGTACTAACACATTTGCAAAGTTTAAATGATGAGATGAAATCACCTGGTGCTGCCAAAAATTGTGACGTAAATGCCAGGCCAGCCTCTCTGAGGAGGGTGCTGTACAACATGGGAGCCAGCACTGAATAGGCCCTCACACAGGGAAGGGCCTCAGAATCTGACCTTATAGTCTGGGTAGGTATGGAAATGTGGCGGGGAGGGAACACTTCAAGCCATTCAGGGCTTTACAAGTATTTACAAGTATTTACAAGTATTAAATGATACAGAAGCAACAATTAGCACAGGTTATGTCTTCCCTACAAATACATTATTAACTATTCTCTTTTGTAATGCAGTAACTATAGTACAAATATTTACTTTAACCATAAGTTTTAAAGAGAAGGGAGAGCTTTCCCACATTCTCACCCAAATTGCAATTTATTCTGAGATAATTCCAGAATCTTAATCAGTAACAAAGCACAGTTAATGTAAAACATTGTGTGCCTGAGATGTGCTTTGGTTGATGCTAGAGTGGCATTTTGCCATTTAGCCACAGACGCACACATGGGAATGTCAGTGCTTCCCCCCCCAAAAAAATGTATTTCTAAGATGTCTGTTGAGGCTAATTAAACAGTAAACAAAACTTCTAATTTAAATGATTATTTGGTAAAGCGGGGTGAGGTGACTTGGTCCAGATTAGCTCCACTGAGCAGACAAGTTCATTTTCATCTAAATGGTGTTGTCTTTTAAAGGCGAGGCGCCAGCTTTTGGAAGCAATTTGAATAGCCCATTAAGCAGTCGAAGTAAACAGTACATTCTGTTTGCCGTTTACGGCTTTTCAGAGAATTGTGCAAAAGATGGCTGGCTGGCCACATTTCATGTTATCAGACTTTTCAGCTGTACCCTCGCAGAGTAGACCTTCCAGAGCATTTAACTGTGCCTTGGGGCACAAGAGAATTTGTATAAGTTTTTCTTTTCTTTTCTTAGAGAACAAGCTTAAAAGCTGCTATTAAAATGACACATCTCGAAGATTAGTTCCTGAAATCTGTCTAGCTTTTAAAAACCCATTGCACCCTTCAACCTGTTCCTCTTGACTTCTGTACTAGCTAGTAGATGTTTATGGGTTGGGTGGGGTAGAGGCTGCAATAGATGGTGTGCCAGGGGACACTCTGGAGGTGTTGTTCACCAAGAGCAGTCACTGTTGCCAAATGCAGCACTGGAAGGCTTGGCTTGATGCGCCTACCCAAGGCTTCAGCTGCTTCCTTGGCCAGTCCTCTCTATCACCTGGGAGAACTGCATCTTATGAGAGTGCTCTCTCCAGCAACTGGCAACTGAAGAAGCATTTGGGTAAGATGCATTGGGCAACCCTTCCACATCCTGCACCCCAGATGAATCAATCATTTGCAGGAAAGGTGAAGAACACAGTCCTTCCCTCCATCCAAACTGATGGGACTACTAAAGAAACTGGGAATAACTAAGTACAGAATCAAATCATAATAAACAGACTCCCCCTCCACCCACCGTAAATAGCTGGACGTCCTTTGGCACCCATCCTTCAACAACTGTATTCAGGCAGCCACATGAAGACAGCCTCAGTACTCAAAGTTTGGGATGCTGGAGAAGTCCTACAGAAAAGGAAGCGGAAATTGCCATTGTTTGCATTGTCATCTCTGGTCAAGAACTGAAATCAAGTGAATATGATTGGTACAGTGGTACCTCGGGTTAAGTACTTAATTTGTTCCGGAGGTCCGTACTTAACCTGAAACTGTTCTTAACCTGAAACACCACTTCAGCTAATGGGGCCTCCTGCTGCTGCCACGCTGCTGGGAGCACAATTTCTGTTCTCATCCTGAAGCAAAGTTCTTAACCTGAAGCAATATTTCTGGGTTAGCGGAGTCTGTAACCTGAAGCGTATGTAACCTGAGGTACCACTGTATTCAGTCATTCTTGTTGTTGGCTTTAAATCCTCAAAACAACACACAATCAAATGCCTTTTTATTACATTGTTTTGGCGTTTCCTCTGCAGTACATTGGCTGTGCTCAGCTTGACAGGCTACAGGTTGTGTAGACCTTAATATGTTCCATCCACCTCAGATTTTCTCCTGCTACCTTTCTTGATTGGGGAAACTTCAGCTTCACAGGTCCACCCCCCACCCCCGGTTTCCTCTTGGATCTTTAAAAAACAAAGATTGAGTTAACTGATGTTTTCATTCTTCAGATGGATTGTGCATGCCATGAAGTATGAACTGAAGATCCGTGCAGGGGAGATGCCCCCCATGGATTTATACCAGCTGTCACCCAGTGAGGTGAAGCAACTTCTCTTGGATATTCTTCAGCCTCAGCAGCAAGGGAGGTAAGGAGCTCTCTCTCGCAGCACATCTCATGCTGGCATTCCTTGCTGATTGATTGCACAAACAGTGTTTTCTCTTATTTTCCTCCCCCCTCCCCTTTGCAAATGGTTCTTTCCCTCACAGTACGTTATTTTATCTTATTTTGAAGCCAAAAAAGCAAAGACAGACATGGGTGAGTCTATCCACTCTCTTTATTGCTGTGCAGAGAGCTTTGCTCTCTCATCAGATTTTGATACCTCACTTGGCAGTGGCTGCCAGCATCTGGTGTGTAGGGTTTCCCTTACCTAGTTTGACACCGGGAAGGAAGCCAACGTAACCCAGAGGCCAGTTACTTAAGAAGTTTGTTTCAGCCAGAGCAGGATTTAGCTGCTGATCGCTGACCCCTTTCCTCTGGGTTGTCATTAAACATTGTCAGCAGGCTCAAGACACAACCGTGTTGTCTTCCTGAAGTGTACCAGTTCTGTAAATATGCCACTCCAGTATGATGACAATGGCAGACTCCCAACACAGAGTGTCAAGGCCAGATTGTTTGGTTCAAGACCACTGGTATTTTACAGGGGGGCTCCAGTCCCTTTACGCCTGGAACAGCATTGAAACCCAAAGTGGTAGGAAAGCACTGGATAACATGCCAAGATTCATTTTGTTAAACATGTAAAGTTTAGTGGAAAGAAATTAGGCTAATTTACTGATGTACTATGCTGAGGAAGATGTCTTTGCTTGGTCTATATGCTGCATCACAAGGAGATTTTACATATTTCTCCATCTGTCCTTAGGTATTGGGAGTGAAAGTGGTTGTAAGCTGTTACTGTTTGGGAAAGTCAGAAAGTGCCCTTTCTGCTCTTGTGACTTGCACATGTATATGGGGCTCCCTTGGTTGGGGGCCGTGAACTCAAAACTATCACAAAAGAAAGGCTGAATCATTACAGAAATAGAATCCCTAAACCAGGATTTTTAAAGTATTGCCAAACTTTTCAACAGGCTGCCTGGACCCATTTTCTTGTTATTCTTCAGACAGCATCATCTACCACTAATTTGGATTTGGTGCTTTTGTGTACAAAGTGATACAGTACTTTTAAAATAACTCTGAACATTTGGAGCAACAACTTATCTGCCAAGCACATCTACATGAATGTAATATCAACACCTTTCTTGCCTCCAAAAGGTGGTGTTTAATCTTCTCTTTGCAGGAAGCTCTGCAAATATTGATAATACAGCATTATCTTTTGAACTGGGGAATATGAGAAACCTGGTAAATGAGTTGCTTCCTTTCTCTTAGCCACCTTCTACGTGTGAAGATGGAGTTCTCAGAAAAGCTGTTCTCCTAAGCTCTTAGCTTATCTCTTTATGAAATCAAACTTCAGAACAGCATCAGCAACATTACTCTCTCTCTCTTTGGCTACATAGAGATCTTCAAAGGGAAGAACAGTTCCAAGGAGATACTCTTGCCTTAAGCAGGCAAAAAGCACTTTGCATAATTTAAAAATCCAGTTAGCTTATTTCCTTTTCCAACTATAGCCCAGTGACAGCCAGACTTTCAGAAGATTCCAGCCCTTGATTGCGCAGAGTTGGGATTCCTTCTTGTATTGCAACTTCCAGAGAGATGGTTATGTTAGTCTGTTGCAACAAAAACAACAGGGTATTGTAGACCCCAAAAACTAGTACAGTGGAACCTCTACTTACGGACGTAATCAGTTCCGGAGGTCTGTCCGTAAGTCGATCCGGGTTGCTGGTAGAAGCATTGTTGTGCGCAGGCGCATTTGGCGGCAGCGTGCTTCTGCGCATGTGCAGACAGAGGCAACTGCTTCTGTGTGTGTGCAAACGGCAGAAGCTGCTTTTGAGCGTGTGCAAATTGCAGCAAACTCGGTATTTACTTCCGGGTTTACCACGGTTGCAACTTGGATCAGGCCCAAGTAGAGGTGGTCGTAAGTAGAGGTTCTACTGTAAGTTTGTTAATCTACAGAAGGTTGCAGTGTGACAAATTTGTTAGTGCTTATGGTGCTGCAGGACTCTTGTTATATGACAGCTGTTCCCTGTCTACCATTTTGGGAATTTGCGGGGGGCATGATATGAACCTGTTCACCACAGGCACGTTTAAAATGAAAATGAATGAGTACCTCAATAACACAAACCAGTCTTCCTAATATGATACTTGCAACGCCTCCTCCCTTCCCCAATGAATCCCTTGAAATGTGCGGTTTTCTCCATTCATCTGCATTCCAGCTCTTTTACAAAAGCTCTGACGGTGAGATGTGGTTCAGTTGAAATGCCACCCAATAGCCATGTCATTGGTCCATCTAGCTCAGTCTTGTCTGCACGGAATGGCAGTGGCCCATCAGAGTTTCAGACAAGGGAACTTTTCTCACACCACCTGGAGATGCCAGGAATTGAGTTTGAACTTTCTGCATTCAAAGCATGTGCTGTACCACTAAGCTACCATCCTTCCTATATCTTTTTACTTTCTGAAAATTGATAAATTTTAAGCCAGTTTCAGAAAGAATTTCCAACAACAACTTATTACTTGTATGCCGCCCATCTGACTGGGTTGCCCCAGCCACTCTGGGCGGCTCCCAACAGAATATTAAAAACACGATAAAATATCAAACATTAAAAACTTCCCTAAACAATGCCTTTCAGTCTGTATAATACTTTCTCTGTTCATTCTGAAACATTTATGAATAGCTAAGAGGTGTGCACAGGCCTCAATATTTGCTGTGTATCTATCTCTGTGGTTTTTGTTTGTTTGTTTTTTTACCACATTCGTTCTTATAGGGCAGGCATAGGCAAACTGCTCTCCAGATGTTTTGAGACTACAACGCCCATCATCCCTAGCTAACAGGACCAGTGGGCAGGGATGATGGGAATTGTAGTCCCAAAACATCTGGAGGGCCGAGTTTGCCTATGCCTGTTAAGGGGGAACTAAAAATAGCTATACCTTTTTCCCCTCTTGGCAAAGGACTCCGGAGCCCCCTCCAGAGGGAATTAAGCTTGCCAGTTGCAAACAAACAGGTCCAAGCGCTTTTGTGGGGGAAGTAAAAGGGATTCACTATCCTCCAAAATCAGGTAATATCTATACTAAGCCAGGAAAAATCTCAAAAGCCATATTTTGGGGGGGTGGAGAGGTTTGTATTGTTATCTTTCTTTCCTTAAATAATTAAGAGGTGGCCATGGTGTATATTCTTGCTTGTATATATTTTTAAACATTAACAGCTTCACTCTTTCCAGTGCTTATTTGTGTTGGGAGGGGGCATCCTCTTATACGGCAGGTTTGTCCAGATTGCTGCCTGCAGAATGCTAAATTGCTCCAAAGGATTTCTTTCCCCCAAGCACAGCAATGGATGAATTTTTTTTTTAAAAAAATTAAGTAAAGCTGGTAGCTTTTTAAAAAAATATCATCGTCATTTACTGCTCCTCTTTAACAAATTAATTATCCAGAGCTCTTCATCACTCTGAAGGCAGCATTCCAGACAGCCTCACTTCTTGCAAAGCTCATGGACATAGAGAAACATAGCTAAGTAATGTACATAAAAGTAGAACATATAAAAAGCAGAGCAACATGAAGTTTTCTGCGGGCCCTGATCCAGCTCAGTCGCTGTGTTGCAGTTTGACATGGGGAGGGCTAAAGTCACCCTAAATTGCCTTGTTATTTTAACCTTAGCTGGGCTGAGCCCTGGTATCTTTAGTTGCAAAAGAGAACAGGTGATGGTAACTTCCTAAATGAAATATAACTTTTTAAAATGATGCTAGGGCACTGGGCGACAGTTGAGATGAATTACAGGCTCAAGCTTTGCTTACATTTTTCAAACGTGTCAAGATGTTGAAAATACCTGAAAAGCCAGGATGCTTTTTCGCTTGAAGGCTTTGACTGCCTCTAGTAGATTAACCTTCGGTTGTGACCCAAAGAGATTAATTTGGTTGATTTCCTTTGTTTTCCCACTTAAAGAGATTTAACTTTTTGAAAATCTTTAGACCTATTAATAAGGCACACGTTTAACTTTAACACTATGACTGTGAGGCTGAGCATTTTGCTTTGTTCTCATTAGAGTCTACTTTTGTCCTTTTCATTAAAATAACCGTATGAAACATTTAGCAAGAAACGCAGCACAGCATGCTGTGTTTTGCATTATTGATGGATTGATTTTTTTTGCTTTTATTTCATACTGGGCTTAATTAATCCACAAAGCAAGCATTGTTTTGATCTGGAAACAGATTGCTTTTGTGAGCTCATCCACATTTTCTTCTTTTCCCTCTTCTTCTTTTTGTTTTCAGATGCTGGTTGAACAGACGTCAGATTGATGGTGCATTGAATCGAACTCCCAGTGGGTTCTATGACAGGGTGTGGCAAATCTTGGAGAGAACACCCAACGGTTTAATAGTAGCAGGGAATTTTTTGCCACAGGTAAAACCACCCACATGGGGCTCTGAAGTCACTTTTGTTTTTAGATGACTACCTTGTTTTCTCAGACAGGGACGCGGGTGGCGCTGTGGGTTAAACCACAGAGCCTAGGACTTCCCGATCAGAAGGTTGGCGGTTCGAATCCCCACAATGGGGTGAGCTCCTGTTGCTCGGTCCCTGCTCCTGCCAACCTAGCAGTTTGAAAGCACGTCAAAGTGCAAGTAGATAAATAGGTAGCACTCCGGCGGGAAGGTAAACGGTGTTTCCGTGCGCTGCTCTGGTTCGCCAGAAGCGGCTTAGTCATGCTGGCCACATGACCCGGAAGCTGTTCGCCGGTTCCCTCGGCCAATAAAGCGAGATGAGCGCCGCAACCCCAGAGTCGGCCACGACTGGACCTAATGGTCAGGGGTCCCTTTACCTTTACTTTGTGTTCTCAGAGAGGAAGCAAACATTCACCAGTGGTAAAAAAGCTAGGCTTGTAACTTGAGTCCCAGCAGGCGTGCCAACTTTAGGGGGCCGAAGGCACCTTGGCCCCCTCAATATTTGTTTTAAGGGGGTTGGGTCTCCTCAATCTGGAGGCAGCCCTGCATGTTTTGGAGAGCCAATGGCCAGTTCCTCCAGAGCGCTTGTCCTCTGTTGCCCGCACAATGCATGCCAGGCCCCCTCAATCTTGGGGGCGACCTGGCGCCTCTGAGTCCCAGAATTCAGTTCCTCCCCTCCCCATGGATGCTGTCATGCTAGTCTGGACACAAGGACAGAGCCTGCTGGATTAAGTCAAAGTTCCATGTAGTCCAACTGCCTTGGGACTGGGCACAGAGTTCCTATCCAATCAAGTTCTATTGATCGTGGAGGTGTCACCTATATGCATTCATCCCTTGTAGTGTATCCCTCACTGTTAATGGGTATGTCCAAGATTTTCAAGTTTCTCCGTCCCCTTTGTTCTGAACTTAGGCTCAATTTTGAGCCTTGGTTCCTTATGTGTAAAACAGGAGTATTGGTGAGCTGGTTGGTAGTTTTGTAGTGCAAAGCACTTTAAATTGGCAAAGCCTTGCATAAATGCCTAAGACAGTCTACAAATTCCAAAGAGAAGTGGAATTAATTGTTGATTTCTTGGCTCTTCAGTACCAGAAGAACCTTGGATGTGTCAGACTTGTGCATTAAAATAATTCCTTGTTCTGAAAGGAGCTTAATCTTACCCAGGCAGATGACACCTATAATTGGTTCAAATAACCCACTCACCACCTTGAAGAAATAGGGCATGTGCTTGTTTTCAGTTATCAAAGAACATATTTGCCAAATGCTTTCTACTTTCTAGAAATTGACTGATATTGCTATTAAAGTTCACTTAAGCATCTGCTTTTGTTTGTTTTACAGCAACCAACATTGTCAGACATGACCATGTATGAAATGAACTTTTCCCTTCTGGTTGAGGACATGTTAAAGAGTATTGATCAGCCTGAATACAGGCAAATCATTGTAGAGGTTTGTACCATATGATGATGAGAGATATGAATTAGTTGTTTCATCTTACATTTTAAAAAAGCAGCGAGTGAATGAATGTGTTCAGGGACTTAAGCCATGAAAGACTTTCAAAGAAAATGACACTGTCTCAGTCTTGTCTCAATCTTGTCCTGTAGTCTCCTGACATCATAATTAGAATAAGTAATAACAACTGTTTTGGTGATGTAAGAGTAGCCCTGATGGCTCAGGCCAAAGGCCCATCTAGTCCAGCATCCTGTTCTATAGATGCCTATAGAAACCCCAAAAACCAGAACTGAAGTGTAACAGCACTGTACCCATTAGTGATTCCGAGCAACTTGTATCCAGGAGCACACAGGCTCTGACAGGTGAGGTAGAACATAGCCAGCATGGCCAGTGGTCATTGATTGCTTTATCCTCCTGGTGGACAACAATGTTTCTCAACTTTCAGTGGTCCTCAGAAATATATTGAATGGTAGCTAACAGTTGCCTAGTGCTGCACAGCAGGGAAGGGCTACAGCTCATGGACGGGGCATCTTCTCTGCATGCAGAACATCCCAGGTTCAATCCCTGGTGTTTACAGATAGGTTTGGGAAAAACCCCTGCCTGAAATCCTGGAGTATCACCGCCTGTCAGTGTAGACCAGAGTTTCCCAAATTTGTGTGTCCATTTGTTGTTTTTGGACTACAATTCCCATCATCCCTGACCACTGGTCCTGCTGGCTAGGGATGATGGGAGTTGTAGTCCAAAAACAGCTGGAGTCCCAAGTTTGGGAAACCCTGGTGTAGACAGTACTGGGACCAATGGTCTGACTCGGTGGGAGGCAGCTTCCTTGGTTTTGTATTCCACACCCAGTGGTTTTATTTATTATCTTTTAAGTGCCAATTTGTGATGCAGTTTATGTGGAGTGATGGTGGAGACAACTGATGTTAAAAAGAAGAAGCCTCAGGTTCTGCACGTTGTGCACAAAACTCCAGGGATCACTCAGAACCAGTTCTCTAGATGGTGACCACTGTTTGCTGATTACAGTGGTACCTCGGGTTACATACGCTTCAGGTTACATACGCTTCAGGTTACATATGCTTCAGGTTACATACGCTTCAGGTTACAGACTCCGCTAACCCAGAAATAGTAGCTCGGGTTAAGAACTTTGCTTCAGGATGAGAACAGAAATCGTGATTCGGCGGTACAGCGGCAGCAGGAGGCCCCATTAGCTAAAGTGGTGCTTCAGGTTAAGAACAGTTTCAGGTTAAGAACAGATCTCCAGAATGAATTAAGTACTTAACACGAGGTACCACTGTATCCAGTTCCCAGGAAATAGATCTTTAAGGATTCCCACCACCACACCAAGTGTTGTTTCTTGCATTATTTGAAAATAGCAAAATAAAAACTAAGTTCAGCTTTGTCAGCTGCAAGACTAAACATTACGTTATGTGTCAAAAGAAAATTATTTGCTTTGCATGAAGTTTAAGTTTGGGGCGGGGAGAGGAACAGAGAGTTTTATATGAGTAAGTGGAAAAGAAGGCAGAATAGAAAAGGTGCCACAAATATTTCAAATGGCTTTTTCTTTTGTCACTGTATTTCAAATCCATGGATGTTTATCTTTACCAGTAATTACACCTCTTATCCAACATCTGGCTATTATTATTTCTACTTCAGATCATTACCTCTATTCACACATTAAATACTAGTGGGGCACTCATGCATTGAAAGACTAGGTTGTATTGCTGGCTCCACCCTCAATCCTGCATGCCTAAGCTAACTCTCCTCCAACACACGGACATATGAAGAGGAACTGCTGTGTGTGAACAGTTGCTCATTTCTATGGGTTCTTCTTCGGATGTCCATGCTCAGCGCACAAATGTTGGGAGCAGGGATGCACACTTCTTTCTTCAAGGCTTGAGCACCCTAAATGTACATAATGTATGAATGGGGCTATTGTAATGATCTTTTGAGTATTCCTCCACCATAAATGTCTAAGTGTTGGGTATATTTTATGTATGTTTTTAGTCATTTCTAATTTCCCATTTTACTTCGTGGCTTGAAACTACCCAGATTTTAAACTACCCTTGAAAGGGAAGGTAGTGTGTCTAAATCGTTTGCTTTTGTTTTATTCTTTAGTTGTTGATGGTTGTCTCCGTTATTCTGGAAAGAAACCCTGAATTAGAGTTTCAGGATAAAGTGGACTTGGACGGACTGGTGAAAGAAGCATTTCATGATTTCCAGAAGGACCAGAACAAGCTCAAGGGCACCGAGAAACAAGTCAGTACAAATCTCATGCCAAAGCCAGACATGGCATTCCAGCTGTATTGGGACTACAACTCACATCATCCGTAGCTAACAAGACCAGTGGTCAGGGATGATGGGAATTGTAGTCCCAAAACAGCTGGAGGGCCAGGTTTGGCTACAACTGGCCTAATGCCTCTTTTGCTCTTGTTTCTTACCAGGATTGATTAATCCACAAGGCCAGTGTGTTTTTTTCATTTGGTTTGTGAGGTGTCCCGCAGTCTTCACAGGAGCAAATTTTGTTAAAATTCTAAACAATCTCATATTCACAATGATTCCACTGTAACCTTGTGCTAGGATGGCTCTCCTCACCCTTACTGTATGAGATTGATGAATAGCAACTTCTTTATGGGGATCCTCAGGAAAGAAATAATGTTTGCGCAGGCATGCACAGCTCTGAGCCTCGTTTTGCCAGAGGTGTTGGCAAAGTTTGCTGCACTTTGGCCCACATATCAGCTTCAGGGGCTTGTCTTAAAGAATAGACGAGCATCATCAGAACCTTTTCCTCTCTGGCTCAGATCAAAATCCACGCTTGAAAATTATTCCTGGTTTATCCACACCTGCCCACACAACCTTTGTCTCTGTTTCTGTTAAACAGTAGCTTCCAAAATTGTTCCTTCTAAAGCAGTGATGGCCAAACTTGGCCCTCCAGCTGTTGTGCGGCTACAATTCCCATCATCCCTGACCACTGGTCCTGTTAGCTAGCGATGATGGGAGTTGTAGTCCCAATACAGCTGGCGGGCCAAGTTTGGCCGTCACTGTTCTAAACCATCATATTGATGACATTCTGCATGCTTCTAAATACAAATGTGTGAGATGGGTTGTTTCTTCCCATATCGTTTTTTTTAGAAAAGGAATGGGGCATCTGTGGTCATAGGTTCTAAATCACTGTATTTGAGAACATGGAGCTATATTGCCATATATTCTTACATATATTAGTAAAGGTGGCTGCCTCGTATCTAAATGGCGGAGCAAGCAACTGTTTATCTCACATGCAATTTTATTTCTCATGTTTCTATCACACCATTCTTCCAAGGAGCTGGGGGTGTTGTTCCTGCCTCTCCTTCCTCCACAGACACTTTCGTTCCACAGCAGCTCTGTGTGCTGTGCTAAGCCTGGAGACACTGATTGACCCAAGGAGTAACCACATAGTTCTGTGTCTGAATTGGGGATTTGAACCTGGGTCTTTCTGGTCCTCACCTGATACTCTACAGAGGCTTTTGCTGGGCAAGGAAGAAAAGAATAGAACTTTTCTTCCTAACGAGCAAAGCTGAGTCAACCTTCATGCCACACTCCTACAGGAATCAAATCAAGGAATTGTGTAGTTCACAGACGGGTGGCTGAAATCCAATGCTTCACCCAAAGTGTTTGTGGAAGTACATAATCATGGAATGGGCACCAGATGAAACAGACACCTACAATCTTGCACATTTCTTTTTTCAAATTCTCCCTCCCCCATTCCCAACCTCCCTTCTGCTGGTTGTCTGCTCCTCCTGCTACCACTGTCCCATCACTGCCCATCTGCTCCACCCTCTCCCTCCTTCCCCTGCCGCCACTTGCGTCTGTAGCCCACAGGAGCTCTGCTGTGCTATCCGTGCCCTCGAAAGCCACGGGCTTCTCCATTGAGCCCAGGGGGAAGGTTCACTATCACTACAGGGCACACAACCATGACCATGCCTCCTCCGCCACTCATCTCCTTGCTTGGGGACAATTGCTTCTTGCAAAAGGTGAGCCGGCAGCTTGATGAGCTCTGTACCTTTGGCACCAATGAAGTGGTGACTCACTGAAAGACTACGGTATGATCTGTGGCTGCCTTCCCACGGCCTAAAGCTGATGTTCTGAAGCAGCATGAGATCTCTGACTCACAGTGTTTGAGACAATGCATATCAGATTTATTTTTTTTGTCTGCCTCTGTTGCTGTTAAGAAGCTTCCTTGTTCCCACTGTCTCCCTCCCAGTTCCCCATTTGCTATTTGGTTGGAATCCAAAATATTTATCAGACTGCATGACAGAGAATGTCAAGTGTGTGAAGTGCCCTCTTCATCACCACCCTGCTTTTCCATCTGTGGCTCCCTCCTTGTCCTCAGTTGTGTCTGATTGTTACCCATCAGCATTGTGACTGAGATCAAACTGTGTTTATCTTATGCAGGATGACATGACTCCCTTTTACAACACTCCTCCGCTGGGAAAGAGAGGGACTTGCAGCTATTTGACAAAGGCGGTGATGAATCTATTGCTGGAAGGCGACGTGAAGCCCAGCACAGATGACCCCTGTACTATTAGCTAAAAGCAGGTGGACAGGGTGCTGTATCTTTAGCAGTCTCGTTTGCTTGGCATGTGATGTTCAATTCCTCACTGTTCAAGGGATGCCGTTCGGGTCCCTGTTATAAATGGCCGCCGTGACAAAGCTCAGACACTTAGGGTAGCAAAAGCACACAGCTGATTCTGTAGTAGCCGAGAAGCTCATTTAATCAAGCGCCGTATTCCTTTCCTGCGTCTCCAATGGCAACCTGCACTCTCCACCTAAGCACCGCGGTCGCGAGTCGGCAGAGCAATTGCATGAAACGGCTCGTGCTGATTGAGACTTTGGATGTTTTAGAAAAAATTAACTGGGCTCGTATTTATAGTTTAAGCATTGCTTGGGAATGATTGCAGTGATAAATTTATTTATGTAATAGTGAATTAAATGCGCGCTGAAAAATTTATCAGCTCTCCCCCTTCATTTGTATTGTAATTCATTATTGAAAGGCTTCATTATGAATACTGGATGAAATACAGGCATAAATTTTAAAAATAAATGAGCCCCGTGTTTGAAGTTGAGTTACTTGTTAACTCCAAGAAGATAACTGTGACTTTGGATCTGAGTGCTCCCAATGAAGCTCAAGGATAAAATAAAACAACTGTGTTCTATATATGCTTTAGAATATTTCTGTGATCAATTCTTCCGTTTAATAATTGCTTAGCATGCTAATTGCTTAAACACATTCGTTTTCTGCAGTTGAAAATGGGAAATAATTGTTATGCTGGAGAATATCTTTTCACATCACAGATTTTTCTTTGGCCCAGTCCAGACACCTTAAGGGACATGATTTTAAATTAACCTTTAGAGAAGGTCCCCTAGATCAAAGAGGACAGTAAATCATATTAGAAGAAATGCCCTGAATGAAAAAGCTTATAGTCAGAACCCACTCCCATATGCAGAGCATCTCTGCGAAGCAGAATTGTATCCATGCACATAAGTGGACTAAGGTGCATCTGTTGTATTTGGAAGCTCCTGGGTTCAATCCCTGTTCTTAATCCAGTTACAGGGAGCTAGGAATGACCTCTGTGTAAACCCCTGGAGAGCTGCCAGTCCTGCTCAGCTAAATGGACTCCAGGGTCTGGCTAAGTATAAGGCAGCCTCTTACACTCTGTTTGCCTGAATGCACCTCCACATAAAAAAGAAAGAAATTAAGAAATCTGCCCTTACACCAGGTCAGACTCTATCTAACTAACTAGACCAGGATTGTCTCCTCTGATTGGCAGCTGCTCTCCAGAGTTTTAGGCAAGAAAGAGGTCCTCCCCATCCTCCCTGATCCTTCTCACTGCAGAATGCCGGGGACTAAAGCTGGGATCTTCCGCATGCAAATGGGGAAAGGACTAGAGCAGAAGGGCTTTTGCATGCGGAAGGTCCCAGCTTCAATCCTCAGCATCTCCAGGTAGGACAAGGAAGTACTTGTTCCTTGGAACTCTGAAATGCTGCTGGGCAGTCAGTGTAGACAGTACTAACCTAGATGGACCCAAGGTCTGACTTGGTATAAGGCAGATTCCTATGAAAGAATGTGCTCCAAGCCTGAGCTATGAGCCTTCTACTCAAGAACACCTTGCATGTGGGAAGAAAAAAACTAGTTTAGACGAAGAATTAGTTGGGGTGAGCAGTTCTAGCCTGTGCTAGTTTTGTGCATGCAGGAGGAATATTCCTCCCCAGCAACAGCCTGAAGAGGAATAGTGCGGCAATGTTTTTACTGCCTTGCTTGCAGTTTGAACTAAACCTACTGATTCCAAACAGAGAATGAGATTCTAGAGCTGAGGATATTCACAGACACAGTTTACAGCCCTTGTTTGAGGTGCTCAGTTCTTATGCATTCAAAGGAGCCTTCTTCATGGTCGTCACCACCGAAGCGAGGACGTTTTCAGAGCCAGGCTCGCTCTTGATCGAATCTTCTTCTGTGTATTTTCTATGAGGACAGAGCCATGCTTAGATTTTGATCCAACTTTGATCCCAAAGGTAAATTCCAGGTATTGTAGGGCTGAGGAGATTGAAGCCTCTACTTCAATCTCAAAACATTCTAGGGAGATTATCTGGCATGCCTCGGGATAGAAACCTGCCTTAAAAGCCTCCCGTTATTAGAAGGGGTGGGTTGGAATTCAGAAAGGAATAAAGTGCAGTTTCTGCTGTAAAAATGAAAAAGGCTCTCTCAATGCAAGATGGATTATGGCCTGTTTCACAAAGGCACTTCCATCCAGTTGGGATGTGTTCCATTCAGTTAAGAATACATCGACTTTTTCTAGGGGGAATCCTAGAAAGCTTTCGCTGTGTTCTTTAATAGGGCTTTGCAACGGTGTCAATCTGGCTTTAGCAATGGTAGAGTTTGATCTTTAGACATGGCTTGTCATTAAAGCGGCGGTCAGCAGCTAGTTTGGCCATCAAGCCAGGCTCTCCGCTCCCCTCTTCCACTGCACGTTGGCTTAGCAGCACGTCAAATCAATATACTCTCGTCTTCTGAATTGTATTTATTTAAATGGTAGGTTGCTGCCTGAAGGCTCCTGAGATCAGGAACAGATGAAACTACAAACAACATTAGAAGCAAACAGCAGCAGCAGCAAATGATAGAAGAGTTATATTACTCCTTTTGTAAACCACACTGAATTTTTAAATGCAAACTCTGTGTGTGTGTTTGTACACACATGCACACACACATAAAAGTAGAGTTGGGAGGGACACCAAGGTTCGTCTAACCCACTGCAATGCAGGAATCACAGCTAAGAATCCAACCTCTGTTTAAAAACCTATGCAGTAGAGTCCAGCTCCATCCAAAATGGTCCACTGTCCAACAGCTCTTTCTGTCAGCAGATATATACAGACCAACAATGTTATCTCACAAACCCAGCAAAATAGCACCATCTTGAAGGTCAAATAGGGGGCTAGACAAACTCCATTGACTTGGGTGCCACTATGAAAAAGGTCTTGTTGCTGCCAGTGGCATCTCTGTTGGTGATGACAACTGAAGCAAGGTCTCATTAGATGGCAGGTTTGCATGGGAGGAGGGGTTTGTCTACAATTTGATGATTCTATGATTTAACTACTACAGATGCGCACCATATTAAGGAAGGGAAAGGAATACATAAGTAAGCAAAAGCAGCAAAGGTCTCATATCTTGCTCCCTTTTTGAACCTTTTCAGGGGTATTTTGAACCTTTTTCAGAGGGGCATGTATAGAGTCTCTTCTGCCTTTTGTCTTTTCCAGTCAAACAGTCCTTGGAAACCCTGACAAGGGCAGAGGCAGAAGGGCGTACAAAGCAGGCAGTTCTCTCCATGCACTGCTCTGCCTCCAGCGCCAGTTCCTCTTGGCTTCCTGGCCCCTTTTCCCAGCTGCAAAACAAGCCAGAAAACCAAAGGCGGGCCAGGAGCTTGCATAGGAGTGAGTTCTTCCCTCCAGCTTCTATGAGCAGCTTCAAGAAGCATGGAAAGGGAAGCGAGCTGGTAATTGGGGAGCCAGGTGGCACCTGGTAGGGTGCTGGAGACCAGCCATGGTTGGCTCCTGAACTCAAACAGGAACCCTTGGAGCAGTACCGTTGGGGGATTGGCACAGCTTAATGTCAGCAGCTATGAATGTACCGTGCATATCAACATTTCATTAGGAACTGAGTAGGTTTGAATTGTTTCCGCCTTTGGTGGAACTGTTGACAACCCATAATTTAGAGGATTAAATTAATTCCTGAAGCACACATGTAGAATCATAGAATTGTTGAGTTGGGAGGGAACCCGAGGGTCATCTAGTCCAATGCCCTGCAGTAGGAATCCTGCCCACAGCCGTCCCAGGGTGAGATCGAACCGCCTACCTTCTGGTTAACAGCCAGATGATTCACTGGCTCATTGTGCCACTTAGCATTTATATAGTGCATTATTTCAGTAAATATTTACAACAGCCCTGTGAGGCAGGACAATGTTAAAATGACCCTTATGGGTTTGTCTAAGGCCACCAGATAATAATAATAATAATAATAATAATAATAATAATAATAATAATAATAATAATAATAAATTTTATTTATATCCCGCCCTCCCCAGCCGAAGCTGGGCTCAGGGCGGCTAACAACAATCAAAATAGTCCAACATTCTAAAACATTCATTATAAAATTAATTAAATAAAATTAAAATCAAATTAATGGCAACCAAATTAAAATCAAATTAATGGCAACCATCAAGCAAAATTTTGTGCAGATTGCCAGAGGAGGGGGTCAGGCTGCGCCCTGACAAAAGGCCTGGTGGAACAGCTCTGTCTTGCAGGCCCTGCAGAAGGATGTCAGGTCCTGCAGGGCCCTAGTCTCTTGTGACAGAGCGTTCCACCAGATTGGAGCAGCGGCCGAAAAAGCCCTGGCTCTAGTTGAGGCCAACCTAACCTCTCTGTGGCCTGGGATCTTTAGGGTATTTTTATTTGCAGACCGTAAATTTCTCTATGGGACATACCAGGAGAGGTGGTCCCGTAGGTACAAGGGTCCTAGGCCGTATAGGGCTTTAAAGGTTAAAACCAGCACCTTAAACCTGATCCTGTATTCCACCAGGAGCCAGTGCAGCTGGTATAATACCGGATGGATATGATCTCGCAGCGAAGACCCCATAAGGAGTCTCGCCGCGGCATTCTGCACCCGCTGGAGTTTCTGGGTCAGTCTCAAGGGCAGCCCCACGTAGAGCGAGTTACAATAATCCAGTCTGGAGGTGACCGTCGCGTGGATCACAGTGGCTAGGTCAGGGCGAGAGAGATAAGGAGCCAACTGCTTAGCTTGGCGGAGATGAAAAAATGCCGCCTTTGTTATAGCTGTAATCTGTGCCTCCATAGAGAGGGAGGTATCGAAGATTACACCCAAACTCTTAACGGACGATGCTGGCACTAATTGCACCCCCGCAAGAGATGGGAGTTGCCCCCTCAATCCCATATCGCTCCGTCCCAGCCAGAGGACCTCTGTCTTCGAAGGATTTAACTTCAACCGGCTCCCACGTAACCATCCAGCCACAGCTTCCAGACATCTGGTCAGTGTATCTGGGGCCGAGTCAGGATGGCCATCCATCAACAGATAGAGTTGGGTGTCATCGGCATACTGATGGCAACCCAGCCCAAAACTCCGGACAAGCTGGGCGAGGGGGCGCATAAAGATGTTAAAAAGCATCGGGGAGAGAATCGCACCCTGAGGCACTCCACACACCAAGGAGTGGCGCGATGACAATTCCCCCCCAAGCGCCACCCTCTGTCCCCGACCGGAGAGAAACGAGCGCAGCCATTGAAGGACTGTGCCCTGGATCCCCACGTCGGCAAGGCGGTGGTCCAGAAGTTCGTGATCGACCATGTTGAAGGCTGCTGACAGGTCTAGAAGAATCAGCAGCCCCGACCCGCCTCGATCCAGCTGCCTACGGAGATCATCTGTTAGGGCGACCAGAGCCGTCTCGGTCCCATGACCAGCGCAGAAGCCGGACTGGAATGGGCTTATGGATGAGCTGGGAGTTAGATCTGACATAGCACAGTGGCTTATTAATCTTTTTTTTCTGGGGGTGGGGAATATGATGTAATGGCTAAAGTGTTGGACTTAGATATGGGAGACTCAGGTTCTAATTTCTTCTCTGGGGTAATTCTTGCCCTAACCTATCACATAGAAGTGATAGAAGGGGAGAACATTTATCATCATCATCATCATCATCATCATCATCATCATTTACCTGCCTTTCAACTTAAGATCCCAAGGTGGTTACAACAATTAAAACACACTGTTAAAAACAGTTTAAAAGAACTTACAATCACAGAAATAACAAGGGCATTGAAAATATACATCTCGAGTGTCAAAAGCTCGGGCGAAGAGGTGTGTTTTCAGTATTTCCTGAAAGCTGTAAAACAATGGTGCCAGATGTACTTCTGTTGGATGGGAGTTCCACCACTTAGGGGTTGCCCCACAGAATGGCATTTCCTGGGCTGCCACCACCCTGATCTTTTGAGGACAGTGGAACAGCCCAGACTCTAGAGATTGGCTGTCTCTGCCAATCTTAATATCTGGCAGGGTCTGTCGGGAAGGAGGTGGCCTTTCCGGTATCTGGGGCATAAAAGAGCATCTTGCATTGGGACCGGAAACAAACTGGCCATCAGGGCAGCTGTTTTAAAAACAAATGGAATCTTGGCCAGTAATCTGGCTGCTGCAGTTTGGACCAACTGAAATTTCCAAGGCGTCCTCAAGGGCAGCTCCAAGTAGAGTGTGTTGCAGTAATCCAGTCGGAAGTTAACTAGAGTCAAGTCGTCAGGTCAAGTCATCTTTGTCCAAAAGGGGTTGTCGCTGGCCAACCAGCAGGAGCCCCCTTGAGCTCCTTGAAGGCAGGGGAAGGGTTCGAAACAAACACATAGTTGCCTAACATGGATATAGCCAAAGTGAATTTGAAAAGGCATAGTTTAAAAAGAAGAGTATTAACAAAACAGCACAGGACTTAAAGCAACACCTAGTGTAGCTTTGGTGTGTTGGATCTCCAGCAACCTGCAGATATTTTATCTGATGACCACACAGCAAGCTCCGACCTTTGCCGAACTAAAGATCTCTTAACTCAGTTGGTGGGGATGGAGGTGAATCCATGAAATGTTTTTGCTCTCCTCTGCACACCCAGAAGGTATTCTGTAGAATAGGAAGGTTGGCGCTTCACTGGCCGTTAAGATTCAGAAAGGATAAAAGGGTCCCACTGGCCTTTTTGTGCTTCCAAATATTTAAACAGCTGCAGGAGAGACTGGGTAAAAATATTAGCACACTTAGCAGAGCATGACCAGCCTTAAATCTGATTTAAAGCTTATTTTCTTATAATGGCAGAGCTAGAGGATGGAAAGTTATCTCCTATGCCCCATTTGTTCCTTGAAGAACCGCATCTTTTAAAACGGCTTCCTCCAACTTTGTGTCTTGTAGTGTAGAATTTGACCACAGGAGGAGCAAGTGCTATTGCACTTGAATCCTCTTTGCAGGTTCCCAGAATCGGATGCCAGTCCTCTTTAGCCTAATCCAGCAGGCTCTTCTTATGTTCTTATGTCAACATTTAAACCAGGAATAAGGAAGCTGTGCCCCTTCCTATGTTCTCTCCAGTTAGCATTGGTCGCAGCCAGCATGGCCAACAGTCAGGGAAAGATGGGGATTGTAGTCTGACAGCATTTGGAGTGCCACAGATTCCTAGCAAGACAGAGAAAATGAAACCTTCAGCTTTATAACCCAGCAGCTATTTGCACCCAGCCACAAAGCTCCACAGGGAAGAAACAGAACTTCTTGAAAGATGTCTCCCATGACACATCTGCTGCTTTTGGGTATTCATGCTGATGCATAGACCTCTCAGTTTGGAAGACACAAAGGTTTCTGCAAAGGGCATTTTACCTTCATAAGCCCATAGTGAATTGTTTTCTTGGGTTTGCATGGAGAACCATGGACTTTTATCTACAGAGTTAGAGGAATGAAGCGGTACCGTGATGGAAAATAGTAGAGTGGGTGGTACCACTTCAGAATACAAGTTGGGGAGGTACCAATTTTGATTGCTGTTTCATATTCCAAGTAAAAACAAAAGAAAGCTGGCAGATAAGCCTAGGGATTCAATCCCGGTCTACTTCCCGCTGTTCTACTTTTCTGATTGCAGAGTGTTTTGTTTGTTCGTATGTAATGTACGGGAGCAATAAAGAGCATGGTTCACCCCACAGTCTGAAATGATGCAGTTCATTCTACCACTTCACTCTGCTGCTGCCTTGTGTAGATCAGGTATCAACCTTCATGAACTGCCTGGGTTTTTACAAGAGTGCTTTTTAAGTATTCAGCTCATGGAGAGGTTGTAAGAGGAGGCTCAGGAAATCCAGCGCCAAGGGCATCTACTGTACCCATTTCCAACTTGCTGTATGCGCTTGACTGTCCAAAACCAGGATTACAAATGAGCAAACATTTCTTTTTCTTTTGCTCATTGCATCACAAATGGGGCCTTTCTGCTTTTCCTCGTCTAATTTGGCCTCTGTTGGTTAATTTAAGAATCACTGCACCAAGCCTCAACCAATCACTTATTGATCGTTGGCAGAAAAAATGGCAGAAACGCTGTTCCTGATGTGAGCTGTAATGACTGCTTTCATTGGAAAGATTTTGATTTGGGATAACTCTGCACTGGCCAACAGCACATTCCCTTGGACCTATGCAAACAGTGAACGCATTATCTCTGATATGGATCCTTGTGTCAGCAAAACAGCACCATCCACACAGCAACAGAGGAAACCTGCCGTATACAGAGTCAGACCACGGGTCCATCTAGTTGAGTATTGTCTACATTGACTGCCAGGGGCTCTCCAGGAATTCAGACAGGTGTCTCTTCCAGCCCTACCTGGAGATGCCAAGGACTGGACCTGAGACCTTCTGTATGTGGAACAGATGCTTATTGTTAACTTGAAATTATTATTATTTTATTTTAAAAAATAGTTCTGGAGAGCATTCCAAAGCAATATCACCACCCCACTTCTCTTGTAGTCTGAAGTGGTGCAACTCAATTGGTAGAGACTCTTAAATCTCAGGGTCATGGATCCGAGCCGCACATTGGGCAAAATATTCCTTCATTGCCGGGTGTTGGACTAGATGGCCCTTGTGGTCTCCTCCAACTCTATGATTCTATGAATCCATTCTGCAACAAGTCCTCTTTTATCCCAAATAAAGAAATGGCTGATGTTTGACTCTTTGGGTTGAGAAAGGAAAGTATCAGTGGGAGTGTGCCCTCTAGAGGACTGGAAGATGCACAGCACTTATGTCGCCAGACTGCAGAAGTCACCCAACTGGGGCTTTAAATATTTGGAAGCACAAAAAGGCCAGTGGGAGCCTTTTATCCTTCCTGAATCTTAACAGCCAGTGAAGCGCCAACCTTCCTATTCTACAGAATACTTTCTGGGTGTGAGGAGGAGAGCAAAAAGATCTTTTCATCAGTGCAAGGGGCTTTTTAAGTTGTACAAAGTTGAGAAGTAGTAAGTAGGTTGTATGTTGACAACATCTTAGCTCAGCTCAGTCAGCACACTCATTACCAGCTTTTCCCCATTCTGGGAGGGCATTAATCTTTTCTGATTCTTTTGCAACACAGGCAGAAAAGATGCTGTTTCCTTCCTTTCTCAGTAACAGGCCAGTTTGTGTAGGCAGGATCCTGGCTTCTGTGACAGATAAATGATGGTTTTTGAGGTTGTGTTAGCTTAAGGTCTGACTCAGTAGCTATGTCTTCCAAATTAACTCCCACCTTGCCCACCCTTGGCAGCTGCCCTGACTGGGACCACCAATTTATTTCAAGCCTCTTGCACAGTTGGATTCTTTTCCATAGACCTGAGCACATGTTTGTCACAAGAAGTCTTCAGGTGTGCTTATAAACCACAACTTTGCATAGAATACCTTATGCATACTTTTGCCTGGAACCAAGTCTCCCTGGCTGTTCTAATTGTGCCATCTGTAACCCAAGTTGATCTGGCACAAAAAGAGCTGTTAAGCTCTCTGCCTTGCGTGGGGAGTGAGGCCCCCTTTGCATGCTGGCTCTGGAAGCCTAGGGATGCTTGGGTGAAATCTCTTGAGAACTTGGATGGCTCTCACAATATTTCGTGATAGCTTCCCCAAATTGGTGTGCTGGGCAGTCCTTGCCCTCTCAAGCAAGGCAGAGAGCTTAAAAGATCTTGCCAAGCAACACCAAGCAGACCTGGCACAAAAAGAGCTTTTATTTAACCTGCACAATTTCATCCAGTCTGCCTTCAAGTTACATGTATTTAAGATGTGAACATTCTCTGTAACATCCTAACATATCCTAACATATCTGACATAATCCAGTTTCCATAACTTTAAAAAGTCACTGAACTGAGGATCTGTTTCAGTGCCAATTTTGGCTTCACTTGGTGCAGAATTCTAATTTGTTGGGTTTAGTGTGGGTGTTTATAGCACGGTATGCACATCTGTCCTCAGCTGGGTTTAACTGACTTTTGTATCTGTTTGCAGGCACCTGCTTTCTGTCTGAATTTTCACTGAAGAAGATAAGCAGAGTCATATTGAGTTATTACAATGCAAGTCCCAGGGCATCCAAATAAAAACATGCTCCAAATTGCTTTGGAGTTTCTGTTATTTAGTTCAGCTCACATATGAGCAGAAGGCTCAAGATGGATTTTCCTGTAGCCAAATCTCTCTGCCAGGCTCTCTCTGGTAATGAATTTTGATTGCTAATTTGCTGGGTCAGATTGCACACAGTGGTAACTCGGAGATGAAAGTCCTCTTCTGTTTTCTTGCCCTCCAGCCATCACTCTTGCAAAGTCCTGTGAAGCCTTAAAGCTGTCACGAACTCCCATTCTGTGCATGCAGCTTCAATTAATATCCCAAATACCTATGTATAATTTGAAGTCATCCCTTGTTTCAGGATTTAGTTATTATCTTATTACAGAAAAAAAATTGCATATCTGAAGTGAAGATTCTTAAAAGTTATTGCAGGGTTTAGGAAACCATTGCAAGAATATCAAACTTGAGAGGTCAGTGAATAGCCAATACACCATATGGGTTGGGGATCTTCCCTAGCCTGGCACCCTTCAAATATTTTTGGACTACAATTCCCATCTTTTCCAGCCAGCATGCCCAGTGGTCGGGGTGGTGGGATCTAAGAAGACCACTGGATTGATTTGTTCAAGCCACACCCTCTTCTCAGCCTAATCCAGGTGCAAATCTCACCTCAGTCAGGCATTCTTTTAAAGTCAGACTACATATTATGCTGAGAAAAATTGGGATTAAGAATTTATGGGCATATTATCTATCAGCATCATATAAAAATAATCTTGATGATCACAGGTTTGCACACAAACCTTCCTTATACTGAGTTAGACCATTTGTCCATCTAACCCAGTGTTGTCTGCTCTGACTAGCAGTGGCCCTCCAACATTTCCAGGAGAGATATTTCTCATAACCTATGATGTAACTCTTCACTGTGAAGATGGTGCCAGGGCCCCAGTCCAGGAATCTTCATAGGCAGAGTGTGATGATGGCAGCCCTGGAGTGGAGATGGCTCCTCTCCAAGGTCTGTGCTATATGGAGAGATCAGGAGACTCCTGAAAAGATATTGCCATTGCTTGAAACCCCAAGGCTCAGAAGAAGCTAATGGGTCCAGAATAAGGTTCTGCCCTTCCTCAGACCAGAAGCAGAGTCCAGATGGAGGGGCTTCTTTTTAGTGAATACCTCACTCAGGTTCTAAAGGTCCACCAGTTCCTCTAGGACAATGTTTTTCAACCTTGGGTTCTCAGTTGTTGTTGGACTGCAACTCCCACCATCCCAGGCCATTGGTGATGCTGGCTGTGGATGGTGGGAGTTGTAGTCCAGCAACATCTACTGCCCCAAGGTTGAAGAATACGCTGCTAGGACACCATTGAGTCAACATGCATACAGTATTTTCTCTCAGCGGCACTAGCCATGGTCCTGAAGCCCACACCTTGGTTGTTCTCCAAGGTGCTGATCTTGCCTTCCCTCCCTATCTGCCTGGAACTATTGGCCTCCTGTTTGCTTGGTCCATCACTTATGGCAGGCACCCCCTTGGATTTCATGGATTGTGCTTGGGATCCTCTGCAAGGAAAACATGTGCTCAGCTGCTTAGCTATTGCTTTCATCTCCTTTTAAACAGTGTCTGTTAGACTCTCAAATAAACTCAACTCAAGCCTGGCACTGAATCCTATATTGTGATGCTCTACACTCCCGCACTTGATTGACTCCCTTGTCTTCAACACCCACTTCTCTGGAATATTTTAGCAAACTCTGGGGCGGGGGTGGGGAGAGAGAAATCATACCCTGGGATCAGAATTAATCATCTCAATGTATACAGTTCATCCTGAGAACAATTTTCTTTTTTGGGGGGGAGCAGGTGTTGAAAGGGCATTTTAGGGCCTGTGTGTGTGTGTGTGTGTGTGTGTGTGTGTGTGTGAGAGAGAGAGAGAGAGAGAGAGAGAGAGAGAGAGAAACTGTTTGCTTAAACAATGTGTGTGTGTGTGTGTGTGTGTAGTGAAGTCTGTAGTTTTCTTGGTCAGAAAACTCATCAGCTGGAGAGCTTGGAAGGAGTCCTCTATCCAACAGGCTTGTTTACTTTCCCTGTGTTTGAAACAGCATCGATTTCTTCTTTTGAACAGCAGGCTTTTACATCGGAGGGTTTGTTTTCCAGCTCTTCTTTTGTTTAGGAACATTGAATTCATTCTTTCCCCCTCTACCGCCACCCCCAATGCTCTGCCCTCCAAAACTTCATTTGTGTAAACAGAGCAGCTGAAAACTGGATCCCATGTCATTCCTCCACTCAGCTCTCTTTCCCACCCCCACCCCCACCCCTGCACCTTTCCCTTATCTGACAGCCTCGTTCAGCCACCGGCATCCATTGAGACTTGAGCGAGAGAGCATCGGGGGGCCCTTAAGATGTCCCTGGCCAAGCTCTTTCTTGCCAGGGTTTGGTTATAAATAGCAGTGCATCTGAACAGCAACTGGACTCCATGCAAAGAAGAAGTAAACCAAGTCCATCAGTTCATTGGAAGAGACATAATGGCCAGCTCGACAAGAATGTGCCAGTTTGTGTTTCCTACATTTGCCATCTCTAACCTGGTGTACAATCACCTCTGCAAGGAAGCCGCAAGCAGTAGGCCTCATTCTGAGCACATGTTTTATTCATGCCTGCTAGTAATTGGCATCTCCCACATTCTCTAATATGTTTTCCAGACAAAGCACCTGATGGGTTTGTCATATTTCCAATAACTGACCTTTTAAGTCATCTCACACCCTCTCTCTCCCCTGCAGCAATTTTTTAGAACTCGTTTGTGCTATTGTTCCTTGCCAGGGTTCTTAATTTGAGCAGAGGCTTCCTGGTATTGGCTGCTGAGATCTGTGTTGGAGCTTATAGCTCGAGTCTTCCTGATTAAGTGGGAACGTGTTTTGTTTTGTTTCTTTATACGCAACGACTGGATGGAGAAAGGGGTGCCTCTGAGCATGTGCAGAGTACCTTTGCTTTGCCACTGTGTCAGCCATGCATTTTTGAGGTCGGATGCAGAACTTCAGGAGCTAGGTTGTTGAATTTCAGGGAGGGGGGAGCCAAGAATTATTTTTGTTGTGGAGGTGGGTGGGTGGAGGTTGATTAACAAAATGGCAAACTGGGAATATCCCCTCACTTGCCCAAGTTTAGGATATTCCACCTTTCTTTCTTTTTCTTTGAGAAAAATAAGTGGCTCACGTAAATGTAAACAAGCTTTAATAATAGAAAAATAGCATAGCAAAATAACATAATGAGAGAAACTGAATACAACAACAGGAGGCAAATCTGAGGCAAGAAACAAGAAGAGGCAGTTGGTGCCTCTTAACCGACATTCTTAACGGAACACACACAGAAGGGAGGGGATGATTCCGGAGCATAGCACACAAGCCCCGCCCACCAGATAGAATCATAGAATCATAGAATCATAGAGTTGGAAGAGACCACAAGGGCCATCGAGTCCAACCCCCTCCCAAGCAGGAAACACCATCAGAGCACTCCTGACATATGGTTGTCAAGCCTCTGCTTAAAGACCTCCAAAGAAGGAGACTCCACCACACTCCTTGGCAGCAAATTCCACTGTCAAACAGCTCTTACTGTCAGGAAGTTCTTCCTAATGTTTAGGTGGAATCTTCTTTCTTGTAGTTTGGATCCATTGCTCCGTGTCCGCTTCTCTGGAGCAGCAGAAAACAACCTTTCTCCCTCCTCTATATGACATCCTTTTATATATTTGAACATGGCTATCATATCACCCCTTAACCTCCTCTTCTCCAGGCTAAACATGCCCAGCTCCCTTAGCCGTTCCTCATAAGGCATCATTTCCAGGCCTTTGACCATTTTGGTTGCCCTCCTCTGGACACGTTCCAGTTTGTCAGTGTCCTTCTTGAACTGTGGTGCCCAGAACTGGACACAGTACTCCAGGTGAGGTCTGACCAGAGCAGAATACAGTGGCACTATTACTTCCCTTGATCTAGATGCTATACTCCTATTGATGAGGCCCAGAATTTCATTGGCTTTTTTAGCTGCCGCGTCACACTGTTGGCTTATGTCAAGTTTGTGGTCAACCAAGACTCCTAGATCCTTTACACATGTACTGCTCTCAAGCCAGGTGTCACCCATCTTGTATTTGTGCCTCTCTCTTTTTTTGCCCAAGTGCAATACCAATCACTATACCAATCACTATATTATTCAAATTAGGCCCCAGTGTTTTTCTTACAATTTAAAAAACAATTTGGCTCAAAAGAGGGGACTTAGATAATGGGAGATACTTCACAGGGTTTTCCTGTGATCCACACTGACCTTTTCATGTAATGGTAAAGGTAAAGGGACCCCTGACTATTTGGTCCAGTCGTGACCGACTCTGGGTTTGCGGCGCTCATCTCGCTTTATTGGCCGAGGGAGCCGGCGTACAGCTTCCGGGTCATGTGGCCAGCATGATTAAGCCGCTTCTGGTTTACCAGAGCAGCGCACGGAAACGCCATTTACCTTCCCGCCGGAGCGATACCTATTTATCTACTTGCACTTTTGACGTGCTTTCGAACTGCTAGGTGGGCAGGAGCTGGGACCGAGCAACAGGAACTCACCCCGTCATGGGGATTCGAACCGCCGACCTTCTGATCAGCAAGTCCTAGGCTCTGTGGTTTAACCCACAGCACCAGCCATGTATGTGACAATTCTATTTCCAGTTATTCCCTAGCATCACTTCATCCACCCCCAAAGCATCAGAGTGATAGCAGGGGAAATTGTCCTCATTCTGATTTGGCTCCTTGATGACACCACATCATCGCTTCTCATCATGAAGCAATCAGGGGGAGGGTCATGTTTCCTGCTTTGTGTGAAGAAAACAATGGTGTATGCCAACTACTCTCTCTGCATGTTTGCCCCACAGCTGCCCCCATTCACACTTCATCCCCCCCCCAAATCACCCAAATGCCCTCTAACCTTTTATCCCGTGAACAGAGTTGTGGTGTTGCAGGGGACTTTGACTCAGCCTGACGTGAAGATCTGAATCTCCCCCTTTTTTTTGCATTCTTTCAGATCATATTTCTGAAATACGTGCAAATAGTAAAATTAATTAAGATGTTTCATCATGCAAAGCCTTTTGGCTAAAAGTAGATTAGTGTTCCATTTTACTGTGTGTATAAATTCTAAGCTAGGCACCTCTTGCTCAGCTTGTTGGGAGAGGTGTGTGTGTGTGTGTGTGTGTGTGTGTGTGTGTTTTAAAAAGAACATAGCATCTATATAACGCCAATCAAAAGTTCTACTGAAGTTTGCAGGAAAGGCTGAGGGATTGTGATGGCTTCAGTCCCTCTTCTTGCTCATATGGGTTTACCCAGGATTTGAACCCAGCCCCCCTTGTACCCAAAGGGGCAATCATGCCCCCTAGACCCACAAGCTGGATTGTGGGATGTAATTCCTTAAATGGAGGTAATAGCCATGTAGCAGCTGTTAATTCACTGCTGCTTTGCCTGCACAATGCATGCTTAATAACAATGCAAGCATGTTGCGCACTTCAGGTCTGTGGCAATAGGTGTATACAGTAATCCCTCTATTCAGCTTGCTCAAATGGAACATGCCTTTCTAATTGCATGACAACAGTGGAGACAATTGTTAAAAATCCATCTAGCTTAAACCACTCTTGTAATTCTGGGGGATTATAAAAACACAGAAGCCCATGAGTGATGAGTGAAAAAGTGGTGGATTATCAGCATGTAAAAGTCTACAATGAGCCACCATGGCTCTCTGATAATTGGCTTCTTGCTGAATACAGTATTTAGATCAGTTTCTCATTGTGTGAAAACAAATAATGGAATGGAAGCATTACTGCAGCCTGCATCTCTGCATGTTCTTTCATCCTGACTTTTTATAAAAATATATATAAAGGCTGTTAATCTGACATAACTAAAAGGCAGGAATACTTAACAGAATCCTTCTGCCATCAAATTAAGTGCTGGATCCATATTGAAGAAGTATAGCTTTTTAAGGAACTGGACAGATTTCTGACTGCCAGCCAAAGGGGGAAGAAGAGGACATTTTACATGACAGCTGACGTGGAGTGACAGCTGGAGAGTCTAGCTGCTGGCTCTGGAGGGGTGACCTGTCAGCATGACCAAAGGGAGTCGGCTCTTGCCCTGCACAAAAGCCCCTGTACATCTGAACCTTCACCCCTGCAAGTTCAAAAGAGGAATCTGACTGCCTTATCACCAAGGAGCTGTCCATGGTCCTAGATCCTGCACTATTTGGATGCTTGGACTCCTGCAGTGCAGCCTGCTCCCTGCCTATGTAGAGTACAGGGCCATAGACATCAACGTTTTCAGGCCCAGAACCCATGGTGAGAATGTAAGAGAAGACCTGCTGGATCAGCCAAAAGCTCATCCAATCTGGCATTCTAATTTGCAGGGCAGAGGCTTAGGTGACCCTTGGGGTCCTTTTCAACTCTACAACTCTATGCTTCTATGATTCTCATGGTGGTCAACTGGATGTCTTCGTGGAAAGCTCCTGAGCAGGGACAACAGCATTCCTCTGCTCTGTTGCCCCCTATCCCAGCAACTGGTCTTCAAGGACACATGGGGAGTCCATTATGGCTATAGCCTTTGATGGGCCAACTCATCAAGGGCTGTGGGAAAGGGCTGTGCCTCTGTAGTAGAACATCTGTGTTGCATGCTTCCATACCAGGCACCTAGATTCCTGTGTGAAATTCTGGAGAGCAATGGCCAGTCAGTGAGGGCAATACTGAGTTAGATGGACCAATGGTCTGCTTCGGTATAACTCAGTTTCCCATGTTCCTGCTAAAAAGAGGGTACCTTTAAACTCAGTCTCCTGTACACATTGGTTTTTTTGTTGCTACATATACATACAGTATTACTATGGATGTCCATGTTTATAGGTCTCTCCATCCTTCAGCATTTGTCAGGACCTGGCTGCAGCAGCACTCGCCCACTGGTGATTCCCAGTGACTGGTTGTCAGAGGCTAGTTACCATCTCTCAGCCTAACCAACCTACCTCACAGGGTTGTTGTGAAGAGAAAAGGATAAGAGGTCCCCTACCCTGAGCAGTGTGAGTGAAAAATGAAGTTTTGTTTTGTTATGGTTTTTTTAAAGAAAAGCCAGCACAGTCCTGTCAATGAAATCTTTTATGGAGCACAAACTATCATCTAAGAAAGAAAATCCTGGGGACATTTCAGTGAAGTAAGGAGTCTTGAAAAAGGAAGCTTTGTGCTTCTCTGTGCCCTTTCCTTCCCCTCCTGCCACCAGGCAGGACTTTCCCAACCACAACTTTGCTGCCATTCATATCTGCAAAGGGAATTGCAGGGGCTTTATAATTCATCACAGGCTGAAAGCCTGGCACCAGGCGGCAACTGGCGGCCGGCGTCAGTTCTTCCTGAGACAGGACAAAGCTGCAGCAGACAAGTTGATTAATAATGCAGTGTTTCTATATTTCCTCTTCGTTTAATCTTGTCATTTCCCTGCTTTTTCCAAGGCTCTTCTGCCGGGCCTCCCCTTTTGCTAGTTTAAAAATCCCATAGGCTGACGAGTGTATTTTATGGAGTTGAAAGCAAAAGCAAAAGCATAGACCTGTCTTTTTCTACTGTGTGGGTTTGAGAACAAGCAGCTGCATCAGAATTAACTGCAAAGGCATAAAAGGCAACTTTTAGCTCACCCCTTCCATCTTCTTTTTCTGTGTCCCTCCCCTGAAACTGAATAAACCTCTAGGGAAGAAAGGATTTACCTTCTCTCTCATTCTCCCTCCCTCACTTCTGCTCATATGTTTCCAGGACTGTAGAAGCACTGCAGCATTTTATATAGATTAAAAGATGACCAGTCTGAGCTCTGAAGTACTACCCTGTTGTTGTTGTTTTTTTGGGGGGGACTCCTTTAGTTGCATTTGTTAAAATGAATGCAAAGGGGTGGTTCAAGGGGTGGTGAGAGATCATGGTGTGCAAGCAGCGGGGTTTGCAGATCAAGGTTTGAGAAAGAGGTGCCTGCCACAGTCTGGGCCCCACACTGAAGCTTGTGGTTGCTTCTGAGCTTGGAGCTGCCTGTGCATTTTCATGAGGACTAGAGAGTTGCCCATTTTAGAACTGACAGCCTAGAGTTTCGTGAAAGTGACTGATGCTTTGCTACAGAGCTTTGTAACATCTGTGCCATGACTATAGCAAAAGCGTAAGCTGCTGCTTTATACCAGGCCAACTGATTTGTCCATCAGGACTCACATTGCCTGCTGCAGCACCTTCTCCAACCAGGTGCCCTCTGAATATTTTGAACTGCACTACTTTCATTTATTTGTTTGCAAATAATAATAATAGTAATAATAATAATAATAATAATAATAATCACCTATCATGCCAACGTTAAAGGGGGCTGTGGAAATATAATGGTGGTGCACAGCAAAAAAAAATTTTTTTGTTAGGGATGTTTTAGGGGTAGCGATTCATAAATGTAATTAAATAATTAAAACAAAATTGCATTAATATAGCAAACTCAAAATACACCACAAATCAGTAGATGATTGCAATACCTCCATGAAACTGGATCACCTCTCAAGGAAAGCCAGAGTGGGACAAATGAGTTAAGAACATCTGAGCATAGGAAGATATCAGCATTACCCAAACTGGGGAACATTTTGGCCTTCCAGATGCTGCTTGAACTACAGCTCCCATCAGCCCCAACAATCATGGCCAATGGCCAGGAATGTTGGGAGTTTTAGTGCAGTGACAGTTGGTGGGCCAAAGGTTATCCACACCTTCCCAAACTGGGTGGCAGTGTCTCTCCAGTGCTTCAGATAAAGGACAATCCCAGATTTACCTGGAGATGCCAAAACTGAAACTAGGACCTTTAAAATACTTGCTCTATTACTGAGCTGTGGTTCTCCTATTTTAAGCAAGTTTCTAAACATCACTACTGTAGGTGCCACCACACCAAAGGCTCTGGTCATAGTTAACATAGCACAAAACCTGGGTGTATTTTTGGTGCCTAGGGTGGAAACTTCAGATGACTGGATACTGTCCCTTGGATAGTGTGGGAATTAACACAACAATTGACTAATAGTAGCAATTTCTTGCCATTTAACTCAATCATTACTTCTAATACAAAACTACCTCCATAATGTAATTTCTTAAAACTAGATACACCCCCACTAAAAAATAACAATCCAATGGCAGATGGTGCCCATTTTCAAGTTTCTCTATTGATGCAGGAAAGCTACTAATATTAAAAGAGTGTATGTGCTATTTGATCAAATCACCTGATAGAAAACCAAGATGTAAAAAAGAATGATTTATGATTCCCTCTCCATCTCTAAGAGCTCCGAGACCCTCACTGGGTCATTTATTTCCTGAATTATTTTTTTAAAAGAACAACATTTATCTTAACCGGTGATGCCTAAGAGTATAATTTTCTGTTATAAATGAAAATGCAAAGATGGGCCATAATATAAATGTAATAAAATTAAATAACCTACCATTAGCAAATGCAATGAGGAACGAGTGAACAGCTGTTGTGGTCTAATGATAAATAGGCGGAGGTACTCATTATGCTACTCAATATATAATATGATGCAGGGGATGGAGAGCCACTTTTTAATAGGCCCAGTAAAATAGCAATCAATGTGTCCAAAATATTTATTTTGTGAAGTTTTTACACGATTGATAAATCTTGCAAAATGAAAGATTAAAAGGAAATCTGTATGGCAATAAGACGCAAATTCCAGGGGGAGGGGATAACTAAAGTGATTTGCGCAGGGGCCCTATCAACAGGCTTTTAAACAGGCCTTTAAAGCAGGCTTGGAGCATCTTCTTTCAGCTCAAGGACCACATTCCTTCATAGGCAATTTCCTGAGGGCCACATGCCATGGTAGGTGGGGCCAGAGGCAAAAGTAACTGGGCAACAGATAACTTTCTGCTATAGCACAGGCATCCCCAAACTCGGCCCTCCAGATGTTTTGGGACTACAATTCCCATCATCCCTGACCACTGGTCCTGTTAGCTAGGGATGATGGTAGTTGTAGTCCCAAAACATCTGGAGGGCCGAGTTTGGGGATGCCTGTGCTATAGGCTACATTACAGCCATACAAAAGTCAATGTGTTTATTTTACACACACACACACACACACACACACACACACACACACACACACGCTTTTCCATCCAGGTAAGCAAGAGGCATGATTGCATCCCAGCCTGACAAAAACAGGGTGGGGTCTGGGAAGAGTTTCAAGGCAGGTTCTAATAGGGAGATCAGGAGCCTCTTCTTCTTCTTGTATATTATTGTTTAATTCCCTGACCGTGGGCCCTGTTGTATGGGGTTATTGGGAGCTGTAGTACTACAACAGCTTGCACATAGCATTGGCATGAGTGGCCAATGTAGTGCCTTCCGAATGTTCTTGCACTGCAAGAACAGGGCCAATGGTTGTGGATGATGGGGGTTGTAGTCTAGCAGCATCTGGGGGGCATCACGTTGGCTACCCCTATGATGTCAACGACACTGTCTCATTGACTCCAGACACCTTTTAGTCCCTCTCCTTTCTCTAAAAGTGCAGTGCCTTTGAGAAGTATGAAGTTTGCCATCAGAGATATTTCACTGTGCATAAAATTGACACAACGTTCTATGTGTTTTGCTGTCCCTTTTAAAAAGGAAATGCTTCTGGAGAATCTTTGCTTTGACATTGCGTCTGCTTTTTCACTCTGCTAAGTGCAGATATACTGAGGCTAAAGCAAAGTGTTTGGGGTCACACTGTGCAGCTCTCTTCCTCTGAATGCTATATAGCAATTCTGAGCAACCTTGCATGAACCCCCCAGCTCTCCCCAGTGACTGCAAATCAGAGAGGACACTTTGCAGCCTGGCTAGCTGTACAAGGCCAGCGGCCACAACTGTAAAGCAGAGCTGCAAAAAGCAAAAGGAAGTCATCCCCCATCACATTTGCTAGCTTTTGATAATGCAAAAAGAGGAAGAGAGGGGTTCTTTGGACCTCTTCTAAACCCGCATTGCTTGATTCAATATTAAAATTAAGCTCATCTCTCCCCCCACCCACCAGTGAAGCTTTATTAATGTTTACAGTCATTCTCATTCAGGGATAGCCAATATGAGATAGCCAAATGTTCCTGGACTCCAACTCTCATTGACCTCAGCAAACGCGGCCAGTGGTCATGGAACATAGGAGTTGTAGTCCAACAACATGACTTCATAGTTGAGGAAGATCTAGATGAGGATGATATGGAGCCCCCAGAAACTTAGGAGAAATGCCACATAATGCAATAGCTTGCAGTCCACGTATATCAAGAATCGTCTCCTATGTGAACCTGCTTGAGTGCTGATATATACCTCTGATGTCTCACCTTAGGTTCCTCTGCTAACTAGAATATGGTGGGTTGCATGAGGGAGAAGGCCTTTTCTGTTGTGTCAGCAAGATTTTGGAACACCCTTAACTAACTGAATATTGGTTGAACATTGGAACTGTCCTAGGTTCTGAAATATCTGAAACTATTCTAACTGGAACAGGCTATCTTAGCACCTGTTTTAGGTCTGTTCTTGCCTAGCTTGTCATGGACTCTTCATTCTCGTTGGGACAAGACAAACTGGAAGAGATGCCAAGTCAACTCCAAAACATGCCGGAAGTGCTATGTAAGCACAGTCTGATATAAAACCTTGCGGTGATTACCCTGCATTGAATGACAAAGCAGAAACAAGCACCCACACTGTCCCCAGTTCCTCTAAACAACATTAGCTTGGATTAGGTTCCAGGGACTTTGCTGAATGGATGTGTGTGCACAGAGCAGTGGCCTTAGGGGAGATACTTTTCAATATTCATCAAACCAGCAGGGGCCACTGAGATAACAGTCTCCCTTGATGGTGTTGATTGCAAGAAAGCTCTTACGCTCTTTGCAACATTAAATTAATTGTGCCTACAAATGGGAGAAGCGATGTTATGTAAGGATAATAGCGGGAGGCCTGTTACAAAACCTCCTGGCCTCTCTCTCTCTCTGGCATAACACAAAATGCTTACGAAGATGGAGAAGCTTTTAAAAAAGGTCTCTGGTGGGAGAATATCTCACTTGGAGAATTTCAGGCTCAGTGCCAGCAGCTTTGGGGAAAGTAAAGAAGGCCCATCAATTCCCACAATTGAAGAGCAGGGAGTGAATGTGGAAAAGAAACAAACATTCATGGAGGATAAGTCTCTCAGTAGCTGTTAGACGTGGCATTGCATAGTTCAGTTGGAGAATTTGTTATCATAAAATGATGATGAGCTTGGGTGGCTTTCAAAGAACTCAATAGATTCATGGAGGACAGGTGTGCCAATGGCTGCCAACCATGACAAGAGCATAATATAAGCCTGCTGGATCAGGCCAATGGCCCATCTAGTCCAGCATCCTGTTTTCACAAAGGTCAACCAGATCAAACAGAACATGGGTATAAGAGCACTCTGCTCTCCTGTGATTCCCAGCAACTGGTATTTAGAGGGACAATGCCTTTGGCAGTGGAGGTACAACATAGCCATCACAGCTAGTAGTCACCAATGGCCTTGTCCTCCATCAATTTGTCTAATCCTCTTTTAAAACAATATAAGTTGGCAGCCAACACTGCTTCATGTAGTAACAAATTCCGCAATTTAACCATGCACTGTGTGGAGCACTGCTTTATTTTCTCTGTCCTGAATATTCCTGCATTCGGCCTCATTGGATGTCCACAAGTTCTAATGTTATGGGAGAGTGAGAACTTCTCTCCATCCACTCTCTGTCTAGGTACGTGCTACCTCCAGGTTTAGAGGAAACATCCCTCTGAACAATATCAGCTGCTGCAATGTGACAATGGGAAAGGTCTATTGCCTTTCTGCCTTGCTCATGTGTTTCCTAGAGGCACCTGATTGGCCATGGTAGAAACAAGATGATGGACTGGCAAAGCTTTTCTTATGCAATGGTTGATCCAACACATTCAATGGCAGGATGCCATGGATGCCTATTGCTACAGGACCACATCAGGGAAGGGCTATTGCCCTTGTGAGTTCCCTAAAGGCATCTGGTTGGATACTCTGGAAAACAGTATGCAGGCCTGGAGCAACTGCTGTTAAAAATGCAAGAATAGGGCCAGGTCAGCTTTCAGAGGTGAGCTCTGATGCTAAGTAATAACTACTTTTTAAAAACTTATTGAATCTCCCTATGTGTGACATATTTCTGGCAGTTCTTTAGATCCAGCTAAGGCTCCAAATCCTGGTTCCTTCTTACCCATCTACTCACAAAATGTCTTAAGAAGAACAAGCTTTCCAGTTCTCCTAGAGAACTGGGAGGGCATGTAGAAACCTCTGGCTGTACAGAGGGAAGAATTAGATCCACTGCTCTGTGTGCTTGAGCCTCTGTCCCTTTCCCACCACAGGCATGAGGCTGGTTGCCTGGGGGAAATGTGGCCCTCGAGCTGGGGGGTGGGTGGGCAATCCACATCCATGAGTTAAGAAATGTGTTTGGAAAGTCTGCTAAGTTCCTTTAGAACAGGCCGTCAAGCGTTGTAAAATAAGGCAAAATGAGCCTGCTTCTTAATGGAGCACTAAAAAAGGAGCATTATGAACTGGCCTTGCTGTGTTTATGCCCAGTTGCCTGAATCCAAGATTATTGCATTCGCAAAACTGTTTAATATTTCCTTCCCTCTCCAGTTGTTCCAGTTTCAGTATGATGAGAACTTCAGAAGTCTGAAAGGAACAATTCTGGGAATTAATGGCCTCCACCCCCATCAATTTTCTCTTCTCTCTTTTTTTTAAAAGAAAACAAAAGAGGGAAATTAAAGATGTGAGCTTGAAATCAGGATGAAACACATATAGTTCAACAAGGTTTCCGTTCTGCCATTTGGGGCTTGACCTGACTTCACACTTTGATGCCGGACAATTCTAGTCCGAATAAGAGGTGCATTTATCTGGGAGGTGCATTTTGTTTTACTCATCTGTTCTCACAAGCCTCTGGAGCTTGAACCAGGGAGATTATTATTACTACATTTTTAAGCCAGTACTTGCTTCAGCAAACAAACAGCAGAGCTAGCTTCCCTCTCATTTTCTCCTAACAATAGCCCTATGTGGGAGGTGAGGCTCAAAAGCAGTGACTGGCCCAAAGTCATTCACTGTGCTTTGTGGCTGTGTAGGGCTTTGAACTTCTGTCTCCCTGGCACCAGTCTAATACACTAACCACTGCACCACATTTTCTCCATCACAGCCTGTGTGCATTTAAGTCTCAGAGCTATCATCTGGTACAAATGTGAACTATGGTGTCCAACATTATCCCCTCTGATTGGCAGGCAGCATCAAGCCTCTGGATTGGCTGGGCCTGGAACGAAAACTCAGAGTCTAGCTGTCTCCCTTTGTCTAGGCCAGTGGTTCTCAACCTGTGGATCCCCAGATGTTGTTGGACTACAACTCCCATCATCCCTGACCTCTGGCCTTGCTAGCTAGGGGTGATGGGAGTTGTGGTTCAACAACATCTGGGGACCCACTGGTTGAGAAAGGCTGGTCTAGCCAGAAGAACTGAATTTTTTGGTTGCTGCATAACAAGCGGCAACTCTCAGGAATTCTGTTCCAGAACAATCTGGGTCTACATTAGAGCAGCAGTGGAGCAAGCTGATCGGGCGTTTGGGGTGGCGCCCTTGCCCTGCACCCAGTGGCGGGGCCAGCCACCCACGGGGCAGGGCAAGCTGGGGCAGGATGCTTCACGGGGCCTCCAAGGCGTCTGCCTGCCTGCTTGCACTCAGCCACCCTACAGCTGGGGGAGAGGCAGCAGGTGGACCGTTTGGGGCAGCATGGAGCCTGCGGGCACCCAAGCCACTGCGTCACTCACAGGAGAGATGCGTGGCTTGGGCACACTGCAGTCCCTGCGGTGAGTGCCGCCCCGCATTTTGTCACCCCCTCAGTGGTGACACCCAGGGAGGCATGCCCCCACCACACCCCCTTCCTCCACCCCTGCATTAGAGTTCCCTGGGAAGAAAGATTGATTATTAAACCACTCTGGGAATTGTAACTCCTAACAATTCTCAGCACCATTAACAAACCACAGTTCCCAGGAATTTTTTGGTCTTCTTGACTAGAAGCTCCTGCCAGCAGTCTGACTGCCATATTCTGCACTAGTGGGAGCTTCCCAACCTGGCCCAAGACCAGCCTCCACAGAGCAGATTGCAGTAATCCAGCCTTGAGGTTACCAATGCATGGACAGGAATAATCAGGCTATCCCTGTCCAGGAACAGCCGTACCTGATGAAGCAGATATGGCTGATGAAAGGCACTCCTAGCCACAGAGGACATTAGGGCTTCTAGTGACAAAGATGTGTGCAGGAGCTATGCACTTGCTCCTTCAGAGGAAATGCAACCCCATGCAGAAGAGGTAATTTTCCAGTTTCCCAAACTTGGGAACCACCCATCCAAAGAGCCTCCATCTTCCCAGGATCAAAACACGGTTTATTAGCCTTCAGCCAGCCCACTACTGCATTCAGACGCTGATCCCGAGTTTTCACAGTCTCTCTTTTGTCAGGAGAAGCCGGGGAGCTTTGCCTTATGGCTCTCCACCTCTTGTGTGGTTTGCTAAGGACATGACACTTTTGATCAGCAGCTGTTAAGCTGGCGAGGGAGCAAGTGACGTTCTTTTCAAGGACCCACTATGGATGTGTGTTCCTCTCCCACCCGCATTTCAGTTCCACTTTGTGGCAAGATTTTTCTGCTGAACGGCTTCCCAGTTCAGAGGCACTTTGCATTCAGGCATTGGCTGTGCAAGGCAGATGGAGGCAGAGCCATTGCAATTACGGACAAGATTGACTATTAGGATGAAGCCCCCCCTGGAGCAGTTGAACTTCATTCAGCACATTACATCAAATGAACAGTCATTAACATAGGTTGTAAACAATTTACGTGGTGGTATTGCTGCTATTTTGTCAAATTCCCTCCAAGTTCAAAACTGAATTCCTGCAACTTAGCATGTGAGTCTTTAATTTTTAAAATGGGGTGGTGGAGGTGATATGTTTCTTTAAAAAAACTAATTCAAGGGTACGGTACTGTTGTCCATCCAAGGGCCACATTCCCTTCTGGGCATCCTTTTGAGGGCCACAGGCCAGAGGTGCATGGGGCAAGTGGCAAAAATAGGTGGAGCAACAAATGTACATTTTCCACTTCTAATAGAATACAACACATTAGAAATGCATAATGTTTCTCTGCAGAGTATCAGATATGGTTTAGACTACAGCTTCTATCACCACTGCTGCCTTTATGGATGCTGGCTTGATCACTGAAGAAGACAAGAGATTTGTGGATCACAAGAAAGTCAAGAGGACCCAAGAAAAAGTTATGAAATCCCTGGATCAGGAATCTGATGGTCTTTGTCAGAAGGGTGAAATAGACTGCATCTTCTTTGGCGGCTGTGAAGATACAACTAAATTTATGCTGGAAGCAGACAATTCAGATCAGCAGTCCCGTAGCATCATCACAGAAGAGCATTATTCTGTGCGCAGTGAGCCAGGTGGAAGATATCTCTACCACTTCACTTTGGAGAAAGGCTCAAAGAGAGAGAAAACAGCTGACGTTATTGCTAACAATCTAGTAGATTTATTGAAGAAGGACCTTGATAATTTCCTGCAGGCCATTGGAGGTGACTCTACAAATGTTCACACTGGCTGAAAAGGTGGTACCATGCATTGGGTAGAGGTCAAGCTTGGTTGTGAGCTGGTCTGGTTGGTTTGTGCCCTCCACACCAACAAGTTACCCCTGTGAGATTTGATCACAGCACTCAATGGGAAGACCTTGTCTAGCAGAAAATGGTCAGGTAACATTGGCAAGATGCTAGACGCTGTTGCAGAACATGAAATTGATCCTTCATTCACCAGACTCTCAATTGGAGTGCCTCTTACTTCACTGAGTGGCAATGTCATAAAGGATCTGTCTACTGATAAAGTGTAAAGGTGTTGGATCACACAGGCCATAAGGACAGGAAAACTTCCCAGTAGTCTGGCCCATCTTGAAATGAGCCATTCAATGTGGCTAACAGGCTTTGTTGCATATGGGTTTCAAACGTCTTCATACGCATGTTATTTGTATGTAATCTATATCTATTGATCGTTCGATCGATCAATCTATATGAAATGCCATTTCTCACAATATAATGCATTCTTAATGTTGTTTTTAAACTAATGCATGCATTTCATGCATACTTTAATCTATGCATTCTTGTGCACATAATTCAGCTGGACGGCACTGCAAAATTTGGAAAAGCGTGAATTTTTAAGGAAGCCTGCATCTTGGTTCTTGCATTATTTCAGAAAGTGTGAATTAAGCAAACTGAACTTTATATTTCCCCTCATCCCCGTCTTCTGTGCAGCTGCTGAAATCTGTCTTAGTGTCGTGGGGTGTGGCTAGCAGGCATGATCCTGCTGCCTACTGCCTACTCATGCACTCATGCACTGAATGCATGTGGGGTTGCCTGAACAGCAGTCAAGGCTTAGGCACTATACATTTAAAACAATACTATACCACTTTAAACATTCTTTGGCTTTCCCCAAAGAATCCTGGGAACCGCAAGTTGTTAAGGGTTCTGAGAGTTGTTAGTAGACCCCTCTTCTCCTTGCAGAACTACAATTCCCCAGAGTGGTTTAGCAGCCAGTCCCTGTTCCTAGGGGACTCTAGCTCAGATTTTTGAGAAGGGAGCAGGTGCTTATTATTAATGCATTTTCAACAATTCTCCCCCCTCCCCAGTCCTTGTCTCTGAAGAAAAGGCCCCCACAGCTGTCATTGTCACCTGCTTGGCAGCCGTCCAGCACTTTGGAGGCAGGAGGAGCAAAACTGCTTGTACGGTTTTAATGAAGAAGTAACATTCTTGCTTATCAGCTACTTAATTCCGTGGGTTAATGAATGGCGCTGGTGATAATTGCACCTGTTTTTAATTATAGGCAGAAGCTGCTTCATAAATATTTAAATGTGGGCTGTCTTTTGTTTTTTTAAACCTCTAAAGCCCTCCCCCTCCCAGCCCTGCATGGTTTCTTCCCAGGAGACTAAGGGAATTGTAGCTCTGGAAACCCCTTAACTAACTACATTGCCCAAAAAAATTTTTGTGGGGGAATCCATGAAAGTTTATTATTATAATTTTTATTTATGATTTTCAATGTTATACATTTCAATAATTTTTCAATCATTTTAATATTTCGAAACTTGACTTCCTTCTCCCTCTTTCTGTGTTTCCTTAAATTCATATTATCTGCACATTCCAAATTGACTTAACTTAATCATTTATTCATCTACTTTAAATGCATACTCTTATTAAAAAAACCTGCAGGTTATTACAAGAATCCTGCCAATATTATTATCTGTTTTCAATTTGTCTGTAAAAATTCAATAAACTGTTTCCATTCTTTTATAGAAAGTGTGTTATCTTGATTTCTTATTTTTCCAGTGTCCGTGATGGTTTAAAGTGGTATAATGCTTTAAACATTTACTGCCAGAGGTGCTAACTTTAGCAGAAGACTGGGGGTGGCCAATGTCGTGCGCATGATGCGTGCGTGACTCTGGGACGCTGGGAGGAGCCGGGGGCGGAGCAAAATGCAGTGGCTACAATGACTGGCAGTTCCTCCTCCCTGACACTTGACAACCTCTCCTCTTCCTTCCATGCCACCAGCTGGGAGCTGCTTTCCCCCTCCTTCTCCTCCATGGTAGGAAGAGGAGCAGCAGTTGACAGCCACTGTAGCTGTGCCGTGCTAGGCTCCATGCCCAGCCTCCTACGCAACTGATTGTTCTCAACATGGTCCTTCCCAAATATTTTATTTGGGGGAGGGGGCAAAGGAACTGGGCTCCTTGGAGTTGGCGCCTATGTATAGTGCGGATGGGGGGAAAAGTGTGGCATGTTAGGAGAGGGAGTGTGGTGACAGTGATTGTCAGAAGCTGGCTCAAATCAGGTCAGTCCCCCACATAGAGCTACAATTCAATCCCTCTGGGAGGAAATCTGAGACGTGTAGCTCTGAGAGAGGAGTAGGGGTCTCCTAAGAACTCGTATCACCCTTAGAATAAAAGAATCTCTCCCCCCCCCCCATGCTTATTTCCATGCTTAATACATACAAAAAAGGGGAACAATACTGAAAAGGGGGTACAACTTAAGAGGGAAAAGGAAAGTAAATAAAATTTACACAATCTGTTAAGATAAAAATTATGACAAAAATTTGTGATTACAATTTCATGTTACAATAAAAGTAAAAAAATCTCATTATATTTTATACCCGATTTCCCATTTATTCCTTAATTCTTTTTACATAAATTTACAGTGGTGCCCCGCAAGACGAATGCCTCGCAAGACGGAAAACCCACTAGACGAAAGAGTTTTCCATTTTTGAGCTCCTTCGCAAGAGGATTTTCCCTATGGGCTTGCTTTGCAAGACGAAAACGTCTTGCGAGTGTTCCGATTTTTTTCCGCTCCCCCCCTTTTTCTAAGCCGCTAAGCCGCTAATCCACTAAGCCTGTAATAGCCGCTAAGCCTTTAATAGCCGCTAAGCCTTTAATAGCCGCTAAACCGCTAATAGCGCTAATCCGCTAAGCCGCTAATAGGGTTGCTTCGCAAGACGAAAAAACTACTAGATGAAGAGACTCGCGGAACGGATTAATTTCGTCTTGCGAGGCACCACTGTACTGCCTTATCAAAATACTATTTCTTATGTTAATATTTTCACAGTTTATAAATATTTATATTTATATAAGCAATTACTAAAAACTGCTGGGGTCACTTAAAAGCTGCTACAGATTTTAACATGGTATAATTTTGTTTAAGATATGTTCTGAAGGCCTCCCGTTTTGATACAAATTCAATTCTCGGTTTATTTTTTCAGATAGACCATCTAATCCAGCAGATTCAGCCAATTTTTGTATCCACTCTTGTCTAGAAGGAATTATGTCACTCTTCCACCTTGTAGCGGTGGAAGAATGAAAGAATCTCATAGAGTTGGAAGGGACCGCAAGAGTCATCCAGTCCCTCCCCCTGCAGTGCAGGAGCCTTTTGCCCAACGTGGGGCTCGAACCATGACCCTGTGATTAAGAGTCTCATGCTCTGTCATCTGAGCCATGAGCCCTCAATGAACTCCAGTTCCCAGGGGAAGCTTATAGGGGACATGAGAGAAGCTTATAAAACAATGCATGACACAGTCACAGCGGAGAGGGGAAAGTTTTCCTCCCTCTTTCATAACACTAGAACTCATGGACATTGCTGGAAGATTCAGGGCAGATAAAAGAGAATCCTTCTTCATGCAGCACATAGTTAAGACTATAGATCTAGCTCCCACAGGAGGCAGTGATGGTCACCAGCCTATATGGCTTTAAAAGAGGATTTGACAAATTCATGGAGGAGAAAGGCATTGATGGCTTCTAGCCCTGATGGCTCTACAGTTGGAGGCAGCCATGCTTCTGAATACCAGTTGGAGAGGAGAGTGCTCTCGTGGTCAAATCCTGCTTGTGGGTTTCCTACAGACATGTGATCGGCCACTAAGAGAACAGCATGCTGGACTAGATGGGCCACTGGCCGGATCCAGAAGACTCTACTTTGTTCTTATGTCCAAGCTGTGTCTGTTAAGGTGGCAAATGCCACTTTACATGTATAGAGCAGATGGGATACCTAAGACACCGGATGCCACTCTATTCAGAACACTATCCATGGCTAATGTTCTTATTCTGTCCTTGTAAGGTCGCTATCACCTCTGGCCTGAGAGAAACCAGGATGCAGCTGCAGTAAAGAATGGTCCCTCCATCCATCCAGCCATTCTGTAGGAAGCATGTGAGCAGCTTCCCATCCCAGCAACTTCAGGCCTTTTAAAAAAAAGATCTCACTTGACGAGTGACTCATGGAAAGAGACAGGGGAGATATTTTGCTTTCGCACAAGCACTGCAATGAACCTCCCTCCCTTCCCATTTGCTCTGAACAATGTGTTATTTTGGAAACACTTTGATTCCCCCCCTCCATGTTGCGAAGAAGCGGGTCATTGTTGGGGGTAATTAGGCATTATGTACTACATAATTGCACAGATTGCAAAAAAAGCGGCTTGTCCTTTTTTGCTGGGGGAGCAAAGAGAAAACGTTTAAATACATGATTACCACGAAACCCGTAACAGAAAAGCATTTTGAAAAGCTAATTTAAAGCGCCATTTAATTTCGCAATTGTGGCTTGATAACAACAGCTATCTTGGAACTGGGAAAACAAAAACAATGGCTAGCTAACTTTCCTTACCAACCACGGCCCATTATTCAGGTGGGATTGTTTGTTTTTTCTCATTGGAAGCTTAGTGCCTTGCTAGAGATGTTAGTCAACATACTAACAGATGTTAACTTCTTTTTTTCTTCTTCTTCCAAGAAAGTGGACAGCTTAGGCATTGATGGGCCAAGTGGTGGTTGGGTGGGTGCAATGGAATACCAGGAGGGGATAGGAGATGCAATGAAGTATCTTGGGAAAGGTTGTGGCTGGCTTGCTTGAATGCAGAACAGACTCCATGTGTGCACACTCCATGCAGTAACTTTTTGTTGAAGGTCCCACTTGCAGGATCCTATGACAGATTGATGAAAGGTTGTTGTTTTTTTGGGTGGGGTAGGGTTGCCATATGTCCTCTTTTCCCAGGACACGGCCTCTTTCTCATGGGTATGTAAAATGAGAGTCGCCATAGCAATCCATAGTTAAAATTAGAAGTTGCCAAACGTGTCCTCTTTTTTGTTCTTCACAATATGGCAACCCTAGAATAGGGCTTAAATGTTTGATATAAATAAAATCCACTTTTGCTATCAAATTCTTGTCCCCAACTGAAACAAAGCCATTTGTAGCTATATTTCCATGCCTTCACCTTCCCCACCATCTCTCTCTTTTCTCTCTCTCTCTCTTTCTCTTCTCCCCACACTCCTTTCCTCTTTCTGCCTCTCCATAGCAAAACTTTGTAAAATTGCAACCCAAAATGCAGGTCTTGCTTCTGTTGCTTTCTGCAGAGTGCTGTGTTTGTACCAATAAAGTATTGTAAAAGAAAAAGCATTCTAATGTCAGCAATTGCAGATGCAATTTGTTCTTTTGTAGCAATTAATGCAAGGCACCAGGCATGCGGAAGGTCATTTCTGTGCAAATTTTGCCTACAAGTCGATGAAAACTACAAACAACCCCTCTTCCACAGCCTCGGCGTAAAATATGAATCTCTCTGCAAAGGACAGGTGTACTTGCAAGATCATTCATGACAGGCTTGTCTGCAGTGTCTCTTTTTCAAGGTTTGAAAAAGTTCATCGTTTGAGACTTCAAAGAACCCTTCCATTCCCAAGTCATAAATACGAACTCCCAACGCTTCATAACTTATTTCACCTCTTGTTGAAGAGAGGTGTGTGTCATGCTGGAGATGAGAAGGCTGTTTTCCTCACCAGCACATTTGCAGTGCTCTCTAATAAGCACAAGACTGCTGTGAGTTATTTTCTGTTTGCACAATTGATCCTTGAGAGCATGGGATTGAATATTGTGTTTGGTATAGCTCTCGTCTTGCGAATCTTAGCTCTCGTGTCAAAACAAGGCAAGCTTCTAGTCCATCAGTGCAAAGATGCAGCAGTCATTCTCTTATGTGGGAGAAATGAAATGGATGCTCTTAGGGAGCAGGACTAAGCCTGATCCATCTCCTTGGCTTGCAGTAAAAGCAACCCACAGCTTCATCGTATTATTGAACACACTCTCACGAGAGGCAGTGATGGCCACCAACCTGGATGACTTCAGAAATGGACCTATTGAAATGAATGACTCTGACTCATTTTGGTCTGTTCATTTCAATGGGCCTACTCTGAGTAGGAACAGTGTTGCATACAGTCCTTTACTCTTCTTTGCTGCAACAGGCTCAGCGCAGCCATCCCTCTGGAAGTTTTCGGGGACAGGAGTGGTGAGTGGGTTACCCCTTTGCTATCGACATTGCCTCTTTACCCTGTACAGTAATAGCTAGCGGGAGCCACTGGGATCCAAGCCCCCTTCTATCTGCATAGATCCACCGTTCATCTGCAAAAATCCTGCCTGGGCTTCTGTTTACTGGTGGTGCCAGGAGTCAGCCTTTTCAAATACGAAAAGTGATTGCGGGACCTTATGTCACAATTCTGAGCTCATCTTTCCAACATGTTGTAGAATGAGGAAGGCTGGCTGTGCAAATGAGTTAATCGTGTGCGATGGCCCAGGCCCATTGTAAGCGCTGGAGCAGCCCGGCTCTGCAACATCTCCTCCCTTTTCTCTCTAATGTGGGCTTGATTAATTTGAATTGCGCCAGGCAGCTCCTTTTAATTAAAAATAAACGGATCACATCTGAGCACTGAGCACTGAGGCTTCGGGATGGATGGAAATGCTCTAGCCATTCAGATTATATGCGGGCTGCTCCTGTCATTCTGATGTCTGCAGGGCATGGAAGGAGGCATTCTGCTGTGCTCAGGGCCTGCTTGTGTGCTGCCCATGTAGGGGTCTGGTTGCCCACTATGACAACAGGATGCTGGACCAGATGAGCCACTGATCTGAACAAGCAGGGCTCACCTCATGTCCTTAAGGAGAAGGAAGAGGGGACAGCCTTCCAATGGGCTATCAGTCCTGAAGACATATGTACTGTGGTACCTCGGGTTAAGAACTTAATTCATTCCGGAGGTCCGTTCTTAACCTGAAACTGTTCTTTCCAGTTTCCCACAGGCCTCATTGGAATCATTGGACAAATTCACTGATTTTTTTTTTGATTTTTTTTTGCAGTTCTCATTTCCTGCACCTGAATCATTTGTGTCCTGCCTTTAATATTGGGGGATCCTCTATTCTTATTTTCCTGTATCATGACCATCAAATTTTTGAGAGCAGACTCCTGCTTTGTTCCAGGCACTTCAGTGAACCGTGTCTCCCATTCCACCCATCAGCTTCATTGGCTTCTTACTCTCCTCCAGAGCAGAGTCCAGCTGAAGGACAGATTAATGCTTCACTTGGCATCTGAAATGCACATCCTCCATCACTGCTGTTATGCTGTTGTTCCTGTTCCCTGGCCATATTTCCATTCGACAGCCCAACCTATGTTCTCGCTCGTATGCCCTGCAGCAGGGTGGGGGGGAACTGTTCTAGCCTGATGGCCACATTCCTTCTGGGCAGCTTGTTGGGGGCCACATGTCAGTGGTGGGAAGGGCCAGAGGGAGAAGTGGACAGAGCAATAAATGTCATTTTTTCCCTGTTACACTAGGCGAGTTTTTTCACATGTGGCAGCCCTTTAGATATTTGAAAATGCCTATCATATAGAGATATATGATATCTCTATATAATATCAGTCTCAGTCTCCTCTTTCCCAGGCTAAACATACTTAACGCCCTCAGCCATTCCTCCCAAGACCCCTTATCATCTTGGTCACCCTCCTCTGCACATGTTCCAGCTTGTCAATATCCTTCTTAAACTGTGGTGCCCAGAACTGGACACAGTGCTCTTAAGTGTGGTTTGACCAAGGCAGAATAGAGAAGCCAGTGTGGCATAGTGGTTAAGAGCGGTAGACTCGTAATCTGGTGAACTGGGTTCGATTCCCCGCTCCTCCATATGCAACTGCTGGGTGACCTTGGGCTAGTCACACTTCTCTGAAGTCTCTCAGCCCCACTCACCTCACAGAGTGTTTGTTGTGGGGAAGGAAGGGAAAGTAGATTGTTAGCCACTTTGAGACTCCTTCGGGTAGTGATAAAGCAGGATATCAAATCCAAACTCCTCTTCTTCTTCTTCCCTTGATCTGGACACTATACTTTTGATGCAGCCTAGACTAGCATTAGCTTTTTTTGGCTGCTGCATCACACTGTTGACTCATGCTAAGCTTGTGGTCTACTAAGGCCCTTAGGTCCTTTTCACATGTACTATTGGCAAGCCAAGTATCCCCGTCATACTTTGGTGCAATTAATTCTGCCTGCCTAAGTGTAAAATCTTACATTTGTCCCCATTGAAATTAATTTTGTTTGTTGTGGCCCAGTTCTCCAATCCATTAAAGTCATCTTGTATTCTAATGCTGTCTTCTGCGGAATTAGCCACCTCTCCCAGTTTGGTGTCATCTGAAAATTGAACGAGCATCCCCTCAATTCCTTAATCCAAGTCATATATAAAGACGCTGAACAACAGATACACTCAAGGTGCTAAACGCTTTGGTATAAGAAGCTTAGAATTGAGCTCTGCATTTCATTGTCACAATAGGGAATTGCAGTATCTTTTATCCAGCAATATTGAAATGATTGCTGCTTTCCTGATGTTATTGGTGCACCACTGATATTAAACAGAATGCAGTACCATACTATAAGGTGCTCAGCTCGGTTTTCCTCTTTTTGAAGTGCTGATTGTTACTATTACATTACTGGTGTGAAACTTTTGCTTTCTGCCAGCAGTCTGCTCTGTTCCTCCCACACCATCCCAAGCTGCTTTTCAGACTGAGCAGTTTGAAGGCAACCGTGGTAAAATTAAAAACTCCTAGGTGTTACTGAATGACATTTTATGGAAATGCATATTTACCTAGACGGCTACCTTGATTGATGGGCAGCCCAAGGTATTTTGCTGCTTGAAGTAAATGACAAAATGGCACAAGACATCTCAAGACACACTGGTTAGAAATTGAGCAGGCATTGTCCACACAACTGTTGTGGGTTCCCTGGTTATGGAGTTCTTTGCATCTAGCCGGCGACTGGACTAGATGGTGTAAGTAAGGCCCACACCAATATGATAATTCTATGTGCTGACTTGGGGAGGAGCTTGAATCCCCCTCCATTTTTTCCTCTTTTGGTTCATTCCGTACTGGCTGCAAATCCGCTACTGAGCCAAGTTAAAGGTGTAGGTGTTACTAACATGTAAGTCCATATACAGCTCAGGACCAGGTTACCTTATATACCCAGCAGATTGCTGTGTTCAGGGGGAGAGTATCTCATGCAAGTTCCAGAGATCCCAGGAGACCGCTCTGCAGTGACCCCTAGCAGGGCTTTTAGTGTGTCTGCCCCTGTTCTGCATATGTACTGCAGCAATTGAAGCATTAAAGCCTTTTGGGAAGAAATCTTCCTCCACTCTCAGTTCTTCCGCAACTGGGGGCCAGGACAGGCACTGGTGATGTGAAAAAGAGGGACAGGAAGGAGTTAAAGCATGGGTAGGCAAACTAAGGCCCGGGGGCCAGATCCAGCCCAATAGCCTTCTAAATCCGGCCTGCGGACGGTCCAGGAATCAGCGTAGAATGAGTAGAATGTGTCTTTTTATTTAAAATGCATCTCTGAGTTATTTGTGGGGCATAGGAATTTGTTCTCACCCCCCCAAAAAAAATACAGTGGTACCTTGGGTTAAGTACTTAATTTGTTCTGGAGGTCTGTTCTTAACCTGAAACTGTTCTTAACCTGAAGCACCACTTTAGCTAATGAGTCCTCCTGCTGCTGCTGCGCCGCCGGAGCACGATTCCTGTTCTCATCCTGAAGCAAAGTTCTTAACCTGAAGCACTATTTCTGGGTTAGCAGAGTCTGTAACCTGAAGCGTATGTAACCTGAAGCATATGTAACCCGAGGTCCCACTGTAGTTCAGCCCCCCACAAGGTCTGAGGGACAGTGGACTGGCCCCCTGCTGAAAAAGTTTGCTGACCCCGAGTTAAAGTCTCGGCTCAGAGGGTCTTCATTTATTGGTTTGCAGGCTGCCTGTTGAGGAACAGGGAGCAAAACGCCTCCTTTCTATCCTGAAATATTTGGAGAGTGATTGCAGCCAAGCGTATTTCTGCTTCCTTCCCCCACCCCCCCAGGGGCATTCCCACCGTGCCGCTGTAACACAGCTTATTGTCTCAGCAGCACAGCAGTTACACATGGCTGAGGGGAACCGCAGGCCACATGAGGCTACTTTGTCTAAAATGGCATCCCGGATTAGTAAATACTCAGGGCAGCCTCAGAAAGGCACGTCAAGGAGCCACGGCCTCCGTGAGGAAAAATTGCCAAGCTTCTTCCTCGCTTCCCCACAGGAGTCTTTCAGCTACACAGCCTAAAATAAAGGAACAGGCAGTTTTAAAAATGAGAGGAAGGGAAGATGGAGGCGGCAAAGGCAGGTGCATCGGTGCTGGGATAATGAAAGGGTTCTAGTCAGCTTTGGAGAACCATGGAATCCCTCAGCCGGCTGAGCACTTGTGTTCATTTAAAGTGGCCTCTGGTAAAGTAATTGTTCGGTAGCAGGAAGGGAAATATCTGTTGCATATGCGCTAATTGAATGCACTGCTGCTTTTAGCATGGAATATACCAGTGTGGTGTAGTGGTTAGAGAGTTGGGCCAGGACTTGGGAGAGACCAGGGTTCAAATCCCTGCTTGGTCATGAAGCTCACTGGGTGACCTTGGGGCACAGCCACCGCCTCTCAGCCGAACCTACCTCACAGGGTTGTTGTGGGATTAAATGAGGAGGGGAGGAAGAACCATGTATGCCACCTTGAGCTCCTCGCAGGCCTTCTCTGGGGTAGTTCCAATGCTTTTAAATTCTTTACCTAGAGAGTCACCTTGGCCCAGAAAAACCATTTTCTGAAATGCTGTGCAGGACATTTCTATATTGGTAAATATTTAGTTCCTTTTTGTGGGCATGTATTTTTCCCCCATTGTTTGTCTGGAATCATGTTGTTGTTGTTTAAAAAAATAAATACATCTTTTATTATTTTATTTTATTATTTTTTATTTATTTATTTTATTCATTGAATTTATATACCCCTATACCCGGAGGTCCCAAACCATCTTCTGTGGTTTGGGCAATAAAAAAAGAAAGAAAACAAAAGCCCAACATAGATGCAAGTGATTTGTAAGCACCTATGAATTATTAAAGTCTTTTTTTATTTAAAAAAGAGACAGCTCTCAAACAGGTTGGTCCAGCGAGAAGAGACAGACTCTTTGGCTCTTTGATTCTGCCCCCGCCAATGATATCCTCTGGCAAGAAGCTGGAGTCCTGCTCGAAGGATAATAAGGCCCCGTGTCCCAGAGCCCCTTGAAGAGAAGTTCTTTTATATAGGAGGAGTAGGTGTGTTGTCTTCCTAGAAAGAAAAAAATCGATGGCTTGGCTGTGTGGTCCGACTGCTAATTGGGAATGCCTTCAGAGTGCTGAGTCATTGATTTCCTCCTCCTGCTATGGAGGTTTGTGTGTGATCCATGCTGCAGAAAGCTCCTCTCTGTGTGCACAGGTTAGCACTGGATGTTGCTGCACATAAGGACACCAGGTGGGGAAGCAGGTCCCATGGTTTATATGTGCATGGCTGTGCACATGTTGACATGATCCATAGCATTTTTCCCAGGAAAAACGAGGCTACACTTTTCATCTGCCTCCTGTTGCAGATGCCAGCCTGCATCCACATCTAAGATCTGGACTGACATACACTAAGTGCATTTTTCTGTGTGCAAGTGGCCCTGGATCTGGGCCAAAATCATTAGGACCCAGAGAGGTGTCGTCCCCCCACCCCAGCAAGCAGACAGAGAAAAAAATAACAACAGTAATTAAAGACTTACCATATTTTTCGCTCTATAAGACGCACCAGACCACAAGTTTTTGGAGGAGGAAAACAAGAAAAAAAATATTCTGAATCTCAGAAGCCAGAACAGCAAGAGGGATCGCTGCGCAGTGAAAGCAGCAATCCCTCTTGCTGTTCTGGCTTCTGGGATAGCTGCGCAGCCTGCATTCGCTCCATAAGACGCACACACATTTCCCCTTACTTTTTAGGAGGGAAAAAGTGAGTCTTATAGAGCAAAAAATACGGCAATTTAAAAAGTTGAAATAAGACTAGACTAAAAACAGATTAAAACTCGCATAAGCTTTCTGAACATTTGGGTAGGCTAGTTTAAACAAAATTTATTTAGCAGGTGCTGAAAAGACTATGGTGTCAATAGGCAGAGAGTTCCAAAGGGTAGCTGCTGCCACACTAAAAAAAACAACGAGTTCTTACAAATGTGGAACAGGTGGCACCCATAAGGGTGGCAGTTCTGCCTATCAAAGTGGGCAAATATGGGGTAAGGCAATCTTGCAGGTAAACTGGTCCCAATTTCTTAAAGGCTTTCTATACTAACACCTTGAACTTGGCCTGGTGGCAAACCAGGAACCACTGCAGATCTCTGTGTTATATGCTGACAAGGCCTTACTTCTGCCAGCAATTGTGTTGCAGCCTTTTGTAGTCACTGCAGCTTCCGTATCACACACAGGGGAAGCCGGATGAGTCTTCCTAGCCCACGCCCAGCATTTTGACCCCCAGCTTCACAAGGAGCCCAAGATGCTTGCGCTGGAGAAGGGCTGCAATTCATGGCTTGTCAAGCCAGTAATGCGAGACTTATGCTCTTTGATGGATGTGTAGACTGAGTGAGGAGCTCTATGCTGCCTCACAACTCCAAGCCTTTGAAGTGCATGATGAGAATCAAAGCTGATTGATGAGATGTTTGCGTGTGTGAGTGTGTGTGAGAGAGAGCAGTTTTGTGTATAATGATTTACTACTTTCTCTCTGAGTTTCTCCTCTCTGAAAGATGAGAGGCACGTCAAGATGAGTATGGCAGTCAACCTCCCAGAAGATGAAGAAGCATTTCCATATTATTCTTCCACTCTGCTGCTTCCCCGCCCCCCTCCTTGCTGTAGTACAACACCTTATGCAAAGTTAAGAATGGTTTCTTCCAGGTCCTTTTCCTGTCATGGCTCTCCTGGTGTTTGCCAGCTTGCATGTCAGGGGTCAACAACCATTTTGGAACAGTAGCAGCTGGTGAGAGGGTGTGGCGTCACAGAAAATGGCTGTTGTGGGGGAGTGGCTTAGCACAAAATGGCTGCCACCCAGAAAGAGCAGAAAAAGAAGCAGAAGCTCAACATGGTGAGGATGTGCCACCCTATGTTCACCACTGTTGTGCGTCCTCACATAACTGACCTCTTTGAACCTCTTCAGAATAGATGGCAGTGGGTGTCCAATCCTGACACCCAGTGAATGTGGGCAAGTTTAAGGGGTGATTTGTTCAATGTGGGAGGCTGGACCAGTGCAAACAGGAACTGAACTGGAAGGGCAAACAGGAAATGATGTCACAGAGATTGGTAGAAGTGGAGGAGCAATGCCCCAGTTTCCCTGGGGCTCGGGGCTTACTGGGTGCAATGTAATTACACAGAGCCTTTTCTAGTCAGGTTACGTCAGGCTCAGGCAGGGCAAGGCAGATCAGGACCCTGGGCAGCTCCCAGTGGGCTGTGATGGCCGAATTGTGATGCATGTTGTCTCAGCAAAGGGCCAGGGTCAGCTGAAGGCTTAGGACAGCTGGCAAGGTGTTCCCCAACCATGGCTTTGCCCCCCTGGGACACCTGTCCGCAATCCTGAAAAGCAGGTATGGGAAACCTTTGGCCGGCCAGGCTCTGGATGTTGCTGAACCACAACTCCCATTCGCCTGAGCAAGAATGGCCAATGGCCAGGGATGATGGGAGTTGTGGTTCAGTGACATCTGCAGTGCCAGAGGGGTTCTTTACTCACATGCCCCTACTAGGCATGTGAAAGTCATCCCCAGAGCTTAAAAAATGATGAGGAAGCCACATCCTAAGGCTGGGAATGTGTAGGAAAGGGTTCCAAGGATTCCTCAACCCACAACTGAGGTGATTTATGCCATCTGTAACTGAGTCCCCCTTGAGCTGACACAGGAACCTGGATTCAGGGTCCATCATTATCATTATCATTATCATTATCATTATCAACAACATTTATAGATCACCGTTCCTTCAAGGAGCTCAAGACAGTGTAAACATTCTTCCCACTATCCATTTTACACTAAAAAACCACCTGTGAGGTAGGTTAAACTGAGATATAACAGTATGTAACAGAGACTTGGTTGGATGAACCAGATGGGCCTGTCCTTGCCGCTGCTTGTCCACCAGGTTTCTCTTACGCACAGCAACCCAGGTCACGTGGGCGGGGGGGGGGTTGCAGTGATTTTTAGGAAGTCATTAGTTTGCACCAGGCGTCCTATTGGGAAGACCCAGTTTTCTGAGTGCATGTTCTGGAAGTTGGCCAATAGGGGCAGTACAGGATTCCTTTTGGTGTACCGACCTCCCCGCTGCACCAAGGATTCCCTGCCCGAGCTGCTTCAGGTCGTGGCGGATGTTCTCCTGGAGACACCTAGTTTGGTCGTCCTAGGGGATTTTAACATCCATGCCGACACGACCTTACAAGGGGCCGCTCGGGACTTCGTGGAAAGCATGGCCTCCATGGGGCTGTCCCTGAATAAGTCTGGCCCAACCCATAGCCGTGGACATGGCTTAGACCTGGTGTTTACCTCTATGGATGTTGGTGATCTGACACTAAGTAAAAGCGAAACAAAAGAAGTGCCATGGTCAGATCATTTCCTGGTGCAACTGGACTTCTCTGCGACCCATCCCCTCTGCAGGGAGGTGGGACCAATTTGGATGGTCCGCCCCTGCCACTTAATGGATCCAAATGGTTTCCAGAGAGTGGTAGGGGATGCTTTATCCCATGTTGATGGCCTTTCAGCTGATTCCCTGGTGGCCCGCTGGAATGTGGAGTTAACCAGGGCTATTGACTGTTTGGCTCCGAAGCGCCCTCTCCGATTGCATGGAGCCCGGACAGCCCCGTGGTTTTCCACGGATCTGAGGGCAATGAAACAATCATTGAGACGGCTAGAGCGCCGGTGGCGGATAACTCATTCCGAATCTGACCGGACACAGGTTAGAGCTCAACGTCGAGCCTACCAAGTGGCGATAGCGACGGCGAAGAAGAATTTCTTCACCGCCTCTATTGCATCTGCAGAAAACAGCAGCAGGAGACTTTTTCAGGTGGTTCACAATTTAGCGGAACCACCTGCAACATCGAGGCCCAGTACGGGCCACATGTTCTCCTGCAATGATTTTGCAAAGTTTTTTGCAGATAAAATCGCTCAGATTCGGGAAGAAGTAGACTCCACAGTGGGAGCAGGGCCGGGGCGGGAGAGTGCTAGAGTTCTGTCTAGTCAAGTTGAGTGGGATCAATTCCAATCTGTTACCTCTGAGGATGTGGACAGGCTGCTTGGACGAGTGAAACCAACCACCTGTCTCCTGGATCCTTGCCCATCCTGGCTTATAAAAGCTAGCCGGGAAGGACTGGGCGATGGGCTTTGTGGGGTGGTGAATGCTTCCCTCCGTGAGGGAGCCTTCCCAGACCCGCTGAAAGAGGCGGTTATTAAACCGCTTCTTAAAAAACCATCTTTAGATGCGGCCACGATGGCCAACTACCGCCCAGTCTCAAATCTTCCATTCCTGGGCAAGGTGATTGAGCGAGCGGTTGCCGAACAACTCCAGGCACGCCTGGAAGAAGCGGACCATTTGGATCCCTTCCAGTCGGGATTCAGGCCTCATCATGGGACTGAAACTGCCTTGGTTGCACTGGTTGATGATCTCCGGCGGGCTAGGGACAAAGGTGAGAGCTGTTTCCTAGTTCTGCTGGATCTCTCAGCGGCGTTCGATACCATCGACCATAGCATCCTTCTGGACCGTCTTGAGGGGCTGGGAGCTGGGGGCACTGTTATACAGTGGTTCCGCTCCTTCCTCCTGGGCCGTGTTCAGAAAGTGGTGGTGGGGGATGAGTGTTCAGACCCCTGGGCTCTCACTTGTGGGGTGCCTCAGGGTTCTGTCCTCTCCCCCATGCTTTTCAACATCTACATGCGGCCGCTGGGAGAGATCATCAGGAGGTTTGGGCTGGGTGTTCATCAGTATGCGGATGATACCCAGCTCTACCTCTCTTTTAAATCAGAACCAGTGAAGGCGGTGAAGGTCCTGTGTGAGTGTCTGGAGGCGGTTGGAGGATGGATGGCGGCTAACAGATTGAGGTTGAATCCTGACAAGACAGAAGTACTGTTTTTGGGGGACAGGAGGCGGGCAGGTGTGGAGGATTCCCTGGTCCTGAATGGGGTAACTGTGCCCCTGAAGGACCAGGTGCGCAGCCTGGGAGTCATTTTGGACTCACAGCTGTCCATGGAGGCACAGGTCAAATCTGTGTCCAGGGCAGCTGTTTACCAGCTCCATCTGGTACGTAGGCTGAGACCCTATCTGCCTGCGGACTGTCTCGCCAGAGTGGTGCATGCTCTGGTTATCTCCCGCTTGGACTACTGCAATGCACTCTACATGGGGCTACCTTTGAAGGTGACTCGGAAACTACAACTAATCCAGAATGCGGCAGCTAGACTGGTGACTGGGAGCAGCCGCCGAGACCATATAACACCGGTCTTGAAAGACCTGCATTGGCTCCCAGTACGTTTCCGAGCACAATTCAAAGTGTTGGTGCTGACCTTTAAAGCCCTAAACGGCCTCGGTCCAGTATACCTGAAGGAGCGTCTCCACCCCCATCATTCTGCCCGGACACTGAGGTCCAGCGCCGAGGGCCTTCTGGCGGTTCCCTCATTGCGAGAAGCAAAGCTACAGGGAACCAGGCAGAGGGCCTTCTCGGTAGTGGCGCCCGCCCTGTGGAACGCCCTTCCAGCAGATGTCAAAGCGATAAACAACTACCTGACATTCAGGAGACATCTTAAGGCAGCCCTGTTCAGGGAAGTTTTTAACGTGTGATATTTTATTGTATTTTTGGTTTTTATGGAAGCCGCCCAGAGTGGCTGGGGAGGCCCAGCCAGATGGGCGGGGTATAAATAATAAATTATTATTATTATTATATTATTATTATTATTTCTGGTCTGTGACTATAATAAACTGGTTCATTCATTCATTCAAACTGAGATTTATAATGATGGGTTAAGGTCATCCAGTGGGCTTCATGGAGATTTGAACCCTGGTCTCCTATCTGACACTCTACACCAAACTGGTCCTTCAGTCTGTGACACCATGGTCAGGACAGGGGTAATCATAGGAAATGAGATATGGAGGAGCGGGGAAAAGATGGGAGAGTTTGGGATAGAGTTTGGGCTAACATTGCAGATACTTCAGTGCATTGTGTTCCCGTGAATTGTAGCTATAAATGGCCCAGCTCCCGGGGGGGGGGGGAGAGATCTGTTGAAGAAATGATGGGTACATCTTGAGAGAGGTCAGCCTGGAGAGGAAAAAGAAAGAAAGAAAAAGAGTTTTATTTTCCTCACTGGTAGCAGCACAGCCTATGAACTCTTTGCTCACTTCAGAGGCACTTTACATAATGGAGACTGAGATAAACCAAGGAGATGGTATTCTGGTCCAATCCTTTGCTGTAAGACAGACCTGCTGTGTTGCTGTTATTTTTTCCCCTGGAGGTGGGTGGGGAGAAAGTTTGTTTGTGTGTGTGTGTGTGTGTACCTGCAAAAGGGGAGGACAACGAGGGAGAGGCAGTCCCAGTTGACACAGGATGTCAGATTAAATCACTCGTGTTTGCTTATATAACATAATAGGACTGACACAATGTAAGGAGATGCGATGAGCCTCAGAGCTGTCAGTTGTGAAATGCTGAAGTTGTATGGCTTGTTTGACGCTGCTGAGATAGAGGGTGTTATTGTTTCTGAGACAAGACAGAGACCACCCTGTGAATGGCAAGCGAGACGCATGTACCACATCGCAGGCACTGTGGAGACATGGAGCATCTCCCAGGAATGGAGAGTCGTTTCAGCATGGGCAGATTCCTTCTTTGCTTTTGCCTGTCAAGTCCATTATTTATTTTTATATATGAATGAGAGAGGGAGGGAAAACCCGTTAAATAGATAAATGCCTCCTGGCAGATTGGGAGACCCAAACTAACATTCTGGTCCAAGCCACATGGCCATACCATATGTGCCATTGCCAGTGGAGGCTGGCCCATTAGGGCAGGTGGGGTGCTGCCCCACCAACCTCAGTGTGCCTTCAGCCAGACCCCACCTAAACCTTACCCCATATATGCCCACTCATCCACTTCAATCAGCGGAAGTGGCACTGTTACAGGTGCTATATATTATGCACTCCACATTCATAATAAATCAATCTATTAGCACCAACACTTTGGAACTCTCTGCCTATTGACATCAGGTGCCTTCATTGCACTCTTTTCATCACCTGCTCTATATGTTTAAAAAGTGTGTTCAAAAATACCGTTTCTTGAAAAACGACGGCTAGTGGGTCACCTATATTAGCTATGGTCTTTCTCCAATTTGCAGTGTGAGGAATCTATATCCTCTTTTTGTATGTAACCCTTTGGTTCCTGTTTCTTCCATACCGCAAAATATCACCAACACAACTCAAGAGTATGGACTTGGAGACAAACATCCCTTGCCTCATTTCATGCTTTTCTAATGATTCACTTGAAGAAGCGGTAATCTTTCAAGCCTGCAACTTCAGCCCATCAAAATCTAATCTTTGATCTGCGTTGACCAGGTTCCCATTGATGTTGTATTGCTTGACATTAAGGATGTTTCCTTTCCCTGCCAGTTGTGCATGATATTCAAAATCTGCCTTGAAGTATTCTTTTACAAAACAGTCAAATTTTAGATGCTGCGGCTGCACTCAAAGCAAGGAGAGTCGGGGTGATGAAGTGGTTAGAGCAAGGATGCGGAATTTGTAGCCATCCAAATGTTGCAGAACTCCAGCTCCCATCAGGCATGACCAGTAGTCGATGGGAGTTGGAGTCCATCCATATCTGGAGTGCTGCATGTCCTCCACTATGGCCCTATTGGAATCCATCAACAAAAAAAGTTCAATGGGTTTTTGCCAAATGGCCTCATGTTGCTTAGATGCATGATGGACATGGGCTCCCTTGAAGCCTAGGCCAATATATTTCTAACCCGCTGATTTCAGGTAGGGCAATTTGAAGCCCTTGCAGCTTGCCCACCAGCACAGTACACAGAAGCCAAGCTTACTGATAAAGAGTTCCCACCAACGAGCAATTAATGTTACTCTTTCATTCCCCGTGGCAGTAGCACGGGAGAAAAATAAACAAGTGCACTTCTAATGGGTGACCCCACCAATTAGAATTTGACCCTCCCGTTTAAAGATGATCTCCCCAATTAATCAACTTGCACTTATGTGAGCACTGGCTTCAGCAGATGCAAGGCGGGGCAAGAGGGTTCCAGGCAGGGTTTCGGCTGAATGCTATGTTCAGTATAAATAAAAAGTGCAACTTAAATGATCAAGGTGGTGGAGCAGCTCCCTTGTGAAGGAAGGCTGCAGTGTTTGGGATTTTTTTTAGCTTGGAGAAAAGGCGAGTAAGGTGAGTGCAAGATAAACCTGCTGCCTTGGTTCCAGCAACTGGGATTCAAAAGCATGACTGCCTCTGATCATGGATCCAGTTACAGATAGGTAGCCGTGTTGGTCTGCCATAGTCAAAATAAAAAAATTCCTTCCAGTAGCACCTTAAAGACCAACTAAGTTAGTTCTTGGTATGAGCTTTCGTGTGCATGCACACTTCTTCAGATACACTGAAACAGAAGTTGCCAGATCCTTCTATATAGTGAGAAGGTGGGGAGGGGTATTACTCAGAGTCGTTAACAGTCGTTAATGACTCTGAGTAACAGTCATTAACGACTCGTTAAGAGTCGTCAACAGGCTCATCTCAGCTATCTGCCACTCTCCCATTCCCACCACCCTTCTGAGTAATACCCCTCCCCACCTTCTCACTATATAGAAGGATTTGGCAACTTCTGTTTCAGTGTATCTGAAGAAGTGTGCATGCACACGAAAGCTTATACCAAGAACTAACTTAGTTGGTCTTTAAGGTGCTACAGGAAGGATTTTTTTTATTCTGATCATGGAGGCAGAGCGTGGCCACCATGGCTGGTAGCCACCAATAGCTTTATCCTCCATGAATTTGCCTTGCTGTTTTGCAAAGCCACCCAGGTTTGTGGCCATAACTGCCCTGTATGGGAGAGGGTTCCATCGTTTTAATTATGCACTCTCTGTGCAAAGAGGTTCTTTCTTTTATTTGTCCAATGTCACCCAACATTCATCTTCATGGATGTCTCTATGTTATAAGAGAGGGAGAAAAACTATCCATGTTCTCCCTGCCGTGCATCATTTTATAAACTTCCATCATGTTGCCTCTTAACCGCCTTTTCTTTAAACCAGAAAGTCCCTAATGCTGCAAATGTTCCTCAAAGGGAAGTCACTCTGTCCCTTTGATCATCAGGGTTGCCCTTTTCAGAACCCTTTCCAACTGTGGAGTGGAGTAGTGGTTTGACTCTGGCCACCTGCCAGCTCACATTGGCCAGGAAGGAAGGAAGGAAGGAAGGAAGGAAGGAAGGAAGGGGGGTTTCCTTTAGTTATGGCTACGCCAGTTCCAGGTGAAAGTCCAGATTGGGGCACTCTCAGGTGAAGTGACAAGCTTAGGATCTACGGCCAGCTCTGCTCTGTACCCCTTTCCCTGGGTTATCCTACACCAGCTACCATTGATGAGGACCCCACTGACAGTAACATCCTCCCAGGAAAGATTGTACTGCAATCATGTACAGTGGTACCTCGGGTTAAGAACTTAATTCGTTCTGGAGGTCTCTTCTTAACCTGAAACTGTTCTTAACCTGAGATACCACTTTAGCTAATGGGGCCTCCCGCTGCCGCCGTGCCGCCGGAGCACGATTTCTGTTCTCATCCTGAAGCAAAGTTCTTAACCCGAGGTACTATTTCTGGGTTAGCGGAGTCTGTAACCTGAAGCGTCTGTGACCTGAGGTGTCTGTAACCCAAGGTTACCACTGTACGTACTTGTCTGGGAGTAAATCCCATTGAACCCAGTGGAGATTATGTCTCAATAGGCATGTTTAGGACTGCAAACTTCAGCCCACTGAACAATTTATTAAAAAAAGGAATTCTTTTTAATTTACAGTTTGTGTGAATGCTGTCATTTACCATCTCCTTTTTTATTGCGTAATACACACAAATATGAAGAAGCCGCCAAGACAAATCTTAAGCACGGCCAATTTTTCTACTTTGGGCCCATACTCCTGGTGTTTCGACCACTTCACACACACACACACACACACACACACACACACACACACGGGTTAATTCAGAGCCCCTGTAAATTACCAATCTAATGTTTAATTTGCATTGTAGAGAGACAAAACAATTTCCATCTGTTTATGTGGGGGGTAGGGGGAATTAGATGCCTACTGGAAGAATTACAATTCATTCGGGCCACTTATGAAGCAATGTTTACCCCTAAAAGTATTCTTAATGTTTAATCAAAGCTGGAACAGATGCTAAATTCATCAGAAGGAAGTCTCTTTCCTTACCCGTCTAGATCATCTTCACCAGAGGCCTTGAACGAGACACTAATTTGTATCCTCCAGCTCCATGTTGCACTGTTAGCAGATCTTCAGTCCAAATATTTCATCTGCCAGGGATCATTTTCTTGATAAATGTAATCACTGCTGCAAGATGAAAACAACAAGAGGCTCCTGGACCTGACTTGAAAAGCAAAGCAAAACCACGAACAATTTCCAATAGAATTACACAGGCCCATGTCTCAATTTTCGCCAGCAGATGCCCTCTCCTTGAAGAAGAAGCATCCATCATAATGATGGGAACATTGAAACTTGCAAATCAGGGTAAACAATTGTACATGGTCTCCCTGCTGGCAGACTTCATGCAAGCCCAGGCATCTTAATTTCACAATCTCTAGATCCAGAATGCTTTCGTCATCACTGCTGTTGCCCAGAATACAGTTTTTACTCACAGAACAAATGTGTTAGGACCAATTTAAATGCTGTTTTCTGCCAGGTCTACCAAGTACCATAGAAAAATTGAGTAAGGGGATTACAGTCCCCATCATTCTTGGCTATTGGCCATGCTGTCCAGGGCTGACGGGAGTTGAGGTCTGACAAGTTGGGGATGGCTGGGGAAACCTGGGTTCAACCCTCACTTAGCTGTCATTGTCTCTCAGCCTCATCTACCTCGCAACTGTTGTGAGAATAATGTTGGGGAAGAAGAGTAAGTGCCTGTCACAGGAGTGCGCTGGCAGTAAATCACACTGTTGGAGTTAACTCTTTATTAGCAAAATGCCATCTCCACAGACTTGGTTGTGTGTCAGGCCTGAAAGTTCCTGCCTCCTCACAGCCATCTCAGGGCTTTCCCCCAGTAGCCAGAGACTGTGCCTGCATGCAGCCAACCTCTCCTCTGCCCTTTTCATGCCTCTTCTGGTTCTGGGACACCAGGGGTAAACAGAGGTTGTTACAGCAGGAGGGCAAGACACTTGTGACTCTTCACCAGCCTGACTCAGCTCTGACTCTTGGTCTCCCTCCTCCCCTGCTTCTGCCTCTGATTCTGAACTTCTCTCTGCCATAGACTCTTCCAGCTCACTAAGCATTGCCACCTCTCCAGCTTCTGACACTTCCTCTCCCGTTCTTCTTCCTCTTTTTCCTCTGATCACACTTTGCTGTCCCACCACCACTCCCTGGGCTCTGAGTCTTCTTCCCTTGATGGTTCCCTAACTGGTTCCTCCCACCATTCCTCTGTGTCCAACCAATCTATGACAGAATTAAAATGCAGAATTAAAATGCAACAAATAAATATGATTCACCTTTCCTGGCATGCCTTTGACCCATCCCTTCAGTCCTCAGCCCAACCTTAGCATCTGATCCTCTGTGCCTTTGTCTGCACTGCTCAGACTGCAGCCATTGCCTCCAAGTGAGCCCACCAGGTGTCATGCCCGGCCCCAACCTGGTTCCAGCAACTGAGTCTTTGAAGGATGAACCCATCACTCTGCAGGTTGAGGACCCTGAGGAGTGGGCAGGGTCTCCTGGAACTAGTAGAGAGGATCCCATAGAGGGGCCTTCTAGTTGAGAACCCTTAGAGAGGTCATAGGAGGAGGTGGAGCCACCCCGTAGTCCTTGAGAACATTGGTGCCAAAAGGCTCAAATCAGGACTGGAGAGGGAGGTGGGATTTCTGTAAAACCCATTATCAGTGAGACCAGTGTCACATATGCAGGAATACATCCTGACCACAAAACTGGTAGAATTAGTTAAGGAGGAATCTAAATGTTAAAGTGAAAAACAACTCCAGGTAAGGTGCAAGGAGGATTCAGCACATACAGGAAAAGAAACTGGGTTGAATTCCAAGGACTGTGGTTGGATGAGAGATGGTGGGTCAATGGGGTGGCAGAAGACGGTTGGGAAGAAGATGAAACAGCCAAGATGACATATCTTTTGCCTATATAGTGTGTGTCCTAATGGAAAGCTCTTGCAGACGCTTTGGGCTTAGTCCACTAATACATTACTGAATAAATTCTAATTGGGAATTTGCTATGAGCCTCCATACAGTGGTGCCCCGCAAGACGAATGCCTCGCAAGACGAAAAACTCGCTAGACGAAAGGGTTTTTCGGTTTTGCGTTGCTTCGCTAGACAAATTTCCCTATGGGCTTGCTTCGCAAGACGAAAATGTCTTGCGCTTTTTTCTTAAAGCTGCTTGAAGAGGCGCAGTTGTGACGGACCGTGCTTCGCAAGACGAAAAACATCGCAAGACGAAAAGACTCGCGGAACGAATTATTTTCGTCTTGCGAGGCACCACTGTACTTGGACCTCCAAGGCAAATTCCCCCCACCAGAGTTATGACATACGTAGTATGCATCTATGGACCCAGAGTTTTCATGCGGTCTCCTTGTGAGTAGTCAGTCTCTGGAAAGCCTTGACTACCAGCAGCTCAGGTTAGTAAGGGCTGTGATAGTGACCTTGGACTACTTGCCTCTTGATCTCATTTTGAACTGAGACTGATCCTCTGTGCTAGTCTTTGGGTTGTCAAGATGATGCTGTACCATGAACTGCACTCTCTTCAGTGTTTTGGATAAGAGGCTTTTACCTCCTTGAGACCCTTGACCCCGAGGGCACACAACACCAGGACTCATTGATAGTAGAGGGAATTTTAGCCAGGCCCCACATCAAACCTGGAGGTGGCCCTAATGTTGGCGGGTGGTCCATGTCAAAAATGTCAGTGTGGGAGAAGTCCTCAAGAGGTTGACAGGTTTTGGATGCCGTAATCTCCGTGTTAGTCTTCTGCGCATTTGTCAAGTTTTGTGACTTGCCAGTTGTGTGCATCGCAAAACCAGACTGCGTAGGAATGAATATGAATGGTTTTCTAATTGGCATGTGATTCTCGAGTAAACATGTCACATTATCAATGCACATGTTTTATGACTCGAACCTGCTACACTTTTCCCTCTCATTATTTTTCCCGGTGACAACTGTCGCTTTTGCGTGTGCATATATATATATATATATATATATATATATATATATATATATATCCAGCTACAAAAAAGCAAACATCAAAACCTCCCAATCAAAAGGAGCATTAACTGTTAGGGAAATGATTTCCGAAGATTAATTTGAACTTCATTTTACTGCAGTGTTCCCATCCTTCACTTAGGAAAGTTTTTCGCCAGAATATCATTAGCAAGTTACATCCAGCTATTGGGAGTTTAGGCTCTTTGACTTAAGCCTCAAGCGATTCTGTGCATGCACACAAAAGAAAATGACAATTTTCTGCTCCACATAGAAGCTACAGGATATTGTTCCTAACCCTCAAAAATGAGAACTTGCAGCATAGCAGAGTCCCCTAGAGCTAGTATACAAATCTCCCCAAAATGCATACAAGGGCAAAGGTGCTCTCTTCGATATTAACACACCCTCTCCTTGGTTTCCAAGGATTTTTTATCTTATTTTTGGTCCTTCTGGTGGTAAAATAACATTTATAAAAGTCTCCAGCATGGAATGTAAAAGAATGAAATATTGCTCTCGAAAGGTAGAATAATCTAATTACTGAAAACGCAAGGACGGCAAATGATGAATCTGGTTTATAAAAATTATTTTATACCCAAATCTTTGAGATGATGTATTCAGTGAGAAAGTTTAACTCATCTTCCGGATACAAATAGCATCCCATTTCTTAAAGCCTGCAATGATGGTGTTGTGTTATGCTCTGAAAGCATTTCTAAAGATTCAGGTCACACACAACTGAATCTTTTTGGACTCTGCTACAGTATTAATCTTATATGTGTTTATATCTATGAGCAACGTAGATATAGACATTCTCTGTTTGCTAGTGTAGTGGGTTTTGCACTAGCAGGTGGGCGATGAATCAATCAAAAGAACATGATGGATCCTACTGGATCAGGCCAATAGTCTATCCAGTCCAGCATCCTGTTCTCACAGTGGCTGACCAGATGCCTGTGGGAAATAGGCAAGCAGGATTTGAGCACAAGAGTGTTTTCCCCTCCTGTGGCTTCCAGCAACTGGTATTAGGAAGCCTTGGTGGCTATCGGTCCTCCTGCAGGAGTGAGTTCTGTAGCCAAACTATTCATTGCATGAAGAATGACTTTCAACATTCAGCTTCACTGGAAAATTAAAACATACAATATATTTATCAAAATAGTATATTTGTCATCACCTGTGGCTTGGTGTGATTCTGCTGCAAATGGATTTGAGCATGCATTATTATTATTTTTCCTGCTGCTTTCCCCAAGGAAGAACATTTATGCCAAAAACGTGATGGGAATCAGCTTGGTGATAAGTTCATTTATGCACCAGGTGTTTTCTGTTTCTGCTTCTTTCTTTCTTTTTTTGGCATCTATTCATAAATATTCCAAATATTGCTGTTTCTTCTTCTTCTTCTTTTTAAAAGCCTCCCTCTCTTGTCTTCCCGCATCATCATCCTTTGGGAGTCAAGCTAAAGAGGTAAACAGCAGCTTTCCTGTGACCTTGAAAGGTGTTGTTTATTCCACCAAAGGCAGTTTGCAGATGGATTGGGGGGGGGCTGAAGAGGGAAGGGCTTTGTATCCAGTTTGTGCTGTCCCAGGGATTCAAACATGTCCAGTGACCTGACAACTTCAGTGTAAATGTAAAACCCTTTTGAAAATGACTAGAGGGAAAGCCTTCAAATGGCACAGCTATTACTGTGACAAGAAGCAGCTACGGATCAGTCCTGTGTGTAACGAGATGAAAAGTTGTGTGTGATGCTGACTAGGACCAGATAATCTGCCATGCTCTGTCCTGACTTGACCCCAGAGGATTCATCCTTTGACGAAGGACCAGACTTCTTGGAGCCAGGAGAGCAGAAGGATACCTGCCTCCAAACTCTGGCACTGACCCAGAAGACTTCAGTATCCAGGGAGAGACCTCATCAGGTTGAGAACAGACTGGCTCATGAATAAGAGGGTAAATGACTTTGTTGTTGTTGTTTAGTTGTTGTTTAGTCGTGTCCAACTCTTCGTGACCCCCTGGACCAGAGCACGCCAGGCACTCCTGTCTTCAGGTGAATGACTGCTGTTGTTTAGTCGTTTAGTCGTGTCTGACTCTTCGTGACCTCATGGACCAGAGCACGCCAGGCACTTCTGTCTTCCACTGCCTCCCACAGTTTGGTCAAACTCATGCTGGTAGCTTCGCGAACACTATCCAACCATCTCGTCCTCTGTCGTCCCCTTCTCCTTGTGCCTGCCATCTTTCCCAGCATAGGGGCCTTTTCCAGGGAGTCTTCTCTTCTCATGAGGGGGCCAAAGTATTGGAGCATCAGCTTCAGGATCTGTCCTTCCAGTGAGCACTCAGGGCTGATTTCCTTAAGAATTGAGAGGTTTGATCCACTTGCAGTCCATGGGACTCTCAGGAGTCTCCTCCAGCACCATAATTCAAAAGCATCAATTCTTTGGCGATCAGCCTAGTCAAGGGCTAGTCAAGGGCAGAATTAAGAGCTTGTGGCTGGTCTGGATAGAGTACTTATGTTCTTATAAACAGTTCCTAACAGGTGCATTTATTCTAGGCTAGGGTTGGGGAACCTCTTCTCTGTAGGCTGAACGTGGCCTCCACACCTCATCATCTGGCCTTCATAACTACACAGACTATGTATCCTCACTGGCCATGCCCCTGGTTGGAATGCATCCTTGAACTGGAATGATACCACTTGCTTGCCTGAACAGAGGGGGGTGGGTGTGGGTGGGTGTGCACAGAATCCTGTGAATTTTGCATGGATGCAGACCCTCCAAGTGTCCCTATTTTCCAGGGACAGTCCCGGATTTACAGAATCCGTCCTGGTTTCTGACTTGATCACAGAATGCCATGTTTTCCCTTAAAGGTAAAGGGACCCCTGATCATTAGGTCCAGTTGTGGCCAACTCTGGGGTTGTGGCGCTCATCTTGCTTTATTGGCCGAGGGAGCCGGCGTACAGCTTCCAGGTCGTGTGGCCAGCATGACTAAGCCACTTCTGGCGAACCAAAGCAACGCACGGAAATGCTGTTTACCTTCCCGCCGGAGCGGTACCTATTTATCTACTTGCACTTTGACGTGCTTTTGAACTGCTAGGTAGGCAGGAGCAGGGACCAAGCAATGGGAGCTCACCCCATCATGGGGATTCGAACTGCCGACCTTCTGGAGTGTATGGAGTTATGCGACACACACACCCCCGAGCCAAGGAGATGGGTAACAATACAACAATACAACCTAGAAGAGAAGGTTTTTTTTTTTTAAAAAAAATGTTTTATATATATTGGAAGCCACACAGAGTGGCTGGGGCAACCCAGTCAGAATGGCAGGGTTTAAAAATAAAGTTGTTTGTTGTTGTTGTTGTTGTTGTTGTTGTTGTTGTTGTTGTTGTTGTTGTTGTTATGGAATAGAACATCCCTATTTTATCAGATAAATGTTGGAGGGTATGTGGTAGAATGTAGCCTACTGTACAAGTTACACCTATTGCTCTGTCTGCTTTTCGTCTGGTCCTACTCACCATTGCAATACAGCCCCTGGAAACTTTCCCTCAAGGGGATGGAGCCGTTCATCTGAAAAGAATCCCCTGCCCCTGAGTTCAGCCAAGGTTGAATCAACATGGTGAGAAATAGGATGAATGTTTTGCCAAAGACCTGGGTTTTGGTTTTTCTGGGCTTTGGTTTTCCTCTATTTGGTCAACCAGTTCTGTGGGCTGTGTGTTTATATTTGAATTCATGAGCCAACAACATCATTAGGCTTTGAAGATTGTATCACATTCTTTCTGGGTTAAGTGTTAGCGACATGTTAGGGCCTTCGAGAATTTAAAATCTGGTCCTTCGGAGCAGGTGAGATATTTTTAAGTTGCTCTTTTGACTCACAACATTCTGAACTTGGGATTTAAAGTCTGTGCTTCTTAAATGAAGCAAACTTTCTGTTCTCCTGCAGGGGTTTTTGGGGGAGCGGGGAAGGAGGGAGGCAAAACTAATGAAGGCATCAGGCAACAGGGACAAGCTTTTTTTTTTTTAAAAAAAACTGAACACTTTGCACAAATGGATTTCTGGGGCCGTAAGCCATTGATTAACGCAGTGGCCTATAGTAAGGCAAGTTCCAGATCTGGGGCACTGTGTTCCCCTTGGGCCTTTTGAAAACACTCCTTGCATATAAATAGCATCACAGTGACACCCCTGGAGATATACTGCTCAAAAAACAAGAGTTCACAGCAGATCCACAGAGGCAGAAGGAAAGGACTCTGTAAAAGGTGTATCTGAAGTAAGAAAAAGATGTAGATTAGTTTCAAGGAGAAGTGTGAAGCTGATCCTCTTGAGACTGAGTGCCTCTCCGAAACAGCACAGGTTTCAGTCCTGTTCCATCCCTTATTGTTCCATGAACCAAACCATAGCACTGCATTCCCATTTTGTTCCAAGAAAATGAAGAGAGGTCCTTCTTTCCTCCCTGACCTGAGGTTCTGCAACAACAAGCTGAATTTCAGCAAGTAAAGCTTTCCCCATTGTTGCATTTCCATATTGGGGAACGCTGCGCCTAAGAATACAAGAATAACCTTGCTGAATCAGGTTGAATGCCTCTTGAATACACCATCAGGCTTCCTAGAGTGGCAAAGCAGTGGCAGAATGTATGATCTGCAGGCAGAATGTCCAAGGTTCATTCTCCAGCATATTCAGATACCCAGCCCTCTTTGAAATCTCATCACTATTATTTATTTAGTTACTAAATCTCTATACTGCCCTTCACCTGGGGATCACAGTTTAGAATATAAAAACACAAAAATACATACTATGGTAGCAAACAATACAATACCGCCCCCACCCTGGTTTAAAAGATCATAGGTTGCTTAATTAGACAAAGGCCTGGGAGAAGAGGAATGTTTTTGCTTGGCACCTAAAAATATGTAATGAAGGCACCAGGCGAGCCTCCCGGGGAGAGAATTCCACGAGCAGGGAGCCACCACAGAAAAGGCCTCTTCTGGACCTCTTGTGGAGGAGGCACATGAAGAAGGGCCTCAGATGATGATTGCAACATCTGGGTTGGATCATACGGGGAGAGGCGGTCCTTGAAATTTTGTGGCCCTGAGCCCTTAAAGCCTTTATAAATCGAAAGCAGCACTTTGAACTGGGCCTGGAAACTAATTGGCAGCCAGTGCAGTTGGGCCAAGATTGGCGTTTTATGCTCAAACTGTCTTGCTCCAGTGAGCAACCTGGCCTTTGAATTCTGCACCAGCTGAAGTTTTCAAAGTATCTTCAGAGGCAGCTCCACATATAACACATTGCAGTAAAGAAGTGTATCATCAGCATTTGCCAAAAGCTGTACAGTCATACCTCGTGTTGTGGTAGGTTCATGTTGTGTCTTTTCGGCTTGCGAACGTGGCAAGCCCGGAAGTGTATACTTCTGGGTTTCGCCACGCGTGTGTGCGCAGAAGTGTTCTGTGCACTTCACGCATGCGCAGAAAAGCTCTATCACGCTCTGTGCTTGCACAAATGCCCCCTCTCTAGTTGTGGACTTTTCGGGGTGCGAATGGATCGTGTCTGCAACTAGAGGTACCACTGTATAATGAAGGTGGCAGGCACATTCCCCTGTAAAGAGGGAATTCCACAACTTAGGAGCCATCACAGAGAAGGTCCTCTCCTAGGCTACCACCATTCCTGAGCTTCTGAGGGTGGAAGAACTACCAAGAAGGCCCCTCTGCTGATCTTAAAACCTAAGAAGGTCTGTAGGTAAGGATGTGGCTTTTCAGATATTTACAGCCTGAGACGTTTGTGGTTTAAAAGACTAATGTGAGCATCTTGAATTGGGCCTGGCAAGAGACTGGCAACCTGGGTAGCTGTTTTAAAACAAGGGTTAGATGGGTTCTAAATGGAACCCTGGCCAGTCACCTGTCCAAAACATGGGAGAGAGAAACCAAAGTTTATCCACGGTGCTATCATTTGCATTCAAGGAGACAGTTGGATTCAAGGTGTCATTTTGGGCACAAATGTAGTCTGTCACCACTTCCCAAATGGCTTTAATTATCTGTTTTTAAAAAGTCTATAATTGAAACCATTTAACTTGATGGAGCATATTATTTCTCCCAAAAAAGAAAGAAAGAAAGAAAGAAAGAAAGAAAAGAGAGCAAATTATGCTAATACAATTATTGTTACAATAAAAATGGTGCTAATTTGAGGCTTTTAAGGATACAAATTCACCACTCATAAACGTTATGTTCTCATTAGTCACCTGCAGAAGAACATGACACAAAGCAGGTATTTCATCTTTCTTGGAAACAGAGCAGCTCAAACAAAGGAAAGATAGCTAATCAATTCACCAACGGAGAAAAATATGTCAGCTTCAGCAGACTGGGTCTTGCAGAAAACATGGAGCAGGGAGCAGAATGGGGAAAATACTGTCTTGAAGGGGAGAGGAGATTAACACACACACACACACACACACACACACACACACACACACACTTTTCAGCTTTCAAACCTTCAGTGTTCAGTGACACCTTTGCCACCTGCACTCGTGTGCCAGAGATCCCCATCATTGGCAATCTGCTAAAGCAAGGCTTCAGAAGCTTTCTTTTTCCAGCCTGAGGGCCACATGGGCAACCTTCTGGGGGCCACACGCCAGTGGTGGGCAGTGCCAGAGCTAAAAGGGGATGGAGCAATGGATGTTTTACCTGGGTACAATGGTCTACTTTCTACATACATTCACACACCTATCCAACCACCCAAGCAAGCAAGGGGCATCATCAGAATTGAAGGTCACATCCCAGCCAGGTAAAAACGCTAAAGGAAGAGTGCAAGGGAGTGCCGCAGGAGGGACGTGGCCTGAGGAGAAGGGGTGTGGCCTGAAGAAAGCCCTGAGGATCAGATAAAGAGGTTCCAAAATGGCGGAAAGACTCCAAGCAGGTATGTAGCAGCGCTGATGAGAGACGTGGCCTGGGGAGGAAGGATGTGGCTGGGGAATAGGCCCCTCACCAGCCTCACAGGAAATATGGAAGTCGAAAGACTTTCTAACTGGACTTTCTGGCTCCCTTCTCCACATTTTCTATCCTCTCATTCCTATTCAGCAATGTATGTGTTTTGCAGTTGTTCCAGATGTATGAACTTAATCCTCTGCCTTTTTATCTGTTTGTCTTTCGTTTGCCTTATTTTGTATCCGTTTTTCTTTTTTGTATTGTATTAACATAAATTACCACAAAAGTAATGATTTCGTGCCCTGAAATGGCAGAGATACTAAAAAGCTTTGCTGCATTATTAAACCCATGTTAAATGTCATTGTGGGCTTGTCCACACTTTCTAGACATGCGTCTGAGAGTTTTTCATTTGCCCTGGCAAAACCTGCTGTTTACCGTTGACTCAGAAGAAGCATCAATCTTCAGAAAACCCAAATGACCTTTGTTCCGGTTCAGGGGTAAGCAGCTGGTTTCCCCAGGGGAAAGCGATGGGACAAACAGAAGTGTGGCGGAGTCCCAAAGGAGCATCTTCTGTGCATTTTATAATCCATGCTATCTCTCCCTTTATCTCTCTGTGGCCAAGATTTTAAAGCCTTTAAAAACGACTGCTTCTGTTAAGCTTGCAGCTCTGTCAAGACCAGTGAATTCATCTCCCCTTCAGGGCCTGAGGACTCTAATAACATACAAGAGGTGTAACTTAACAGAAGTGGTTCAAGACGCTGCCATCCATTTCCTCAGCTCTCCCACTTAAATATCTGCCCTGTGGGTTTTCTTTTAGGGTCTGCTTGTTTTCGTTTAGGTGTTTATACAGGTGCTAATGTGGATTTAAGCACTTTTGAGGCCAGGATGTAACTTAGAAGGCTGGCATTCTTCCCTACCCAGACTTCCAAATGCCCTGATTTGTTTTCCCTAGCCGAGCATTATTTTTAATTTGCTTTTAATCTGCAATCATCTTCTCCATCCTATTGAGAACAGAGGTTGCCTGCTCCACTAAAGGGGAATCTGCATGAGTGAAGGGCTCCCTTTGCTCTTCTTGTTGCTTGGCTTGAATGCTCACTCAGAGAGGGCAGATGAAGAGGAGGAGGAGGAGGAGAGGTGCCAGTGAGTGGCTGTGGGCCCACTCCTGGGGTGCTGGCCTTTGCAGTGCAGAGGTTGGGTATCCATCTGCCATGTACGATTTAGTTGAGATTCCTGCACCTCGACTTCCGGTCGGCGCCAGCGTTAATGGCGGTCCTCTTTCCGAGCTCCGGAGGAGGGCTGCTCTGCGAGTTCGGGTCTGACCCGCTACGGCAAGCGGGGGACCCCTAAAATCACAGGCGCTGAAGCCTGTGAACAAGGAGACTCGGCGGGCACCAGAAGCGCCCCCCCTTACTGCAGAAAGAGCCTTTTTAAAGGCTCTGGAACGGCATCGGGAGAGCGCGGTGCTGAGAGTCGCTACCCAGCCCGCAGAGTGAAGCCGCGTCGCCATTGACGGAGAGCGCCGATTCCTTCCTGTAAATCTAGGACTGAAAAACCTGTGAGTAAGACTGATTGCTAATTTGGAACATCTTAAATTGAAAATTTGGCTGAAAACGGGGAAGGTAAAAATTAAGGAAGTCTGCCTTCCCCCGACTGCATGACAGCTAAAGCAACGGAAATTTAAAGCTGCATCCGTATGAAACATTCCTTGATTATTCAACCTGGCATTGGACTTAGATCTCCCCTCTAGCAAGCAGGACAGAGGGGAGGAAAAAGGGACAATAAGAACTGCATGATTTATCTAAAAGGGAAAAATCTTCTGCTGCCTTAATACCCTGAAAACGGACTGCCAAACAAAACAATAGAGCACTGAACTGTCTTTAAATTCTTGGGAAAGTTACATGGTTGAAGTTTCCTTTGCTACAAAGTTTTTAGACCTTGTTGCCACAATATATTGGAGTATGTTGAAATAGTATCTACTGGAAAAAGTACTGTAACATATATCTATAAGCCTCCTGATATATCTGTCTATAACTTCTTTGTCCCCGTACTCGGACATTTTGTTTTGCTCCCCCTAGAGGGCTTGAGTAACGGTTGTAACAGTCTAGGACAGTGGAATTTTCCATCGGGGGACTGCTTTCGTGAGAACGTCCTTGGGACATGAGTGGCCCAGCAGAAGAGATAACCGCCAGACCCAAAGCTAAACAGCAACAACACCAACAACAGCAACGAAAGAAAAGAGGCTCAATTACAGGCGTAACTCCTACAGGAACAACAGGACAAGAAAAAGTGACAGCTGCTTCCATGGAGTCAGTGACACAAGCGCTACTCAAGATAAATCAATCTTTGGAGACCTTGACAAAGCAAAGTACAGAAAATACACAGAAACTAACAGAACTAACAGCAAGACTGGATTGCAATACAGAATCTATAAACAGGCTGATTCAAGAAAACTCTGCAACACGTAAGATTGCAGAGGAAGCTAGAGCTATTGCCGGAGAGACACAACAGAACTTTGAACCGATTGCTAAAAAGGTTCATGAACATGATGCAACTTTGGCTTTGTGGGAATTACAGAGAAAGGAAAGAAATCTGAAACTGAGATTGATTCCAGAGAGCGAAGGAGACAACCTCGTGGAGTTCTTAACACAAGAGTTTGCTGATTTTTGGGAAGACTTGGAGGAGGAAGAGTTTAAGATAACAACAGCATTCAGACTGGGCAGAAGACAGAACAGAAAGACCCCGAGGGATTGCCTGATTACCCTTAGATCTAAGGAAGAAAGAGATAAAATATTAAAACTACATTACCAAAAGGCCCTGCAAATTGAAAATTCATCTATACAGATTTTTAAAGACATCCCTAAACATATTTTGGAGTTGAGAACCTTCTATAAGGATCTGGTCTACCTGCTGAAGAAGAACATCATTCCTTTCAGGTGGGAGTTCCCACAAGGACTGTCTTTTGACTACAAAGGAAAGAAGGTGAAAATAAAGACAATACAAGACAAAGAGAGGTTCCTGGAAAGAAACCAAGAGGACCTACAGAAGGGAACTGTGGACCCAATCGCAGAACAAAGGAGAGTACTAGATATTCTGAACTTATCGTTTGGACTTAATCCACCACCATCGGAGGAAGAGCAACAACTGGGAGCAGTTGGAGGAACAACGGAAAAGTAACAAGATGGCCCTGCAATTCCTTAGTTGGAATTGTAATGGGCTCAATATGCCTTTGAAGAGACGTCAAGTTTTTCATATTTTGAAAAGAGAACAATTGGATTTGATATGTTTACAAGAAACCCATGTAACCAGAGCACACAGGAAACTACTTATAAATAAAAGACTAGGACAAGAATTCATTTCATCGGACAAAGTTAAGAAAAGAGGAGTTGTGATTTATGTAAAAGAGAAATGGGTCCCAAAAATGATGTTTAAAGATGAACAAGGAAGATATTTGGCAGTTGAAATACAAGTGCAAGGAGAAAATTTTTTAATAGTTGGAGTTTATGCACCAAATGAAGGCAAGGCGGAATTCTTCAAGAAGCTCCATGAAACTTTGATGGACTATTTGGATTATAATGTGATAATTATGGGAGACATGAATGGGGTGGTTTCTACAAATATGGACAAGGCACAAAGACTGACAATTTCAAAGGAAGGGAGACTTCCGAAGACCTTCTTTGAAATGACCGAAAACATGGATTTAATAGATATATGGAGAACGAGGAACCCTCTTGAGAGAGAAGGAACATTCTTTTCTCAAGCAATGATGACCTGGACCAGAATTGATCAAATCTGGATCACTAGTGGGATGGCTCCAAAGATTAAGAAGATAGAAATCTGTCCGAAAACTTGCTCCGACCATAACGCCGTAAAGATGGAAATGAAACTTACAACAACTGGTCAATTTAGATGGAAGATGAATGACACCATATTTAGAGACAAGGAGATCCACATGAAGGCCCAAAAAACTTTAAAGGACTATTTTGAAATAAATCTAAAGGCCGATGTGGAAAAAAGAGTGATCTGGGACGCAAGTAAAGCTGTGATGCGAGGTTTTTTGATTCAACAAAACTCAATAAAAAAGAGAAAGCAGAATGAGAAGAAGGAAAAGATCCTGGAAAAGATAAAAGAAGGAGAGAAAAAATTAAGATCAAAACCAAAGTCCCAGGAGATTTTGAGAGAGATTAAGTTATACCAGACACAATATATGGAATTGATGAATCAAGAGATTGAGTGGAAGTTAAAGCAAATGAAACAAAAGACATTTGAATCGGCAGACAAATGTGGCAAACTTCTGGCATGGCAATTGAAGAAAAGGCAGAAACTAAATACAGTTACAAGCCTAGAAGTGGATGGAAAGAATATATCTAAACCTAATGAGATTAGAAACTGTTTTCTGAGCTATTTTAAAAAACTTTGTTCTCAAGGGCCACAAAATGAAGAGGACATAGATAAATTCCTTAATAAATATGGATTACAAAAAATCTCTCATCAAAGTAAGGTGGATTTAAACCAGAGAATAACAGAACAAGAGATAGAGGGTGCCATTCAGGACATGCAATTGGGCAAATCTCCAGGACCAGATGGACTGACTTCCAGATACTACAAAGCTTTGAAGGAGTGGTTGGTTCAACCGTTAAAGGAAGTCTGCAACGAGATCTTAGAGGGAAAAAAGGCACCAGAGTTGTGGAAGGAAGCGTATATTTCACTCATACCAAAGACAGAGACTGAAAAGACTCAACTTAAGAACTACCGCCCAATATCATTACTTAATGTGGATTACAAAATTTTTGCAGACATTTTGGCGAAAAGATTTAAAAGAGTGTTGATGGAGAAGATTCATAGGGACCAAGCAGGCTTTCTCCCAAAGAGGCATTTATCAGACAATGTAAGGAATATAATAGACATTTTGGAACGGCTAGAGGTGAACATAAACACCAAAGCAGTGTTGATTTTTGTGGACGCGGAGAAAGCCTTTGACAATATTTCTTGGAGTTTTATGAAAAAGAATCTTCATGGGATGGGGGTAGGCCAAGGATTTGAGAATGGTATGGGTGCGATATACTCTGAACAAAAAGCTAAGCTGATTGTAAATAATGTGATAACTGAGGAACTGAAGATAGAAAAAGGAACACGACAGGGGTGCCCAATTTCTCCATTGCTTTTTATTTCTGTTCTGGAGGTGTTGCTGAATATGATTAGAAATGACCAGCAGGTTAAAGGTGTACAGGTCGGGGTTAAACACTACAAGTTAAAGGCTTTTGCAGATGACCTTGTATTGACTTTACAAGAGCCAGACACTAGTACGAAAAGGGTGTTGGAGATAATCCAACAATTTGGCCAGGTAGCTGGATTCAAACTGAACAAACAAAAAACTAAAGTATTAGAAAAAAACTTAACAGTTACGGAGAAGGAGAAATTCCAAGAAGAGACAGGTTTGACAGTGGTTAAGAAGGTGAAATACCTAGGGGTCTATCTGACATCTAAAAATCTGAACTTATATAAAGACAACTATGGAAAATGCTGGTCAGAAATTAAAAAAGATCTAGAAATATGGTCAAATTTGAAATTGTCAATGTTAGGCCGAATTGCAGTTATTAAGATGAATGTATTGCCTAGAATGTTATTCTTGTTTCAAACTTTGCAGATTCTTGACAAGATGGACTGTTTCAAGAGGTGGCAGAAAGACATTGCGAAATTTGTCTGGCAGGGCAAAAAGCCCAGAATAAAATTTAAAGTACTTACAGATGCAAAAGAAAGAGGGGGATTTGCCCTGCTGGACTTAAAATTGTACTATGAAGCAGCAGCGTTCTGCTGGCTGAAAGAGTGGATGCTCCTCGAGAATACAGATATCTTGGATTTAGAAGGTTTCAATAATGCATTTGGTTGGCATGCATATCTATGGTATGATAAAATCAAAGTGCATAGGGCCTTTAAAAACCACATTGTTAGAAAAGCGTTGTTTAATATATGGATAAGATAAAAAGACTTGTTGGAAAACAAAACCCCTAGATGGTTGTCACCTTTGGAGGCTAAGGCATTGAAGAAACTCAATATGGAGGCCGGATGGCCAAAGTATTGGGAAATTTTGGAACAAGATGGAGACAAATTGAAATTACAGAGCCAGGAGAAATTGAAACCAAAAGTACAAGACTGGCTCCATTATTATCAAATAATGGAGGTTTACAAACAAGATAGGAAAATTGGCTTCCAGGTGGAAAAATCAAAATTAGAGACGGAATTGTTAGAACCCAATACTAAGAATCTGTCAAGAATGTATAATTTGCTGCTGAAATGGAATACACAAGATGAAACAGTTAAATCGGCTATGATCAAGTGGGCACAGGACATTGGTCATAACATTATGTTCGCTGACTGGGAATGGTTGTGGAACACCGGTATAAAATTCACGGCATGTAATGCCTTAAAGGAAAACATTATGAAAATGATCTACAGGTGGTACATGACCCCAGTCAAGCTAGCAAAAATTTACCATTTGCCTGACAATAAGTGTTGGAAGTGTAAAGAAACTGAAGGTACTTTCTATCACCTTTGGTGGACGTGCCCGAAGATTAAGGCTTTCTGGGAAATGATAGATAATGAAATGAAAAAGGTACTTAAATGTACTTTTCCTAAGAAACCAGAGGCCTTTCTCTTGGGCATAGTCGGCCAATTGGTGTCAAAGAAAGACAGAATCTTCTTTATGTACGCCACGACAGCAGCAAGAATACTTATCGCAAAGTATTGGAAGACACAAGATCTACCCACCCTGGAAGAATGGCAGATGAAAGTGATGGACTACATGACACTGGCTGAGATGACTGGCAGAATCCGTGATCAGGGGAAGGAGACGGCGGAAGAAGAATGGAAGAAGTTTAAAATTTACCTTAAGGACTACTATAAACTGTATGAATGTTAGAATGTCGAGGTTTTGAGAAAGAAAGGGTTACAGCGATATAAGATTAGAATGAAGGAAAGATTAAGAGGACAGAGGTTTTGACAGAACCATTTAGAAGTTGCTGAAAAACTTTGGACATTGGGATACAGAAAGGGGAGGTATGGGGGAGTCGAGAAACAAGGATTATGAAAAAAAGGGTACGAAACTATACATGTTTGTATGTCTTTTTATATGTTTGTATTGTTTTAATTTTTTTTTGTAAAACCAATAAAAATCTTTTAAAAAAAAGAGATTCCTGCACCTCAGGGGGTTGAACTAGATGACCCTCTTCCAACTCTGCAGTTCTATGATTCTTGACAATGGTGCCCCCCCCATGCTACCCATTAGCACAAGGGTGGGGAATTTCAAGCCCCAGGGCCACATGTGGTCCTCCAGCCATCTCTATTTGGCCCTTAGGACTCTGCCCTGACTACTCCCCTCGCCAGCCCTGTTCCATGCACCTCCTGAATTCTGTTGCCTGGCTGGAATGTGTCCTTGAACTGTTCTCATGCCTATTGCTTCTCTGGATAGAGAATGTGTTGATATATCAGAAAGGTAAAGGTAAAGGACCCCCAGATGGTTAAGTCCAGTCAAAGGTGACTATGGGGTTGCGGCGCTCATCTCGCTTTCAGGCCGAGGGAGCTGGCCTTTGTCCACAGACAGCTTTCCGGGTCATGTGGCCAGCATGACTAAACTGCTTCTGGCACAACAGAACACAGTGATGGAAACCAGAGCGCACGGAAATGCTGTTTCCCTTCCCGCTGCAGCAGTACCTGTTTATCTACTTGCACAGGCGTGCTTTCAAACTGCTAGGTTGGCAGGAGCTGGGACAGAGCAACGGGAGCTCACTCTGTCAAGGGGATTTGAACCGCCAACCTTACGATCAGCAAGCCCAAGAGGCTCAGTGGTTTAGACCAATGAGATGATAAAATGTAAGAAACCCCATTTATATACCGGTATATATTTGGTTTTTTTTGTTTTGTTCTCTTGACTGTCCACTCACACAGGGACTGGGTGAGTCTCTCTTTCTCTCACACCCACCCACACCCACAAGCCTCCCTCACGTTTTGCTACTTTCCAAGTACTGATTTCTAAAAAGCAGCCACTGAGAGTCTTAATGGACGCCACATCTCATTTCCCCCTTTCCACTAGACATCCAAAGGCATCCAGAAATTTCAGTGAGGGGGGTAGGGGAAAATATTTCAGGAAATAGGCTTCCAGAAATGATAGCTGTAATGCATTTACTCTGGGCCTTAATATTAACAGGTAAAGTGTTGCAGGAGAGAATGTTGTATAAATGCAATTTTGAAAAGCCCCAAAAGGGCTTTGCCCATAGAAACAGCAACAATGCTTTTCACAACAGTAATTTGCTTGGAAACTGTTGGAATAATTATATACAAATAGCACCAAAACCCGATAAGGCTTTAAAGAGCTTCTCTACCCCCCTGGTCCCCACCCTCCTCCTCCTTTGACAATTGTAATAAGTCATTCCTAATTAAAAAGATGGTGTTTAATGGAACTGGCTGTCAATTCCAGTGGCAATCATAATTTAGAAAAACGTTGCTTTTTGATGCCTTGCTTTTTAATGCGCAACAAAAGCCCAAAGCTGCTTGTGTTCTGCTTTTGCAAGATTAGAGCATAATTTAATGGCAACAACTTGCTTACCTTATTTTTCTGTACGTACAGTGTATAGCAGATTTTGTGTAAATACATAAAGATGTTTGTGGCTTTTCAATTTGTCTTGCAAAAATTACTGGTCCTGTTAGAAGGTGCTTTAGATGCACTTCCTTGCAAATGATGGCAGCACAACCCAGTGGCAGTCAGTGCTGCGATTAGACAGTCCCCACCCCAAGTGTAGCAAAATAACAGGAGCAACCCATCACACATGGTATGCGGTCGCATGGTGAATAAGTTGGTGGCGGTGGCGGCAGCAGCAGCAGGCGACTGTTTCTTCTCTTGCAATCCCCTCTCCCTCCTTGGCCAATACAACCACCCCATCTCAGTTTCAGTGTGGTGCTGTGGCTGTAGAGTTGGACTAAGACCTGGGGGATCAGGGTTCAAATCTCCTCTTGACCATGAAACTCACTGTGCATGACCTTGGGCCAGTTGCTGCCTTTTAGTCTAACCCTACCTCACAGGGGTGTTGTGGGGATTAAATGAGGAGGGGGAGAAGAACAATGTAGGCTACCTTCAACTTCTTGGAGAAAATGGTGGGATATAAATGCAGTCAGTCAGTAAGTATGTTTGTTTGTTTAATTTGTATTCTGTCCTTCCTTCCAAACCAGCACAGGGCAGAAAACAACAGGTGATAAAACTAGATGAAATCATCTTTAAAAAGCAAAGCCAATACAGATACAGGCTGGGGAAGAGCTCAATTCCAAAGGTTTGTGGAAAGAGGTAGGTAGGTGCCCAACGCTCACCTGTCTACTCTTCAAGGGAAGGCGCAAATCCTACATCCTGCAGAATGGACCTCCTGATAAGGTGGGATCTGCAGGAGGCCTTGCATCTGCAAAGCAAAGGGATCAATTTTGTATGTAAGGGGGTGAAACAATCTTTCAGGTATCCTAGTCCTAAGATGTATAGGGCTTTATACACCAAAACTGCCAAGCTTAGTCCAGTAGCTAGCTGGCAGCTAATGCCATTCTTTCAACAGAGGTCGCTGTTGGTGATCTCTTGCCCCAGGGAAAAGCTGAGCCACTGCATTTTGCAAGGGCTGCCACTTCCATACCAGCTTGAAGGGCAGCCTGGAAGTTACCAGTGGTCAGGCTATCCCAGTCCAGAAATGGCTGTAGCTGTCTTACCAGCCAAGTACTCAATAATAGGATTCTATAGTATCATTTGCTTAAGCCACCCATTCACAACCTGGTAGACCAGGGGTGTCAAACTCAAATTTATCGGGGGCCGCATCAGCAGTTTGGCGCCGCTAGAGGGCAGACATTCTCTGGCTTGTAGGCTGCCGCGCATGCGCTGAAGAGGCGGCTTTCTTGTGTAAAAAAAAAAGCAAGAATAAAAGTTGAAGGCTGGCGGCCGGCGGCAGCTACACGGGCCACATGACGAGGTCTGGCGGGCTGGATTTGGCCCGCGGACCTTGTGTTTGACACCCGTGTGGTAGACGAACCTCCAGTTGTGACCCATATGTAAACTGCAGAAAGGCCCTTGATTATTGGGGAGGTATAGATTACATTACACTTGACATAATGCCCAGGTGAGGGTGGATTATGGGGTGGGGGTAAGGAGAGGTAAGGGATGCGGGTGGCGCTGTGGGTTAAACCACAGAGCCTAGGACTTGCCAATCAGAAGGTTGGCAGTTCGAATCCCCGTGATGGGGTGAGCTCCCATTGCTCGGTCCCTGCTCCTGACAACCTAGCAGTTCAAAAGCACGTCAAAGTGCAAGTAGATAAATAGGTACCGTTCCGGCAGGAAGGTAAACGGCGTTTCTGTGCGCTGCTCTGGTTCACCAGAAGCGGCTTAGTCATGCTGGCCACATGACCCAGAAATTGTATTCCGGCTCCCTCAGCCAATAAAGCAAGATGAGCGCCGCAACCCCAGAGTCGGTCATGACTGGACCTAATGGTCAGGGGTCCCTTTACCTTTAAGGAGAGGTAACAGTGAAAGTCTATGCTGGTGTGGGCAAATAATTGTGCAGTATGCTTTTGTTTAGCTATGAGCTTCTTCTGTTACATACAAACACTTCAAAGAGTTGGGATAAATATAAAAATTACTTCCGCCAGAACCCGCCCCCCTCCCTGGCAAAGATGTGAAATCTTTCCTCTAACTCAAAGGCCAGTCTTGTGATTGGCGGGTATAAAGGCCTTCCTCTCATTTGTAAGGAATGGAAAGCTTTGCTAATGAAAGCTGGCTGGATTTGACCTTCCCACAACTCTGCAGGGACCATCTCAAGCTTCTCTCGTTAGTCTTGCACAAACAATTGTTCCGGCTCAGTTCAAACGCAGTGTCTATAGCAGGAGGAAAGAAGTGCAAGGAGGATATTATCTTTCAACTCTGCTGAAGATCACAGACACACATGTATGTCCATTGCTTGGGACTTTTTATTACCTAAATTCAGTAATTGTGTTAAGGTTTCTCATTGTCAATAATGGCAACAATCTACTGTACGCTTTGGAAAGTTGTTTGTTTATCCGCTATGCATTTGGACACCTCTTAAGATATCACTATAAAATTTTGCATGAAATCAAGGATCTCTAGAAAGCTTTGTGTGCAACCTAGGGTGGATCTAAACATGGGGGGGGAGGTGGGGGGACCACTATAAATAAGTCAGGCATTAGATCATTTTAACAAACGAAAAGAAATCTCTATGGAAAACCGTGTTTCAAAATTTACTGCTCTCTGGTGCCATCTGGTGTTGCATGTTTACAGTGCGTTCAAATCGCTGTTTCTTTACTAAGGTGCCTAGATGGCTTGAGAAGAGGACTGAACAACTTCATGGAGGAGAGGGATATCAATGACTACTAACCATGATGGCTATGTTCTGCCTCCACAGTTGGAAAACACGATCTCCACAGACTTGAATTCTTGTGCCTCCTCCAAGAGAGGTCTGGAGAGGGGCAACATGAGAGGGAGCCTTTTCTGCAGTGGCTCCCAGCTTGTAGAATGCTCTCCCCAGGGAGACTTGCCTGGCAGCTTTGTTACGTATCTTTAGGCACCAGGGGAAAAACCCCACATTCCTCTATTCCCTGGCTTTGGCTTTTTAATTTGGGGGTGGGGTGTTGGTAATTGTTTTGGTTTGTTACTATGGTATGTATTTTTCTGACTTTTTTCATTGTGAACCACCCTGATATCTTCAGATGAAGGGCAATATAGAAAATAAATAAATAAATAAATAAATAAATAAATAAATAAATAAATAAATATGATGATGATGATGATGATGATGATGATAAAATTATTATCTGCTCTTCACCCTAAGGTCCCAGGGTGGGTTACAGCATTTAAACAGGTTACAGTCGGGTTACATACGCTTCAGGTTACATACGCTTCAGGTTACAGTCTCCACTAACCCAGAAATAGTGCTTCAGGTTAAGAACTTTGCTTCAGGATGAGAACAGAAATCGTGCTCCGGCGGTGCGGCAGCAGCAGGAGGCCCCATTAGCTAAAGTGGTGCTTCAGGTTAAGAACAGTTTCAAGTTAAGTACGGGCCTCCGGAATGAATTAAGTACTTAACCCGAGGTACCACTGTATTTAAAACAGTTTGAAACAACTTATGAGTACAAAAACTAGGTAGGTCCTAAAATATACACCTCAAGTGTCAAAAGTAAGGGTGAAGAGGTCCACCCTCAGAATATGTGCAATGAAAGTGAGAGAAGTTCCTCTCACACAGTAAGCAACAGTTTGGCTCACCGTGACGTGTGAAGTGGGAACCAGGCCGCAGTGAAGAAATGGGGAGATTTATTTCAGTCACACGTCTGTCGTCTGTATACAATGGCCCTATATTGAAAAGGCTTTTCCAGCAAGAGAGAAAGAACATGACCTGCGATGGATGTTTCCAATGCTCATCATATTCCTGAAAGGGCTTTCTCAAGTGTGCAAACTGTAATAATCATAGTAGAGAGAGAGAGAGAGAAGAAGAAGAAGAAGAAGAAGAAGAAGAAGAAGAAGAAAAAAACAACTTACAGTAACCGTTTGCTCCTTTTGTGTGATGAGGTACAAAAGGAACCCATTGGAAGAACGATTATAGAAATATGACAAGATTTGTAAGAAAAGAGAGCAGGTTCAATAGAATCCCAGGGCAACAAAGGAGAACTTTTTTATTATTTTAAAAAAAAGCTTTCTCTTCCCCGCGCTTGAAAAAAGAGAAAAATCAAAGCTCATCCATTAAAATAGCAACAGAAAAATAAAATAGCAGTAGTTAGTCTTACAACTCAGTCACCTTCAGGAGGAGACCTGCTTCCAAAGCAAAAAGCACTTCGTTTATAAAGGTATCCTTAAGAGTGGTGTGTCCCCCCTCAACACCTCCCCCTTCTCTGTCAAATATACTTATTGTAGAAAATTGCTTCCCCATCATTTTCCAATTTTATTCGTCTTTTGTTAGTCACCAAACCGTGCTGCACTTATTCCCTGCATGCTGTCCCTATCTTCTTGTGACTGTCAGATGCTCATTCACTTCCTTGGCATTTTTCTGAATATCTCACAGGCAGAGGAAACCTTTCCCAAGATTGTGTAAGGGCTGCATACACAGCATGGATTGCAGCCAACCAAACCCTACTCAGAGTAGACCCATTGAACTAAATGCACATTGGGTACTTCATTGATCTCAATGGGCCTGCTCCAAGGAGGTCTAGCATTAGCTACCATCCCTATACATTTAAAGCCCCCTCCAAATAATGCTGTAAACTGTAATTTCCCCCTCACAGAACTACAATTCCCAGTGCCATTAACAAACTACAGTTCCCAGAGTTGTTGTTTTTTGCTGTGTGTGCATGTGCTTGAAATGTACAGCCAAAGACAATCTGTGAAATGAACCCTCCCCCCTTTTTGCAACAGCAGAGCAAGGCTGGACCAAAACATTTTGCTGCCCTAGTCCATACACAGGGCCCACTTGCACTATACAGTTAAATAGTTTTGACTTTTCCCAAAGAATCCTGGGAACTGTATACGGGATATCTAACAATCCGGGATAGCTGCGGGAAACAGCGCTGGAATAAGGGAATAAGGGAATTTCCTGCAAAAAAAGGGAAGGTTGACAGCTATGGTCTGGTAACCCTACTTTATAAGCTTGAGGTACCTAAAAAGTATAGTGTGATTGCATGCTTGGGCGTGTCCAGTAAGAAACAGGATGCTGAGCTGGATGGATCTTGTTCAGTCATATATCTTCCTATGTACATAAAATATAAGGCTGTCATCATGCTAAAGTTTGCGCTGCCACCACCAGGCAACCACGTGATGACAAAACAGCTGGCAGGTGAGCAAGCAAGCAGTGAGGGTGGCATACAGCCCAGGCAAACTGTTTAATGGATGCAGGCAGGCGCTTCAGAGAGCAGTTTGCCAAAATACTCTCTGAAGCACCTCCCCCACCATTAAATGCAGCTGCAGCCAGGTAACATGAAGAGGAGGGTCTTGGGGTGAGCTGTGAGGGGATAGGAGAGGGGGTGGGTGACATGTTGGCCAGGTACGGGGTAAAGGAGGTTGGTGAGCACAGTGGTCAGGGGTGGCAGCCCCAACGCGTGTGTGTTCAATAAGCTTCTTGCGGTTTTTAGGCTTTGTGGGCACATTTGGATTTTAGTGCCATGTGTGCCCCCTATGTGGATAATTTCTCTCATCCTCCTCCAGATCAGTGCCTCCATAAAGAAAGAGAGAAAGCATGCACATAAATAAATAAATAAAATGAAATGAAATAATGAAATGAAATCAATCAGTCAATCTAGTAGAGTTGATCTGTGCCCTGAAAAGCACATAGAGCTGAAAGAGGAAGTGGGAAAGATGTAAAACTCAATCGTTAGCTCCCTGGATCAAGGTAATGTAGCTAAGTGGCTAAGGCTGCAATGCTATCCTATCTGATTTTGAGTCTTGGCATTTGTTAGGGCATTTGCTTGTGTTTGTATTAAGTAGGACATTTTCGAAAACGCCATAATTACAAGCACTGCATATTTACCTTTCCATATACATTCATTCTTTCTTCCAGAGGCCTGAAGCCTTACCAATTAACACTTTTAAAAGATGAGATACGTATTGACTTAACCTTGCAAAACACGAAACTCCTACACATTCGCAGTTGAAAGGGAAGGGGGGGAGGAAGAAGGAGGAAACGCATCGTACAGTCCAAATAGCGCCAAGAAGATTAAAAACCACATTTTATCATGCCTTTTAAACACGCTGTCAGGTGGGCAGAAGATCAAACATTTTTTAATATATATATAAAAGAAGTATTGCTTTGAATCCAGAGCTGATAACTCAGGCCGGTGTGTGTGTTGTGTGTGTGTGTGTTTAAAAAAATCTCCAAAGATAACCTAGTTTGCAATGTGTTTAGCCCATCTATATTAAACGAAAGAGGCTTTCTTAGGCACATACATTTTTTTTGGAAAAGAATTCTCATTCTACTCGATTTCTTTAGAATCAGATACAACATAACACATCTTGCTGGATCAAGAGAGCGCCGTGGTTAAGGGTCCAAATTTGCACTCCCCCCCCCCTTACTGCAGAAACAGGTGAGTGGTGCTCTCAGTCATGAAAGTGCTGCTCAACGCTTGGGAGAAGTGGGTGTCTGGATTCAGTCCCCTTTCCCCAAACAGGCATCATATTCTTTGGTGTTCCCTAAGCTATGGAATTCCCTCCTCACAGAGGGCCACAAGCCAGTTGAATTGTATGGTTTTATCATGTGCAGAAGACATGGCTCTTTCCCTTAACCTGAGATAGCTGCATAACCTCCAACATTTCTCCAATGAAAATAGAGACTTCCATAATAATAATAATAATAATAATAATAATAATAATAATAATAATAATAGTATCTATACCCTGCCCATCTGACTGGGTTGCCCCAGCCACTCTGGGTGGCTTCCAACATATATAAGGTAAAGGCAAAGGGACCCCTGACCATTAGGTCCAGTCGTGGCCGACTCTGGGGTTGTGGCGCTCATCTCACTTTATTGGCTGAGGGAGCCGGCATACAGCTTCCGGGTCATGTAGCCAGCATGACTAAGCCGCTTCTGGCGAACCAGAGCAGCGCACGGAAACGCTGTTTACCTTCCTGCTGGAGTGGTACCTATTTATCTACTTGCACTTTGATGTGCTTTTGAACTGCTAGGTTGGCGGGATCTAACATATATAAAAACATAATAAAACATTAGACATAAAAAACTTTCCTCTACAGGGCTGCCTTCAGATGTCTTGATGCCTTCTAAAGGTTGTATAGTTACTTAGTTACTTATCTCCTTAGTTTGGAGATCACATAACTCCTCATTCTCAAACATTTCTCATGAAAATAGGCACATCCTCAGGAAAAGCAGGACATTCCGGGATCAAATCAGAAACTGGGATGGCTTCAGTAAATCCAGGCCTGTCACTGGAAAATAGGGACACTTGGAGGGTCTGTAGCTATAGCTATAGATCAGGACCCACCCCATTCTGCTTATTGTAATTTTTTAAAAAAACTCATTTCAATATTGTATTTTGATATTGTTGTAACACCACCCTGGGGTCTTATGGTGGAGAGTGTGTAAAAATGCTAATTAATAATGGTGACAATTTGATCGCAAATCACCAACATGCCTCCCAATTTCATCTCCTGTGAATCAGCCAGGGACAGTGGGATTTTCTGTTATGGCTTTACACACTCTAAAAATAAACATTTTGGGGTGTAAGACCCAAACGTGTCTGCATTTCTAACCTCAGACATTCAGGAAATGCTACCTTAGGGCCAAATTAGGAGAGGCGCCATTCATACAAGTAGAAATTCATGAGCAGCTCTTAAAAAGTAGATTTCAGGTGCATGTTTGTGCAGGAGGCTAAGCCAGATCTGGACAACAGCGTGCAGAGTAGTGGAAGTTAACCCTCTGAACCCTGCTATGGCCCCAATCTGGATTGGCTATTTACACCAGGGGGAGAAAACGTCCAGTTGCTCCAAAGGAAGCCACCTCACTACCCTACAATCTGCACTGGGATTGCAACGGGAGACTAAAAATTAAAGCGCCAGTTTCTGATCCAGATTCCGCCCCCCCCCCAGGGCATATGTGTCATTTATTTTCCAAAAACCTCTGTGTCAAATCTGGCCCTCAGCAAATAAATGAATCGTCCACTGGAATCCTCAGTGCCACAAAGGAGCCCCTGCAAAGTAGGCCATTCGTGGGGCTGGCCACAACTCACCACCTTTTGTGCACAGCTCCCCATTCATTTCTCAGTCCAGTTCATTGCTACTTATGGACCGCAAACAGAAAAATAACCACACAAAGCCCACACACCACAGGAGCCTGATTTGATTTTTCTGCTTAGCTGCTTCCAGGTTTTTTAATCAGCTGAGTGTAGTGTTTTATATATTCAGCAAGGATATTTTTAGGAACCTCTTGGATATGTATACAAAAGGTGCAGGAGAAGTGGATTTGATCCAGTGAGCTGTTACTTGTTTCCGTTGGGGAGCTAATGAAAAATGACAGCCCGGCTTTCGAATCTCAATCCCCCTGAGCCCCTCTTTTTATACTAAAACGCTAATTTTGCTCACAGTTATACTCCTTGTTGACGAAAGGTCACTAGAGTGCCTTGGTCTATAGAAGAGTTAATTTTTAATAACCAGGGAGAAAGCATAGTATTCGCTCATTCAATCTTTATTATAAAAAGCAAGCTCCACAGAGATTTGCCTTGCCCTTTAAATAATATACAGTGGTACCTCTGGTTAAGAACTTAATTCGTTCTGGAGGTCCGTTCTTAACCTGAAACCGTTCTTAACCTGAGGTACCACTTTAGCTAATGGGGCCTCCTGCTGTTGCTGTGTCGCCGCCACGCGATTTCTGTTCTCATCCTGAAGCAAAATTCTTAACCCAAGGTACTATTTCTGGGTTAGCAGAGTCTGTAACCTGAAGCATCTGTAACCCGAGGTACCACTGTACTTGGTATGGAAATATGGGGAAATTGATTTCTTATATTTATGGGGGAAATTCTTTATGGCCACATCCACAACCATATATTTTAAGCACTATTATAACATTTTCAACAGCTCGTGCCTTCCCCCAAAGAATCATGGAGACTCTAGTTTGTTCACAGTGCTGGGAATTTTCTCCTCCCAGTTTGTGGAGTGGTTTAGCAATCAATCTCTCTTCCCAGGGAACTCTGCATGAGGGGTACAGGGGTCTCCTAAAAACTCTCAGCACCTTTAACAGCCTGCAGTTGCCAAGATCCTTCAGGGGACGCCATGACTGCTTAAAGTGGTATGATAACGCTTTAAATGTGTGGTGTCAATGTGCTCACATATATCTGCAATTGCATCATGAAGTTTAGGGTGGAAAGATGCAAAACAGGTGAGGGCTCATGCACCTTTAATAGCTCCACTGCATGCCATACCTGCTGAAACTGTCTCTTCTACATAACTATTAAAGGTGCACGGGCCCCATCCTCTTCTGCGTCTGACCACCTTCAGGAATTCCTCTCCTCCTGTGAGCTGTTAGTTGCTAAGCAGATGCATTTGTGTGTAAGTGTAGCTATCAATCAACCCTTAGCAAATAGAAGTGTGGGTTGTGTTGGTTTTTTTGTTGTCTCTCTTTGTGGGCCAATGGGAATCCTCTAAATCCAAAGAACCAATTTTCATTACCGTGGATAGAAATAGCAAGATACATTTGCCCATACAATCTGGTCAGCCAATCTCACAATTAGTCCATTACTCAGTTCATTACCTAATTGCTTCCTTTGGGGCCTAATGGTCATCTATAACCAATATTAGTGCATCACTCGGCGAATGTAGGAGCTGCCTTACACAGAGTCAGACGTGTGCTTGAACAGAAGATTGGACAAATTCATGGATGAGAGGGCTATCGATGGCTGCTAACCATGCTGGCTATGCTTTGCCTATAGAGTTGAAGGCAGCAATGCTTCTGAATACCATTTGATGGGAACCACAGGAGGGGAAAGTGCTCCTGTGCCTGGGTCCTGCTTGCACTCAGGTCTGGCTGACCACTGTGAGAACAGGATGCTGGACTAGATAAGCCATTGGCCTCATCTAGACGTTAGTGGCCTCCCATCTGCCCCAGCCTGCCTGCCCAGTAGTCAGAGACAATGGGGTCCTGACCTCACATTCTCTCAGTCATACTGGTTTCTCAGGGATCAGGAGTTCATTTATATGGACAAGCATTCAGACACCTGCCACCCCCTTCTCTCTGGAGCAAATGGTACAGGCCAAAGAGGGCTGTACCGCTCTGTATTTCTCAACATGCAATTCAGCGCTAACTGAAATCTCATTTTCTTCTTCTTAGCCTTTGCTCTCCTCCTCTGCTGCCTTACTGCCCTGCTTTTTTGGCAGCTTAAAATTCACATTACTCCTGACTGTCAGCCCATCTGTCACTCAGGCAAAGGTTCCGCTCTTCCAGAAGCGAAACCTACAGGCAGCTCATGGTTTCTATTCTCTGGCTAGAGGGAAGGCTGGTTTCAGAATTATAGCAGAGACAGCAGGACTACCGTCAGTCCACTGCTGAAACATGCCCGTTGAAAGGAAGGAAAGTACTTTATTAATTAGAAAAGAGTATTTGCATGCTGTGTGCAAATGGCATCAGGGAGAAGGGGGGTTGGAGACTGACTTGGAAGAATGAATTGGTGATCTAGGGGAGCCAGGATAGCCACACTCAGCCAGTTATATCATTGTAACTCCATTGTAAAGATGCAACCTCAGATGGCGCTGTAGAGCAAAAAAACTTTGTGTGATTTTACAGAGGTTTTATTTCCCCTTTTGTTATAATAATCTAATTTATGACTTATTTATAGCGTTTCCCCCCCTATACATAGATCCAGCGCCCAGAGGCAGGAGAAGCTTCAGGATTGGAGAGTGAAGAACTGGTGCAGGAGGTAGAGATAGGTCAGGCTGGTGTAGAGTCAAGGTTTTCACACCTCCTCCTACTGCTCCCACCTCTCCTGCTCCCCTGTCTCCCTGGGCCCAGAAGATGATTGAAGCAGGAGGAGCAAAAGGTTACACGCAGCTGGAGTCTTCACCTGCTTGTGCACAGCTCAGGTGGGGAAGGCAATAATTTGAGCTCAGTGGTGGGGCCTTTCTGTTGCAGCAACTGCCTCATTGGGTGCGAATCTAGAAGTACCTGAGAGACATAGGAATGATGGAGATGCCTTTTCCTAATTTGTATGTGTACTTTTGACATTAAAGAGTTAATTCCTCACTCTGGACAACTGTCCTTACCTGACAGCTCTGGGATGCAGCATGCCCCCTGAATGCCAGTTGTTGGGAATCACTGTAACAAGAATATTGCTGGCACCTGCCTGTCTCAAGAGACAATGGAGTGTGAAGTCAAATGGCTGAAGAATCACAGCGCCTGCTATGGTTGCAGAGACTGGTAACTCGTAATTGCTGGATCCCATGTTGTTTTTGCTGCATTAGCAACACCAAAGTGACCTCTCTGGGGCGCAAGCCTGGGCAATGTGTATAGAGGCCATGGGCTGACCAGACACCTCCACTCAACCTCATTGGTGTGGTCCAAATGAAAGCAGAGCAATACATCTGGTACCAGCTTGGCTGGAGGAGTTTCTGGAAATAGGTGTAAATTACACCATCCAAGTAAGTGTTGGAGGTGTAATCATGAAAATGGAAACCTTTTCCACATGTGGTGGACGTGTCCCAAAATTAAATTATTGTGGGACACGATGTATGAAGAAGAAAATGTTAAAATACACATTTCCTAAAAAAACCAGAATTATTTCTATTAGGTATTTTTACAACAAACATCCCAAATGTTAATAAGAGTCTTTCTATATGCAAATACAGCTGCCAGGATTCTGATAGCAAAGTACTGGAAAAGTAATGTAATACCGACAAAAGAAGAATGGCACCTAAAGCTATGTGAGTATCTTGAATTGGCGAAATTAACAGAATCAAGAAGAAATAATTCAAGAGATAAGATAAAAAAAGAATGGGATGTTTTTTAAAATTATATGATGAAATATGGTTCCAATGGTTATACTTGGTTGAGCATAGCCTAAACTCCACAGAGATCATGGAAAGGTTCTCCGACAAGTGAAAATGGAAGCAGAAATTTTAAGATACCAGAAATTAGGAACCACATAGAGGCAGAAGGAAGTCATCAAATCAATCATGGGAATAAAACCAGAGACTAGGTATAGATAAGAAAGTGAGAGTCGTGAGGAGAAAAAGATAAGGTGAAAAGAAAAGAAATTCTTACTGGAAACATATGTTCATAATAATGTCGTTGATGGTTTGTATTTCTCAAATTACTGTATGTTTTTGACAAGATATGTCGTTTAACATTCTTTCTTTCTTTTCTTTTCTCTTTTTTCTCTATAACAGAATATTGTGTCTTATTATGTGTAATTTTTAATGTGCAAATAAAAATAAATTTTTAAAAAATTACATCATCCAACCTTCTTAGGGACTCGGCTCCGGATTTGTGTAGGGTTTACTCCTTAGCCTTTTCTTCCCCTGAAGATGTTCTGCACAGCAGTAGGTACGGATTCTTCCTCAGCGTTTACTCCCAAAGTGTTTCCCACAAATGAGTGTAGCCGCAAGGCAGCAAACGTTTAGGACCAAAGATTTCCTTCTCCAAGATGGAATACCTTCCCAGGTTGATGAGCCCCAACTGCCCCTCATTTTTCTCTACAGTATGTGCAGTAACTGCCGTCTTGACTGTTGGACCCACCATTGGTCTTATCCACTCAATTCGCTGTAACCTGTCTTCACATGCAGGGAAAGTCCCTAACTCACTGAGGGTTTGAAATCCATTGGCTACCCTCACCTGTGGTGGATCTAAACATGGGGGGGGGGGAGCTCTACACACAAGGGCCGCAGATGGAATCGAAAATCGACCAATTTTTGAACACCAATGGATTACAAAAAATTTCTCAAGAAAATAAAGATTTTCTGAATCATAAAATATCTGAACAAGAGGTGGAAGGCGCAATTCAAAATATGCAACTGGGTAAATCTCCAGGACCTGATGGACTCACCTCCAAATACTATAGAACTTTGAAAGACTGGTTAATTCAACCTTTGAAGGAGGTTTGTAACGAAATTATGGAAGGGAAAAAGGCACTTGAGACGTGGAAAGAAGCTTATATCACACTTATACCGAAAATTGAGTCTGAGAAGACACAACTTAAGAACTACCGCCCCATATCCCTGCTTAATGTGGATTATAAAATTTTTGCTGATATTTTGGCCAGAAGATTGAAAAAAGTTTTGGCAGAGATAATACATAAAGACCAGGCTGGCTTTCTGCCTGGAAGGCACTTATCGGACAACACGAGGAATATTATTAATATTCTAGAAAAGTTACAGCTGAACATCAATACTAAAGCAGTTTTGATCTTTGTAGATGCGGAGAAAGCCTTTGACAATATTTCTTGGAGTTTTATGAAGAAAAATCTTCAGGGGATGGGGGTTGGACAGAAATTTGGAAATGGTATAGGTGCAATATATTCTGAACAAAAAGCTAAATTGATAGTCAACAACATGGTTACTGAAGAGTTTAAAATAGAGAAAGGGGCACGACAAGGTTGCCCAATTTCCCCATTGCTCTTTATTTCAGTCCTGGAGGTTCTCTTAAATATGATTAGAAGGGACCAGCTGATCAAGGGTATTCAGGTCGGAGTTAAACAATACAAACTTAAAGCCTTTGCAGATGACCTTGTTATGACACTACAGGAGCCGATACCTAGTACTAAGAGGGCCCTAGAAGTAATCCAGGAATTTGGTCAAGTGGCAGGTTTTAAATTGAACAAATTGAAAACCAAGGTTTTGGAGAAAAACTTAACACAGACAGAAAGAGAAGGGTTTCAGAATGAGACAGATCTAACAATAGTAAAGAAGGTAAAATACTTGGGGGTGAACATGACATCTAAGAATTTAAATCTTTTTAAAGATAATTATGAAAAATGCTGGTCAGAGGTGAAAAAAGATTTGGAAATTTGGACGAACTTGAAGCTTTCCTTGCTGGGTCGAATCGCTGTTATTAAGATGAATGTATTGCCTAGAATGTTATTTTTATTCCAATAATTGCAAATCATTGATAAGATGGACTGTTTCAAGAAGTGGCAAAGAGATATATCTAGATTTGTCTGGCAGGGCAAAAAGCCCAGAATAAAATTTAAAATTCTTACTGATGCTAAAGACAGAGGGGGGTTTGCCCTGCCAGACTTAAAACTCTATTATGAGGCCGCAGCTTTCTGCTGGCTGAAAGAATGGCTACTTCTGGAAAATACAGATGTTTTGGATCTTGAAGGAAGTGACAATGTATTTGGGTGGCATGCATATCTTTGGTATGGCAATGTTAAAGCTCATAAGGCATTTAGAAACCATATTGTCAGGAAATCACTGTTTAATGTCTGGATAAGGTACAAAGACTTTTTGGAGACCAAAACTCCAAGGTGGCTATCACCTATGGAGGTGAAAGCTTTGAAAAAACTCAACATGGAAGACAAATGGCCAAAATATTGGGAAATTTTAGAACAGGAGGGTGACAAATTGAAATTGCAGAGTTATGACAAGCTTAAGGAGAAGGTGCGGGACTGGCTACATTATTTTCAGATAAGAGAGGTTTATAATTTGGATAAAAAAATTGGTTTCCAGGTGGAAAAATCAAAGTTGGAAACAGAACTGCTAGAACCCAATGTAAATATACTTTCGAGAATGTACAACCTGCTGTTGAAATGGAATACTGAGGAAGAAACAGTAAAATCGGCAATGATAAAATGGGCACAAGACATAGGTCATAATATAATGTTCGCTGACTGGGAGAAGTTGTGGACCACCGGGATTAAGTTTACGGCATGTAATGCCTTAAGAGAAAATATAATGAAAATGATGTATAGGTGGTACATGACCCCAGTCAAGCTTGCAAAAATATATCATTTGCCCGATAACAAATGTTGGAAATGCAAAGAGATTGAAGGTACATTCTTTCACCTTTGGTGGACGTGCCCAAAGATCAAGGCCTTCTGGGAAATGATATATAATGAACTGAAAAAGGTATTTAAATATACTTTCCCGAAGAAACCAGAGGCCTTCCTCCTGGGCATAGTGGACCAATCGGTGTTAAAGAAGGATAGAAGTTTTTTTATGTATGCTACAGCAGCAGCAAGAATTCTCATCGCAAAGCATTGGAAGACACAAGATCTACCCACCTTGGAAGATTGGCAGATGCAACTAATGGATTACATGAAGATGGCGGAAATGACTGGCAGAATCCGAGACCAGGGAGAGGAGACGGTGGAGGAAGATTGGAAGAAATTTAAAATTTATTTGCAGAAATACTGTAAAATTTATGAATGTTAAGGACATTGAAATGAACCGCAGGGGCTTTAGCAACAAAGTAAAATGTAAGATTAGACTAACAACAGATAAATCAATAGGATATGAATTTGCTGAATTTTTAAAAAAGGGATACAAGAACGGGAGACGTGAGGAAGTCGGGAAAATAAGCTAATTGAAAATGAGAAATTAAGAAAGAGGGAATTTTTGTTTTTTGTTACTATATTTTTTTTGCTTTTATCTTTTTTCTTTTTCCTTGATGTGTTTAATGTTTGTATTTTTTTTCTATTGTATTGTTTCTTGTGATTTTGTATTTTCTTTGTCTATGTATGCTTGTCTATTGTGAAAACTTAATAAAATATTTATAAAAAAATAAAAATAAAAATAAACATGGGGGGCGCTATAAATAAGCCAGAAATTAGATCGCTGTAACAAAAGAAAAAAAATCTCTATGGGAAATCGTGTTTTATAATTTCCTGCTCTCTAGCGCCATCTGGTGTTGCATGTTTATAGTGCATTCAGATCAGTGTTTCTTTACTAATGTAGCTGAGTCCCTAGTTTAGCCAGCCAGTCAAAGCTGTTCCCTGGGGTGTTGCCGCTGTTGCATGCTGGCAGCTTCCAGGAGCGACAGGTGAGAGCTGAGTGCAGAGTGGGGACCAAAGGTGGGGACCAAAGGTGGACAAAGGTAGTACCAGTGGTTCTACCCTTCCATTAGCACCCCAACAAGAATACAGTGGTACCTCAGGTTACATACACTTCAGGTTACATACGCTTCAGGTTACAGACTCCGCTAACCCAGAAATAGTGCTTCAGGTTAAGAACTTTGCTTCAGGATGAGAACAGAAATTGTGCTCCGTCAGCGCAGCAGCAGCAGGAAGCCCCATTAGCTAAAGTGGTGCTTCAGGTTAAGAACAGTTTCAGGTTAAGTACGGACCTCCGGAACGAATTAAGTACTTAACCTGAGGTACCACTGTACAGTTTCAGGTTAAGAACAGACCTCCAGAACGAATTAAGTACTTAATCTGAGGTACCACTGTATAGCAAGAAGAATACTGCAATAAAGTGCAGATAATGCAGAGGGCATCTGATGATGATCACAATGCATAGGCAGGCTGATGTGGAGGTGGGTTCACAATAATGGCCTACATATGCAGGGATGCTTTAAGGAAAGCAGAGATAAGGTTCATGGAGAACTTAGGGGAAGAGCTATAAGACTGCTAATATTAAGCCAAGACACTAGGAAAGGGCTCTGAAACAGGGAAGGACTGGTAGAGCATTTGCCTTGCATGAAGAAGATCCCCATCAGCATCTCCAGGCACGACGGGGAGAGAGCCCTGCCTGAACCCTGGAGAGCTGCTGCCAGTCAGTGTAGACAACACTGGGCTAGATGGACCAATGATCTGACTCGGTATAAGGCAGCTTCCTGTGTATGGCTGCTCCTTTCAGAAGTCAAATTAAGAAAATGTGAATAAAAATGAAGTAGAAGGGAGACCCTGTTGTTTTCCTATCCCACCCATGGTTTCATGCTATTAAGAGCTCCACTAAGATAGATATTTATTATAGGCGGCGGACATATATTTTTCCAGCGTTCTCCAGATTGAGCTGAACTGACAGGCATGTTTTGTAGTTTCAAATGTTAATGAGGTTCGGCTTAACTTTACTCGACTCTATTATCTCTACATTTATAATCCATAAAGCGCAAGAGTTTACATCCGCTACAGATTTACTGGGTAAACTGTCGTCATGAGCAATATCTTAATCCTATTAATTGCCATTTCCATGGATAAAAGTGCCATTTGCGTATCATATTTTTATTGGGAGCCTCATCAGTATTGTATGAGTAGCCATCAAAGAGCAGGAACTGTGCCAATAAAAAAGTGTTTATTGCCGGCGCCAAAGTGTTGTTAAAACCAAAATTCAGCTCAGGTTATTCTCCATTTTATGACTGTCACAAATGTAATTAGATCAGACGCAAGCTAGGATGCAGTTTATGTCATCACCGGTGTCTGGGAGTTTTTTGATCCACTTCCTAGGCTGAATCTGCATTTATTCCTCATGAAAACACTTCAGTTGGTCCTAAATGTCTCAGGGCATTTTGATAGGATCCCTAACTTGTCCACAAGGGTGGGGGAGTGAGAGAACATGAGAGAACACAGCAAAGTGGACAAACTGCACCCTGTATTGAGTCAATACAGTACATAGCATTTTGCATTGAAATATGGCACGATCCCTTATTACCGTATTTTTCACTCTATAGGATGCACTTTTCCCCTCCAAAAATTAAGGGGAAATGTGTGTGTGTCCTATGGAGTGAATGCAGGCTCCTTGGCTTCAGCGATAGCACCGTGAAGCCTCCGAAGCGCTGAGGGAGTGTTCCCTCCGCACTCTGGAGGCTTCGCGTTGCTTTCACTGAAACCTGGAGAGCAAGACTCTCCTGGCTTCAGCAGAGAGGGAGAGCTGTGCAGCGCCCCTTCAGCCAAGTGGGAGGAGAAATGGAAGGAGCTCCATTTCTCCTGCCGCTTCGCTGAAGGGGCACTGAGCAAAGAGGGGGAGATTTTTTTTCCTCGTTCTCCCCCTCTAAAACAAGGTGCGTCCCATGGTCAGGTGCGTCCTGTAGAGTGAAAAATACGGTATATGGGGTGGGGGCCCCAATTGCCTACAAACCATCTTGGAGACTAGGCGGAGGAGGCCATCTTTGTTGTTCTACCACCCTCAGAAGATAGGAAGATAGAGACATCACAGGAGAGGGCCTTCTCTGTGGCAGCCCCTAAGTTTTGTAACTCCGCCCTCACAGAGGTCCATCTGACACCTTCATTATACATTATGAATGCTGAAGACACCATGGCCTTTGACACCTGAGATGTATATTTTTAGGATCCACCTTATTCATATCATACCCTCCAACATTTCTCCGATAAAAATAGGGACGTCCCATTCCATAAATGATAATTTTACTATTTATACCCCACACAGCTTACTGGGTTGCCCCTATACAGGGATTGCCTTCAGACAGCTTGGGAGTCGAATGACGCCATATCCTCCAGCATTTCTCCAATGAAAATAGGGACGTCCTAAGGAAAAGCAGGATATGATTTTATCAAATCAGAAACTGGGATGGTTTCTCTAAATCAAAGATGTCCCTTGAAAATAGGGACACTTGGAGGGTCTGTTATATGATTGTATAGTGTTTTGTCCTGTTTTTAATGTTGTGTTTTAATTGTTGCAACCTGACCCTGGGACCTTGGGGTAAAGTGTGGGCAAATAATAACCACATTAATAATGATATTATTAGTAATAAAATGTTAATCATAACATACCCATGCTGTCCTCATGGCACACCAGGATTTTGTATGATGTGGTTAAATTACAAATGTCTGCTCCATGCAAAGTCCACTATGCTTGTTTGTATGAGGGGGCCACAAGACATCCTTTGCATACAGAAGGTTTCAGGTCCAGTCCATAGCATAGGCAGAGAAGGAATCTGGTCTAAAGCCCTGGAAGGCTTCTGCTAGATAATGTTGCTGGATGGACCAATGATATGACTCAGAATAAGACAGCTGAGCATGACTGCCTTGCCTACATGCATGCACACACATCGTTTTATTTGTATGTTGCCTTCCCATAATTCAAACCATGCTCAAGGAGGTTTACAACACACACACACACACACACACAAAGACAATTACAAATATAACAAAAGTATATCTGGAGAAAATGGGTAAAACAAACATCATTAGATGTGTTGCTGGATGTTTAATGGTTATTACGTTTGTTAAAAAAACAATGAAAAATTGTGTATGTGTATATATATTTCTTTGACAGAAACTTCCTTTCTACCTGATTTTGGAACTGGGAAAGAACGTCCATAGCGCAATACTGTTGTTGAATGCAAGAATTCCTCCAACCCCTCTCTTTCACTATCAGAATAAAATAACTACAAGCCAGCTCTTCAGCTGGGGTTAAATGCCACGTGCTATTATGCACATTGACATCTGCACACTACCCAACAACATGCTTTAAAAATGGGGAAGGAGATGATTTGATGTGTTGACAATCTTGCCGTTAGCCCCTAATAGCAAATCATATTTTTAAAATTTGCTTTTATTGCTTCCCATGTCACAAAAATAAAAAAGAATAGAAGGCAGTGTTTTTAATACAATCTGCATAGAATGAATTCTGTCATGCATGAAATATTTCTCATTTACGAAGATTCATAAGAAGGGTCCCCCCTCCCCTCCCCCCCGCTTGTCGGAAATAGGAGTGTTTTCATTGCAATACACATTACTGTCAGAAATTACGATTCTCTTCACTGAGTGCTTGCTTTTCTTATCATATTCCCTTGCAAATGGCCTACCTAGTTTATTATTTCCATGAAATATTCAAGCTTGCCAAAGCATGAAAGGAAATGTCAGTTTGGTTGCTAATGTTGTCAGATCCCAGAGAAATGGAGGAGGCAAGTTTGGGCAAACCACAGGGCCAACCCTCCTTCTCCCTTGGTAAGCAAAGTACCATATTTGGACTGCAACAGCTAGGATTGGCAGATGACATGTCATTGAATTATGATTCTAATTAGCAAGGTGATAATTAGGAGCAGAGGGCTTAGAGTCTTAGGGGAGTAACCTCTTTAGTGTTGCAAAGGGCAGACAAAATCCACGAAGCATTTGGGTTGCATTCTGTTATTAGGAGTTTATGTTTAGGAAGTTTGTCCTTAGCATGTCCCAGTAGTTGGGAAGGAATGGGGTGAAGAAAGAGGCAGAAAAATATATATGCTGGGAATATGATTGGATGTTGTGAATAAAGATCTCAAGGATTATATTTGAATCTATTCCTCATAAGCAAAGCAGGAAAAATAAAAATTGAGAAGGTGTAAATTTTTCTAATAATAATAATAATAAAATATTTATATCCTGCCCTCCCCGGCCAAAGCCGGACTCAGAGCGGCTAACAAGTAAAAATAGCACAGTGTACAATTAATTAAAATACATTCTAAAATCAATTCAGAATCAAATTAATGGCAACCATTGGGCTAGAGTTCTATGAGGATTACAGAAGGAGAGAGGGGGTCAGACTGTACCTTGGCCAAAGGCCTGGTGGAACAGCTCTGTCTTGCAGGCCCTGCGTAAAGATGTCAAGTCCATCAGGGCCCTAGTCTCTTGTGACAGAGCGTTCCACCAGATTGGAGCCACAGCCAAATAAGCCCTGGCTCTGGTTGAGGCCAGCTTGACCTCCCTGTGGCCTGGGATCTCCAAGATGTTTTTGTTTGAAGACCATAAGGTCCTCCGTGGGACATACCAGGAGAGGCGGTCCCGTAGGTACGAGGGTCCTAGGCCGTATAGGGTTTTAAAGGTTAAAACCAGCACCTTAAACCTGATCCTGTACTCCACCGGGAGCCAGTGCAGCTGAAGTGTGGAAGGTCATCCTGACAACACCCATATCTACACCCACAAGCAGCATCCAAAAATAGGGACGTGTGTGTTAGAGAGTATGTGTACACACACACACAATTTTAGCAACCAGGACTATCTGTGTTTACTAGGCATGATGGCTATGCTTTACTTCCGCAGCTGGAGGAAATAACACTTCTACTTACCAGTTTCTGGAAAACACAGGAGGGGAGAGTGTTCTTGTTCTCGGGTCCTGATTGCTGGTTTCCCCCATGCATCTGGTTGGCCACTGTGAGAACAAGATGCTAGACTACATGGGTTATTGGCCTGATCCAGCAGGCTCTTCTTATGTTCTAATGTTCAAAGGGAACATCCAGTGGAGCTGATTAGCAGGAGATGCAGGGCAGATCAGAGAAAATACTTCTTCATATAGTGCAGGAACAGGAAATCTTTGGTCCTCCACAAGTTGCTGAACCACAGCTAGAAGCATGGCCAATGGCTGGGGATGATTGGAGTTGTACAGCAACAACTGAAGTAACAAAAGTTCCCTGCATCTGACATGGTGCAATATGAACTTCTGGAATAGGTTTCCAGAATCACGACATCACAAGGTGTTGCGATTTCCCACCAGCTTAGTTGGTATTTCAAATGGAATTTGCCAAATGTATGAAGGACAAAGCTATCAGTGGCTACTGGTCCTGATGATTCTATGCAATTACTAGTAGGCAGGGTGCCTCTGAATACTGGGAAAGAGCAGGATATAGTTATTTTGTGTCATGACTCACCTGGGCAAGTCCTCGTTGTTGTAATATGCAATTACTGACTCAACCTTGCATGCATGAAAGGGTTAACTTGAGCCCTGAGCTCAAGTTACCAGAGTGGGTGTGGCTTGGCAGGCTCACAGCAGTCTCTGTTCCCCCAATCCATTCCCCCACTTCTGAGACTTTTACTCTTTGCGCTTCCTGAAACAAGCCCTGAAAGTGAACTGAATCCCTCTAAAATGAGATTTTAAAGCCTGCATCTTTGCTAAACCAAAGGTTGCGTGATCCTTTTGCAAGGAAACCAGGCACTTCTTTTTTTTCAATCATTTGGAAGCTTTTTCATCTTCGTTTTACTGCCAGCAGATGAAGACTTGTTTGTTGTAACGTCTAGAAACTCTGTGAGTAAAGCAATCACTTATTTGCAAAGCTAAATGTCTGTGATTTATTCTAGTCTAAGTATTTTATGTGGGGAATGTTTGTTTCGAGGTGGATGAGGGCAGATACAAATCTAACCAAGTCTAAATGTGTTCGGTAGCAATCACCATTGTGCTTAGCTGTGCTATGAAAGTGTAAGAATCTCTCTTCCAAACCTCTCTCTCCAATCACTTGTCAGAGGAAGCTCTGGCCTTACAGCAAGATCCATCTGGGGGCATGGAGCCAGGATCCTGCAAACAGACGAAGAAGAAGAAGAAGAAGAAGAAGAAGAAGAAGAAGAAGAAGAAGAAGAAGAAGAAGAAGAAGAGTAGTAGTAGTAGTAGTAGTAGTAGTAGTAGTTTGGATTTGATATCCTGCTTTATCACTACCCTAAGAAGTCTCAAACTGGCTAACATTCTCCTTTTCCCTTCCTCCCCCACAACAAACATCTGTGAGGCAAGTGGGGCTGAGAGACTTCAAAGAAGTGTGACTGGCCCAAGGTCACCCAGCAGCTGCATGTGGAGGAGCGGGGAAGCGAACCCGGTTCACCAGATTATAAGTCCACTGCTCTTAACCACTACACCACACTGGCTCTTTGAGGAGAGAGTGTCTGAGGAGTTAGTGTCTATACCCAGGGTCAGTTCAGCCTTTGACATCGAGGGCAATGGTTCCCAAGTCTGAGGGAAAGGCAGTGCTTTAAAAATCAAGTGGAAAATCTTGGCCTCATCCTGGCTTCTCACCCCCAGATGGAGCTTCTTCCAGGACTTGGTGAAAGGCTGGGTCCTCTGCTGAGGACTCTTCTAGCAGAGACCTGACACAAGGAATCCAGAAGCTGCCCAAGGGTGTGAGGTGCTCAGACAAGCCCTGACTGTGTGCCAGGGATTGCAAACAGAAGGGGAAGAGCAATTACCTTGATGCTTTATTGTTAGATCACCCGCCCTCCTCAGTTTACCCCCGGATTATCCTTGTGTTCCTGCAGCTGATTGTCAACCAGTCAGTTCCTGCTTCTGTAAGAGATTTGCAAGTAGGCCCCTTGACAACACAACTCCTTATCTTGGTACAGGGCATGCATGTGTTTCTGGGTCAGGAAGATAAAACATTTTTATCAAAACAGCATTCATTTAAGGATGCAATGTGGGCATCTGCTCCCAGCCTCCTCTAAACCAATTTGGTATTTTGTTGAAAAACTGTCATAAAGATCCAAAAAATGTGATTATAAATATCTTGGCAGGAAGGAGACCCACATATCTTTAGGAACTGCTACACTTGCTGGGGCTGGATAAGGCATCTGCTTCCAACAGCTTAATTTTGTTATTATCAATAATGTATGCAAAAAAAAAAAGACATACCTAATTAACATCTCCAGTTAGCAACACAGCAAGAGTGTTGGTCCGTGTGCAATGACGTCCTTATAGTTTTCCCCAAGTGCAGGGACAAGAGTCTTGCATATTTCAAGGGGAACCAGGACTCGTTTTTAAACTTAGGGAGCGGGCTTTAATGGAAAGAAATATGTGCCAATTAGAGCATAGCTGCCTGGCTCATTGGGCAGATGGTTTCAAAGCATCCAGTCCCTGAAGTAGTCAGATAACACCTACTTCAGCCTAGGTTTGTCTCCCACCAGGTTTGATGGTTGATCAGGCAGATGGCAGGATCAGTGCTCCTTCGTCTCACAGCAGATCATCGTCTTTTTGTTCCCATGCATATTGTGGTATCTTGAGGTGGTGTGCTCTCCTCAGCTGGAGGTATTTGAGCAAAGGCTGGCTGGCCACCTGCAAAAAGTATTAAGAACCTAATATAAGAAGAACATGATGAGCCAGTGGCCTATCTGGTCCAACATCCCGTTCTCACAGTGGCCAACCAGATGCCTGTGAGAAACATTCAAACAGGTCCTGAGTTCATCAGCACTCTCCCCACTTCTAATTCCCATAAACTGTGGGAATTCAGAAGCATTCATGCCTCCAACTGTGGAGGCAGAGCATAGCCTGTTAGGTTTCTGTTATGCCACTGTGCAGTGCTTGGAGTCACAAGACTCTGTTTACATTCCAGATTGTTGGGAGTCACACGGGAGACGGGAGACGGGTGTTGATGTTACTGGTTTCCTGTTTTCTTTGTTCCAGTTGCTCTCTGCCTTTCACAGAGAGAGGATGTATATTCTTTTCTGTCTGCATAGTTAGAAATAAATCATAGCGATGTAGCACACATTTCTCGTCCTTCTGCTGCTGTTTGTATACTCTGCATAATGGGCACGTGCCTGGAGCCTCATCAAAGGCTTAGGTCATTAATCACCGTTGGAGGAGATTCCGAAGACTCGACCGGAAGAGTAGCTCGGTCGAGCGGAGATTCCGACATAGCCATCATGGCTCATAGCCATCAATAGTCTTTCCCTCCATGAATTTGTCTAACCCTCTTTTAAAACCAACCATGTCAGGGGCTATCCTGCCTCCTGGAGGGATGAGTTCCATAGCTGAACTATGTGCCGGGGGATGAGTACCTCCTTTTCTCTGCCCAGAATCTTCCAACATTCAGTTTCATTGGATGTCCATGAGTTCCAGTGTTGGGGGAGGGACTTTCCTCTATCCACTTTCTCCATACCATACCATACCATACATAATTATACACACTTTGAACATCGTCTCTTACTTAGTTTTGCTTTAAACTAAAAAAGTTGTGACTTTTCCTCAAAGTGAAGATACTCCATCTCCTGGATCATTTTGGTTTCCCTTTTCTGAACCTTCTTCCACCTCCGCAATATCCTTTTTAAGGTGAGGCAACCGACTGTACTTTGTGGTTTGCAAGATTCCTGCATTGAGTAGGAGACTAGACTAAATGTCCTCCCTGGGCACTTCCAACTCTAAAATTCTGGGATGGTGCTGGTACCCACATCCCTTCCTGCTCCCTTTCCAGGGAGATCTCCAGATCTCTTGGTCATTGCAAAGAATGCATGACAAATAGATCTGTTGTATCTATGCCAGGTTATCATCACCCCATCCCCCAAATTCATGCACCCATAAACATCTTTCTTCTTTATAGCACTTACAGTAAGTTCCTTTTTATTTCCACTTTGTGGACAGACTAAAAAGTGAATTTAAGATTCAATTTCTATTACTTCTTTTGGAAGTTCTACTTGTTTTTAAAATAAAAACACCCCTATTACACAGATGTCAGCTCCTGTGATTTTGTACTAGAATCTGGAACATTGCATTTTCTCTCCGTCGGTCTCCCTAACACACTTCCAGTGACAAAATGGTCTTGTCACTGATTGGATTTACCCAAGGAGAAGATCGTTCCACAAGATAATACCTTCCATAACCTGATGGGCTGCTCATTAGGGATTCCCAACACGTTAGCAGGCACTGCCACCTTTGGATCAGAAATGAAATTTGATTCTAGCTTCAGATAATTACTTCTACCCTTGCCAGAAATTCATAGATCAAAGATCAGCAGCCAGACCATAGCAGAACCCCACCCCACCCTCATTCTTTAATTCTCCTCTGCATTTCATGCTTCCTGGCTGGCTCACGACTTTCAGAGTGCATGATTTATCTTATGCCTCCTTCAGTTTTTGTTCTGTTTATTTATGTATCCTACCTGTACTAACCTGCTTGACTAAATCTGTGAATCGTTGTCATTGCTTTCTTTTGGGATTCCTGTGAAAGCTTCCCTGCCATCCCCGAAATGAATGGCACACTGGTGCTCAATGGTGGGCATCCTTTCTACGAGTTTTTTTAAATTATTATTTTCTTGCTCTAGTGTTTCACCATTCTTCCAAGCTTCGGTTTATGCTCACAACAGCCCAGACAAGTAGGTTAGTCTAAGGTAAAACTATGTTGAGCTAACAGCGACTGGCCCAAAGCCAACCACTGAAATTCAGAGCTGAGCAGAAACCCGAACCTGGAATTGTAGGACATATCCTGGTATCAATGTCAAGTGCACAGTAGTTACCTGGGTCTCCTCTTTTTGAAGATGGGGACAACAGTTGCCTGCCTCCAGTCTGCTGGGACCTGATCTGTTCTCCAAGAATTCCCAAAGATCACAGACAAAGGCTCTGAGATTACATCCACAAGCTCCTTTAGCGCCCTTGGATGCAGCTCATCAGGCCCTGGAGATTTGAATTCATTTAAAGTAGCTAGGTGTTCCCTTACTACCTCTTTTCCTAACTTGGGCTGCAGCTCCCTTCTTACACCATTTATTCCAATATCACCAGGTTGGATATCCCTTTCCTTTTTAGTGAAGACGGAGGAAAAGTCAGGGTTGAGCAGTTCCATCTTCTCTCTGTCACCCAATAGCATTTCTCCATCTTCTCCACGCAAGGGACCTAGTACTTGCTTGCTCTCCAGCTTGCTTCGAACATAGCTGAAGAAAACTTTTAATAATATTTTTGACCTCCTTTGCAAGCCTGCGTTCATTCTGAGCTTAGGCCCACCTGACATTTTCCCTTCAACTGTTGACTACTCATATATACCCTTCCTTCGTAATTTCTCCTTTCTTCCATGTCTTATACATGACTTCATCAAGCCACAAAGCCCCTCCAGAAGGACTTTTGAATAGCAGGAGGCCTGGACTCCTTGGATTGGAATTTAATAAAAGAAATAAAGAAGAACCAATCAGTCTCCAATGTGTCTTTGGTAGTTTCACCATTCTAGATTTTTGCTTAAGCCTGTCGGCCAATGCCAGGTTCCACACTCTGTCGTACCGTTTACACATTACATCCCTCTGCAGCCTTCCAGTCAAGTGCTATTCCCATGCTTGTGACAGTCAGAAGGTGTCAGACAAGTGTCTTGCATGGAAGATCTTTATTTCGCCCTTTGGAATCAGAAAGGAAGGTAAGCCCAGCCTCTACCCTGTTGCAAAAATCTCAGATATAATTGAAAACACAGTGAGTCAAACCCCCTGAACTTTGGGGCATTCCTACCAAAGATGTATCAGGGTTCAGATAGTCAATTCTGAGCAATGCACCACCTCCTGAAAGAGGAGACCCAGCAAAGAGGAAATTCTAGTCGATTATCACCTGCCACGATGAACCATCAGCTTCTCCCCACGTCTTCCGGTTGCTATAGAAACATGACTCATGCTTGTTTGTGTTTCTCCGGTAATGATCCCCTACATTCTGGCTGTGCTCACACATTCGTTACCTGTGTTAATACTCCCTGTTGTGGTTTATGTAGTAGCAGGAGGGTTGGGAACTGCTCCCCCTCTCCCATATCTCTAATAGGGTCTAGCTTAGAGCTTCTGCCAAGCATCCGAGGGCTTGCTGTTTGACATTACTTTATAAAATGACGAGACAAGAATGGGGAAACCCAACGCAGTGTTGATTAAACGCATGCCAGTGGAAGCAATGTTCAAGCAGTACCTGAAATGCCTGGTTGCTAGCAGAGTGGCTTTGGCTCCCTGCTGTTTCCAAGTGAAGGCTGAAGGTCTTAGGATTTTTGGAGAGTGCTACCACATGGGACGCGGGTGGCGCTGTGGTCTAAACTACAGAGCCTGGGGCTTGCCGATCGTACTGGCCACATGACCCGGAAGCTGTACGCCGGCTCCCTCGGCCAGTAAAGCAAGATGAGCGCCACAACCCCAGAATTATCCGCGACTGGAGCTAATGGTCAGGGGTCCCTTTACCTTTTACCACATAATACCTGTGCTGCATTTGTAAGAACTTAAGTCTTCTAGTGTGGAAGCATCTATACTTCAGAATTCCCTGCCTGTTGATGTCAGGGAGGCGCTTTCATTGTATTGCACGTTTTAATCTGTTTTTAGTTTATTGTTGTTTTAACTTTCTGGAAGTCTTAAATTATTGTTATGAATTCTTCTTGGTAATTTTAATGTTTATTGCATTATCTTTATTGTAAATTGCTGTGAGGCTTTTTTTTTACAATCAAGCAGTATATAAATTCTAGGAAATAAACAAATAAGTCTGAATTGGAGGCAGGGAACCTGTTTGTATCCCTGGGCCAGATCCTTATCAGGACTGGTCTTGTGGGCCATATCTGACAGGTAGACAGAGCTGTCAGCCTGCTACTCACTTGATGTCATAGGGAGGTCAGGTGCAAGGTACTCCTAAAACAAATGTTTTCCCCTTTCATTGAAGGTCCTGCAAAGTCCTACTAAAATGTAGGTGAGGAGCATTTGTTTAGCCGGTGTTTTCATGGAATACTGCCAGACTGTTTTAACCCCCGCTTACAAGCTGATCAGTAGGGTTAAATTCTGCTGCTTTGGCTGTGCACCCCTGTTCCCTACTGAAAACAGGCACACACAGCCAAGGTAGGATTTAACCCTGCCCTTCTAAAGAAAGGAACTGGACAGAATGGTCTGTCTTAAGAATTAAACATAAGAACATAATGAGATGAGGCAGCCAAAACTCCAAATATTCTAGTGTTCCAAGTGCAGTCGCACCACAGAGTTGTATAACTGCATTATGATATCAATAGCTTTATTTTCAATTCCGTTCCTAATGATCCCTAGCATGGAATGGAATTTGCCTTTTTTTCACAGCTGCCACACACTGGGTCAACATCTTCATCAAGCTGTCTGCTACAACCCCAAATATTTCTTTGAGAGTCGCTTGCACGCTCAGGATCTGATGGGGTGCATGCTTGTTAGGAAAGTGGAAAAATAAAATCCATATGGGGGTGGTTCTCCCCATCACGTCCGATGACTAATCCATGTACCCTCCCGTATCCCAGTGTGATGCAGCCTGCTTATTACAGCTGAACAGCAATCTTACTGATTGCCAGGTTGTTCCAGAGGTGGTGGCCCATCTTGCATTTACAGACTGTCTTCTAGCAAAGGGCAATAATTTGGGGTTGAGCCTAAGCTGTAAGTTATAATTTGTTTCAAAGGAAGCTTTTCATCTAATAACCTCCATGCTTATACTCCAGCCCTTTCTCTCTCTTTTTATTACCCTCCTTGCTGTCTGGTGTTCTAAATTCAAACTGAAAGTATGTAGCATCTACCTATTATATTATTAGCATCAACAACAATAACTATAATGATACTTGACTGCCTTGTACACTCAGAAGATCGCTGCAGTCTGTGAAAGAGCTTGTTCTGCACATTCCACAGATTTCAGAAGCCCACTCCCTAACAACTTGGAGCAGGACTTTTAGTGTGGCTGGCCCGTTCTGTGGAATAGCATCCCTGTCAAGAAATGACAAACACCCACTAGCTGCACTTTCCAGAAACATTTGGAGGACGTTTTTCTTCTGACAGGCTTTGCCAGACCCTCCAAGTTTCCCTATTTTCCAGGGACGACCCTGATTTAGAGAAGCCACCCTGGTTTCGGATTTGATCCCAGAATGCCCTGCTTTTCCTTCCCTATTTTCACTGGAGAAATGTTGGAGGGTATGGAGTTATCTGACCCCAGAGCCATCTGAAGGCAATCCTGTATAGGGAAGTTTCTTTTAAATGCTTTATTATGTTTTTATATATGTTGGTAGCTGCCCAGAGTGGCTGAGGCAACCCAGTAAGATGTGTGGAGTATAAATAGTAAGATTATCATTATGGAATCGAATGTCCCTGTTTTCATCAGACAAATGTTGGAGGGTATGCTTTTCCATGTGTCCAATCATTTGATACCACCCAGTTGCAAATGTTTTCTAAGCAGTTTACAAGTACAATAAAAATAAAAATCGAACCATAGAAAATAAAAATAAAATCTAAAATCAGCAACAGGGTGAAAGCAGAATAAATCCATAGCATCATTACAACAGGTCTAGCAAGTACTAAAATATTTATGAATGGAAAAGCCAGGTGATCTTCTCTGGGGAGAGTGTTCCATTACTGCAGGGCCAACACTGAAAAGGCCTTCTCTGTTCTAGCCACATAGTGGTTTTCATTTTGACAGAGGTAACTGAATAAGGGCCTCAGATGACAATATTAGGGCCTGGGTAAGTATATGTGGAATTACAGAACCTACATATGGGAATAACAACAGCAAACAGTGAGGTGGAATATGAAAGCTCTTAGCTTGCCACTCTTGGACCATGTTCCAGATAAGCATTTGGGCCAAGGACTTTAGAAAGAGATGGAAAGAGATGGCCTTTTGACCTGAGTCTAGCTTGGGTTAATGACTTGCATACAAAATGACCCTTACCATCACCGATATCATTCCCCTGACTTTTGAGGTAATGGATACATTAATGATTTAGTGTTATGACTAATTAACTGCTTTAGTGACTTGGGAGAAATATGCCTGCATAGTTGCTGCCTTTGGGTTGTAGACATATTTCTCTCCATACACATTTCCGTAGGTATACTGTTTCTGTGAAGAACCTAGATTTAGAGGCATGAAAATAGTCGATGTTGAGGGTAAACATTTACATGCAATGTCTAAAGAAGGCATTCCCAAACCTTACCCTCCAGCTGTTTTGGGACTACAACTCCCATCATCCCTAGCTAACAGGACCAGTGGTCAGGGATGATGGGAATTGTAGTCCCAAAACAGCTGGAGGGCTGAGTTTGGGGATGCCTGGTCTAAAGAGTCCCTGACAGGTGGCCATCCAACCACTGCTTGAAAACCTCCAAGGAAGAAGAGTTCACCTTCTGAGGGAGTCCATTCCACTGTTAAACTGTTCTTACCACCAGAAAGTTCTTATTGGTTTTTTTTGTCAGAATCTCCTGTTTTTGCAATTAGAATTCATTGGTTTGTGTCCTGGCCTCCGGAGCAGCAGAAAACAAGCTTGCTGCAGCTTCCATGTGACGGCCCTTCAGATATTTGATATGATAGTCATCACCTCTCAGTCTTCTCTTCTCAAGGCTGAATATACCCAACTCCCTCAACTTTCCCTCATAAGGCTTGATTTCCAGACCCTTTATCATCTTGGTCACCCTCCTCTGCACATATCAATACCCTTATTAAACTCTGGTGCCCAGAACTGGATGCAATACTCCAGGACCAAATTAATTCTAGTCTGTACGCCCTTCCAGAAGGTTTTGACAACTGGGCACCTTCATAGTAGGTGGGTTGTGTTTGTGGCTCTTTACAACTCCAGCAGTCATCTGGGGGTGTAATGATCATGACAATGCCCAGTAGGCCCAGAGGAGTATTTTCTGTTAGATGAACCTCAGTCTACTGTCATATGCCTCTTTGACTTCCTGGCTACAAGTGCTTCCTTTTTGCTCTGGCTGCTGTTACTGATACCTACTCCTTTATTTTTTAAATGTTTCCTTTCTTTTTTAAAAAGTGGAGATGTGGAGGATTTGATTTGGTGCATTCTGCAAGCAAAACATGAGCTCTAGGACTGAACTATGGCTGTTCCCTAACTGGACAGTCTCCCTAAGGAAGCTTTGTGAGATCCTCTGGGACAAATAACCTGCTGTTGATAATTCCTAGTCAATAACTGGATTTATGGTTTGAGAGATACACACACTGTATTTATTTGCCTCCCTGATGAAAAGGGTTATCATTTCATGTGTTTATCTGAGCAGAGAGCAATATGCTTTCCCCAATATCGTATCAGGTTTGCAATTTGCTATATATAATGCACGCGCGACAACTGTGTTAAAACAAATTCTGATGATTTTGCAAAATTGATGGTTTCCGTTGAGTTTAAGGAGCTGCTTTATCTCCCTTACTATCAGAGCTGTCTGTGCTTTATTTTCTTCTATGCTGCTTTCTGCAAGTTGAATGATGGTTTTAAGGGGTGGGGGGAAAGGACTGTGTTCGCAATTCTTCCCGAGGATGCTCGAAGGTGCAGCAGAGATCAGGGTTTTGTTCTGTGCAAACTCTAAATTAATTAGCTAAATACAAACTACCATCCAGAGAAGATTTGGAAATGGCAGACATTTAAGAAGCAATTGCTCCCCTGAGAATCCCAGCCTCTTGTTACTGCGAAGTCAAAGGAAGGTCTGCAGAAATGAAAACAGTGCCAGACTCTCTAGAGATATGACTGTAGAGATATTTAAAATTTGATGGTATTCTTCAGTCCCATGACACGTGGCCTGTTGTTAGCATGCCACAGCAATAACTGCCAGGATAGGCTCACTATTCTCCAGCGGCCTTGTAAGCATTTGGAAATGCAGAATAGTTTTGCTTCTCTTAATCCACTGCAGCTTCTGGGCCCAACCATAACAGCCTATTTACAATGCTTAGGTTGAGTGTCATTGCTTAAGCAGCCCAAACAGTGCCTTCCATGCACAAGAGGGTGGTATTGTGAGGCATGGCAAAACACCAAAGTTTGCAGGAGTACCAAAAAGAATCTTGAGAACCACTAGGCACCTTACACTTATTTTGTATTTTGCCTCCTTGTCTGATTTGCAATACAGGTGGATACACACACACACACACACACACGCACACACACACACACACACACACACGCAAAACTCTTGCAGAAGGAACAGCTGAGTGGCAATAAAAGAGATCTGTAGGCTCAGCTTGCAAAGTTCAAAATGAACATTCACAGTGTTGCGATTGCTCTGGGTATAAAAATTTGTCCCTGACCCCATGCGGAGTTCTTCCGAGTCCCTCTGGCAGGAATTTATATTAATCATCATGATGGCTCCCTTTCCCTGTGTTTCAATTATAAGAGGGTGGTCTGTAAAGTCCTCGGCTGTCTAAAGTTACACTTCCCAGTTGATAGAGAATAATTACTTTTTATCGTTGGAAATGTTTCAGCTGATTGCAGCAGTCAATGTTCTTTTTCTTTGCCGGTGGGTTTTTAAGCCAAAGGGGGGCACAGGAGGTCACCTGCTGAAATACAGCTTCACATGCCAGTTTATTTTCGGCCTCCCAGTGGGTAGCAAAGGAGGAGAAGAAGCCATTCAAATGTTGCTTTTGGTGCTGCCATTTACGGTGATCACTTGGGGTGCCGGTGAATACTGACGGAAATGGAAGCAGAAATTGCCAATGTGCACTTATTCATCCCATGTCCAGAATGCAAATCAGCCTAGTGAATACAAACAATGTGTAATTGACAACATATCCCCTCTCCCTATTTGCATTGTGCTTTCATTGAATTGAAATGAATGGGATGGGAAAACATATGTGACAAGGTAACTTACATAGTTAATTATGTAAGTTATGCAATTTAGTCACAGAGGAATAATGTAGGTTTTGATGGAAGACAAACTGCATCAGAATGGAAACAGCGCTGCATACAATGAATGCTTTATGAAATTACATCCCTAGTGATCGCACAGTATATTGAGTGTCTTACTTAGTTAGGGGGTGCTGATGGGTGGGGTAATAGTAGCAATTTCCCCAGTGGTTCCCCTGAGCCTCTGCACCTGCCATTCCTAATCTCCTGAACCAGCACCCAGGTGTTGGTGATGCTTATTTGTTGTTGGTCTAGGTTGTCTGGCTACCTCACCTAATTGCCTTCCCTTAACATGTCAAAGACATTAGGAAACAAGACAGAGAGACAGCCAGTCCAGGCTACAAACACCATCAGGCATCTTGTGTGCCTATGCATGGATGCACTCTTGTGATTCATGCCAGTGCTACTTCAGCCACCAGGCGGAGTGGTGAACAAGGACTGAGCTGTATTTGCCATGCGTTCTTCCCTACACCCCTAAGTTAGCCTGGTGCAATGGAGGACACTGCCCCATCACCCATGTTAACTAGTAACCCAATTGGCTTCTGTGTATCAAATGGAGACCACCGCCTTTTCCTTTGTCACAGGTCTTCCACCCCCACTGTCTGTTTGCTTGATCCTGTGGTGCAGGTAGGTCATTTTAGACTCTGGACTTTATGGCTTAACCAAAGAGGGGAAGAGGTTCTCTGGATGGTAATGTGTATTACTTGCCTTACTTTAAAATGTGGTAAGCACTGCTTCATTTGGGGACCTTCCTGCTCATACTGCTGAGTTGGGCCCTGGGCTTCTGTCCTAAAGACCTGTCCTGGTGGCATTATTGGCAAGGCCATGGGTTCAAGGTAGCAGTTCAGTATACAGCAGCATTTACTGTGATTTTACAACCTCCCATTTTAAACTGTGCCCAGTTATAGGCACCACATATTAAGAAGGCTGTTGATAAACTAGAGTCTGTCCAGGGGAGGGTGGGATGGACCCATTCAAGTTCTCAGAGGGGACAGAAATAAGTCCATCCAATTTCCAGGTGGGTATTTAATGGAAAACCTATGAAAATCCGCCAGGAAACACACATTTAAAAGACAATTGAAAATGCTTACATTGTCTCTGTTCCCCTTCCAGTCAGCCATAGTGGCTAGCATATGGGGCTTCTTGCCATCCCATGGAACAAGTCTCCTTGGAGCAAGGAGACCTGATGGCATTCCATAGCTCCTGGGGGAATTGTACATAATAAAACCATGGCGGCTCCATTGTAAACAGCACTGATCTATATGTATCAATAGGTGCAGTGAAAAGAAGCCCTGCACACTAGCTGCTCAGGCTGTGAGTAGCTGGATACACTCTTCCTGAAGTTCTGAAGGGAATTTTTGAAGAAGGGAAATAAAGGCAACATGTAACCCTCAATCCCTCTCATAATGGAATTTGTGAGGTTGCAAATTCTGGAGTGGGGGAAGTTAGAATCCAGCTGCCAGTAAGATTTAATTTCCTACTGCTGCCATACTGCAAAGAACACCCGTCTGTGCTTGGATGGTGTCTCATTTTAGGGTGGCAAAGAGGTGCATCTCCCAGACAGATTGCATCCAGATGCCAGACCCTCTTTGCCAGAACTAGCACACTTTGCAGATCAGTGTCCTCCTCCTGCTGCTGCTGAATTTTGCATTATTTTGTCTACAGCTGCCCCTCTGTTGTCCTTCGATCAAATTTTGCCACCTGCTGCTACTAACAACTAGATTTGCATGACACAAAGGCCGGGTCTCCAGCTGAGTGGCAATTGTTAACAAGGGATATTTAACCGAACTCCTTTGATAATAGACTCCACCTCCCTTTCAAAGATTATTGTAGTAATCTACTTTTCTCTCTTAGATGATAAACTTTTATTATAAGCAGTGTTCGACAAAACTTGAAGGCAGTCTCTGGTGACTCAGTCTAACAGCAGCCATATGGAAGTATAATTTCAAAGTCCCACAGAACTCATTTAGTTTTATGCTGTGTTGGATTACATGTCAAAGTCATTGCTGTGCCATCTGCAAGATTTCTTACACTCTGAGTGGCTTTTCCTCTGGCTCCTACTATCAAGAGATGCATTCTTTACGTCGGGTTACCAAAATTAGAGTTCTTGTGGAAAAAATGTTCTACAACTTAATTTATCTCCTTGCCTTCAGTTCTGCAGACCGGATGTTAAATTTTACCATAACAAATGGCAGAAGAGAAGCCTTCCGCAACCTAGTGCCCTCCAGATGTTTTGGTCCACACTTCTCATCATACATTAAAGTGATGTGAGAACCAGCTCTGATATTTATGGTATACTGAAACCAGATGGAGGAGCCAACTTGGATTGCTATCAATGGCTACCAGGCTCCTTTGCTATGTTCTACCTCCACTATCAGAGGCATCACACCTGTTGCTGGGAATCACAGGTGAGTCAAATGCTCTTGTGCTCAGGTCCTGTTTGTGGGTTTCCCATATAGATATCTGGTTGACAACGGTGAGAACAGGATGCTGGACTAGATGGGCCATTAGCCTGACCCAAAAGGCTCTTCTTATGTTCTTATGGCAGTTATCCTGAGTATTTGGGAGGTACTTTCCAGCCTAGGGGCCACATTACCATCTGGGAAATCTGGGGGCCACATGCAAGTGGTCGGTGTGGCCAGGGGCAAAAGTAGGCAGCACAATTAATGTAAAATTTACCTTTGTACAGTAGGCTAGTTTCAACGCACTCACACACCCCTCTGTGTCCTCCAAGCAAGGAAGAAGCATGATCAGAGTTCAAGGAGACATTCCAGCCAGGAAAAAGCCCTCATAAAAGGTGCAAAGTGGAGCCAGTGATGGGTGTGGCCTGAATGAGTGTGAGTGGCCTGTTGAGAGTCCCATTGGCCAGTTAGAGAGGCTTAGCGGGCTGCAGGTGACCCTGAGGTCCCCCACCCAGCCTTATAGCCTTTCCCATGCCAACATGGAAAGCAACTACACTGCTGGTGGGAGCAGCTGCTGAAAGGGAAGTCTGTGGAATATGTTTGGTGTGAATGGTTGGTTGTGTAAATAGATTTGCACCTCTGAATTGCAGCTTAAACCTGGTTGCTTTATGATATGAAGGACTGTAGGAGAGAACTTACATTGCACTTGCACTTGTAGGATGAGGAAGCCCATAGAGGCATTCAGCTGCCCACTGTTGGAAGCAACATGCTAGACCAGATGGCTCTAGGGTAACCCAGACAGTCAGTTCTTATTGTCTTCTTCCCCTGTAGCAGGTCACCTTACAGCTCAGGTAGTCTTCTTTCATCAGAAGAGCAGAACTTTCTCCTTCTCCTTTCTCAACTGGATAGAACTAAAAATGACCAAGTGGAAAGAAGATTGTTGTGGTAGGGGAAAGATGCTGAATCAACAAGGGAAACAGACCATGGGGCTGTCTTGCATTTTAGGACTTTCATGTTGGTACTGTTTTATGCTAGATTTTTGAGATTTGTATTGCTTTATTATTTATTTGTATTTATGTTAGGGTTGTCATACGTCCCCAAAAAAGCTCAACAACAAGTTTCCCAAAGAAAGCACAACAACTTTTCCTGTCTGGATTTTTATTTCTTGAAATATGGCAGCCCTAATTTATGTATAAGCCTCTTGGAGGTTTACAAGAAATGTTAAAATGATCAAGAAACAAAGTTTAAAACAATCCAAAACATTTAAAAATGGTTAAAAAAATTTAAAAGCATGTCAGCATCTCTGTGTCTGATAGGCTTGCTGAAACAAAAATGTTTTAAGCAGGAGCCAGAAAGAGTACAGCAAAGGTCCATGCCTGATGTCAATTGCCAGGGAGTTCCAAAGTGTATTACATTTGTATTTGTATTGTTTTACTTTTCTAAGGTACCGAGCATTGAATAAATTCAAATCAATGGGATGAACAACATAAATAAAAACAAAGACTCCTTTTTCTCATTCTAACTAAACATGCACATGCCGCAAGTGGGATACAGAGAAGAACAATGGAACTGGAGGGAAGGAAACCAGTCAGACAAAGCATCACTATATTGAACTGCAGTGGGCAGACATCTATTCAGTCGTGACAGGGAATCTGCAAATTCGGCAAAGCTTGAGTCAAATGTGGGCTAAACAAGTGAGTTTCTAACTTGATTTTGACAGAGCTATAAATCAGTCTTACTGTAGTCTTTCTCTTGATTCTGCTTACCAAGCTTTTCATTTCATGGCCCTCATACATGCTGCACAATTGTCTCCTTTAGTAGTAACAAGGTCATGGACAGAGGTGGCCATTTCTTCTAATCATTGGTATTGTCATCTTTCTGAGGTTTTCCAAAGACCAAATGTTCATGGAGGTACATGATGCAGTCCTGTCATGGTGACTGGAGGGAGAACCAAAAACAACAACAACTGGGAGATGAGTTCAGCTTAGGTCCATAAACAGTTCCGAGTGGAGCTAGGAAAAGTTCAGGCTGGATAGAGGCACTCATGACCAGGCGTACAGGGTGTTTCTCCAGCAAAGTCCTGAATCCTATGTTGAGTTTAAATAGGCCATGGTTCTTCTACTTCTGGGGAAGCTCTTGGTGTTTCAGGGGCCCTGCTCAAATCTTCAGGTGTGGGCTCCAATGCAGTTGGTGATGAGGCTTCTAACAACATAAGAAGAGCCTGTTGGATCAGGTCAATTGCCCATGTAGTCCAGCATCCTGTTCTCACAGGCCAACCAGAAGCCTGTGGGAAGCCTGCAAGTTGGACCTGGGCACACTAGTGCTCTCTGCTCCTGTGGCTTCCACTAACTGTGGCTTTCCCTTTTAAAGCCATCCAAGTTTCTGGCCATCACTGCTTCCTGTGGAAGCAAGTTCCATAGTTTTTCTATATGCTATACAAGTAAGTACCTTTTGTTATCTGTCCTGAATCTTCCATCATTCAGTTTCATTGGATGTCCATGAGTTCTTGTGTCAAGAGAGAGGGAGAAAATTTTTTCTCTATCTACTTTCTTCATGCATAATTTTATAAACTTCTATTATGTTGTCTCTTACTTGCCTTTTCTCTAAACTAAAAAGAACCCAAAAGTTGCAACCTTTCCTCAAAGGGGAAGTTGCTCCACCCTCTTGATCATTTTGGTTGCTTTTTCCTGAACTCTGCAATGTCCTTTTTGAGGTGAGGTAACCAGAACTGTACACATTCTTCAAGGCCAAGAGTTCAGAGATGGAGTCTTCAGGAGGGGAGGGCAGAATGACATCTTCAGGCTGCAAAGGTAGCATCTGGGGCTTCTCTCTCATTGAGGCTCTTGGCTGAGCGACATCTCCTGGGGTGATTTCAGTACCCAGAGCTCTCCCTCACAGGTATAATCAGGGGGCCACCTTCAATAAGGCCTTGTATAAAGTCATCACCCCTATGACTTCTAAACATGTTGGAAGCCAGAAATGGTCCTCCATCGCAGATCTTTTAAAGAGGGCAGATTAATATGGGAGCAGTGGTCCTTCCAACCCAATCCTTTAAAGAATTAGCTGAGAAGGCATCAAAGCTGACAGCCTGTGCACATCAGAGGTAGCAGAGAATGCCTTTGAGCACTGGCAAAGAACATTTCCAACTCACTTACACATATTCTGAGATGAGGAAGAAGGGCTTCGGGGTCAGTGGATCTTTTTTCTTTTCTTGCAGGCAGACCAAAGTCCTCCTCCTCCCCACCACCACCTCTTTCCCCCATCTCTTACTTCTGAGAACGAATCACTGAGCAATATGGAGGTGAATATTTTTCAGCTGCATCACAGGAATAGGAACCATCCTTTGCGCTGCCATCCAAATTCACAGAGACGTAAGAGACTTTCTCTAAAGGAAGAAATAAAACAGCCTTCTAATCCCCCCGCTGACAAATGCATGTGCTTCCCTTGTATGTATTCCTCACCAATCTCCCTACAAAGCTCATTCATGCCTTTATCTTCTCCAGATTAGATAACCGCAAGGCCTGCTCACTGTTCTATCAAGCAGCTTGATTATTAAGGATTCTGCTTGTGCAAAATTTCTCCTGCTGCCAGCGCTGTATTTCATGCAAGAAAGCACATATTCTCTCTCTCTCCCTCTCTTTCTCCTTCCAATCTCTGCACAGGCTACCTATGAAATAACAGATTGATTTTTAAAAATCTTCTTATTAACCTCAAAGTCTCCCCACAGCCTGGGCACCAGCTCTCAGAACAGTGTGGATTTAATTATAAGACAGGCCTATCCAGAGTCTCGGTGGCCCGCAAATTCCCAATTATTTCATTGTCAAAGTCGTTGTAATGTGAACAGTGGATGACAGGGTGTTCTGGCTTCTGCCCCCTCACCGCGCCTCAAGGCGTACACTTCTGTCTGAGGGCTTGATAGCTCTGTGTGCCTACTCATGAATATAATTTTGAAGCTGTTTCTCACAACAGCATCGCCGGGCTGGTCTCATTCAGCTGTCTTTACAGCCATCAGGCTGCCTGGTGTAGTGATAGTAACTTAGGAGGGAGATTGCAGCCTCAACAATTATCTAAAGGCAGGGTGTCCCTGTGCAAATCTGGGAGCTAATGTCGTTTAAGAGGCTCCATTGACCCTGCAAGACCAGGGTTCAAGTCCCCACTTGGCCATGACACTCACAGGGTAACTTTGGACCAGCCACACTCTGGCCACCTTCACACCATTCATTTAAAGTGCTTTTATGATGCTGCTTTAAACAGACATGGATTCCTTTAAAGGATTCTCGGAGCTGTAGTTTGTTAAACCATGCTGGGAACTGTAGCTCAGTGAGGGGGAATAGGGATTTCCTAACAACTCTCAGCACCCTTAACAAACCACAGCTCCCGGGATTCTTGGGGGAATCCATGACTGCTTACAGTGGCATTATAGTGCTTTAAATGTGTGGTGTGAACGAGGCCCCTCCCAGTCTAACCTGCCTCATAGGGAGTGTGCACTATGCATTTAAAGTGGTATCATGCCACTCTAAATATGGCTTCCCTCAAAGAATACTGGGAACTGTAGTTTGCTAAGGCTTCTGGGAGTTGTTCGGAGACCTCTGTTTCCCTCAGAGCTTTTCCTGTCTCAGCCCCCACCCCCGGCCATCCTCCTCCTGCCCCACTCCAAACTATTTCGGCCTGCCACTCCACACCTGTGTCCAGTGACACCTCAGGACTCAAGGCAAAGGTGGTAGTCATTAAGTTTTAAATTTAAAACTTTGAAAACCAAGCAGGGTATTGACTTTCTGTCAGTGGGGGGGGGGGAGTGAAGGGATGGACACTGAAAGGAATGGAATGGATAATGTGAGTCTACTCTGACTCTGCACTATACATGTAAAGGAGTACCATACCACTTAAAAACAGTCATAGCTTCCACCAAAGAATCCCAGGAACTGTAGTCTGTTAAGGGGGCTGAGAGTGCTTACGATATCCCTATTCCCCCTCACAGAGCTACAATTTCCAGAGTTCCCTGGGAAGGGGGAATCAATGGTTGCACCATTCTGGGAATTGTGCTTCTGTGGGGGCAATGGGGGTCTATTAATTTCCAGCTGCATTCCTTGGGGAAAGGGTGGCCCTGCAGATAATATTTTCCGCATCCTGGACAGATTTGGCCCATTAGCTTCTGACTTCCATTAAATCAAGACTTCCCACTTCCACGTAACTTTGTGCCTTCCGAAGTTCTGAGCAAATTTAATGTCTCTGCTCAAAATACCTGGATAGGAAAGAATGGATTTTCCACTTTCTTGACTCCTCCGTTGTAACTACAGCCTTAAAGTAACCTTACTATTCATTTCCTTTCAGAGAAAGGCATGCCTATACTTTTGCCTGTGTCAAAATGTTTGCCGGCACCTGACATACAGCAGCTGAGAAAACTGGGGCTTCGCTTCCTCTGTCCTCCTACAAGAAATGACTGTCTTATTTTGCAGAGTGAAAGCCCCACTCTGCATAGTGATCAATATTAAAAAAAAACCAACCCAAAATACCCAGCAAATCCCAGGGGGCGTTGTAGAGAATACATTTTGAGAAGCTAAGAGTATGTTTTACTCACTTTCATGCTGCTGCCCACTGCATAATAATAGTCCTTTCTCTGCACCATGACCAAGAGGAAAATGCATTAGGGATATTGGGCACAGAAGGTCTCTCTCTCTCTCTCTCTCTCTCTCTCTCTCTCTCTCTCTCTCTCTCCAGTGCATCTGCATTGGAGTTTGGACTGGAATATGAAATATGAAAGCTTACCCGCCCCTGTCTGTCAGTTTAGATCAGCAGTTAAATGCTCAGTGTCTTCAAGCATTGGCTATAGAAAGGAGCTGTGACTGCACTGAAACTGAATCTGCATTGAGGTACCTGCTGTTGGCATTTGACATATAGCCAGCCCTGCAAAATTATGTATTGAAAATTGCCACGCTGCTGCCGTGGTGGGGAAATCTATGACCCTCGCTCTTGTGCATGGCATGAAGAAAGTGGGTAGAGAAAAGCCCCTCTCCCTCTCTTCTAACACTAGAACTTGTGGACATCCAGTGAAGCTGAATGGTGGAAGATCCAGAACAGACAAAAAGAAGTGCATAGTTAAACTGTGAAACTCGCTCCCACGGGAGGCCCTGATGGTCACTAATCTAGATGGTTTTAAAAGAGGACAAACTCATGGAGGAGAAAGCTATTGATGGCTACCAGTCATCGTGGCTATGTTCTGTTTGCACAACTGGAGGCAGTGATGCTTCTGAATACCAGTTTCTGGAAACCACAGGAGCAGAGAGTGCTCTTGCACAAGGGTTCTGCTTGGGGGTTTCCCACAGGCATTTGATTGGCCACTGTGAGAACAGGATGCTGGACTACATTGGCTATCCAGCAAGCTCTTCCCATGTTCTTGCACCTCCTGTCATTGTTGTTCATTGGTCATAGCGGCTGAGGCTAATGGGAGTCCAATAGCATCTGGTTCCCTAGTCCTATAGCAAACTGTGGGCTTTCTGGGGAACTGTCCAGTGCTGATTCCTGATTTTCGCTCCCCAACAGCTGTGGCACTGTGACGTTCTGATAAGATCTCTTGTTGTTCTTGTTCGGTCCTCTAAAAGCTGCCTCTCTGTGGCTCCCTATCTCTTGCAGCAGCAGGACTAGCTTGATATTTTTTTTAAAAAAAAATTATCATTATTCATTAGAGTTTATATCTTGGCACAATTAAAAGTGTTGGTGCTGACCTTTTAAGCCCTAAACAACCTTGGTCCAGTATACCTGAAGGAGTGTCTCCATCCCTACAATTCAGCCCAGACACTGAAGTCCAGCGCTGAGGGCCTTCTGGCGGTTCCCTCGCTGTGAGAAGCCAAGTTACAGGGAACCAGGCAGAGGGCCTTCTCAGTAGTGGCACCCACCCTGTGGAATGCCCTTCAGGCAGATGTCAAAGAGAAAAACAACTTCCAGACTTTTAGAAGACATCTGAAGGCAGCCCTGTTTAGGGGAGCTTTTAATGTTTAATAGACTATTGTATTTTAATATTCTGTTGAAAGCTGCCCAGAGTGGCTGGGGAAACCCAGCCAGATGTGCGGGGTATAAATAATAAATTATCATTATTATTATTATTATTATTACAAATCTCCCATGTCATTTTTTTGTCTTTTGTTTTCTTATTGACCTAGGCCCTGCAGCTTCACCTTAGTGAGTTAAGCATGCATGAAATGTCTGCAAAAGTTGGTAGAATTGGTCGAGTTGTGATCTCAGCTGACATGCAATGAAGCTGAATGTTGGAAGACTCAGAGCAGGTAAAATAAAGTACTTCTTCATGCAGTTCACAGTTAAGCTGTGGAACTCATTCCCACAGGAGGCAGTGAAAGCCACCAACCTAGATGGCTTTAAAAGAAGACTGGAAAATATGCATGATGGCTCTGCTCTGCCTCTATAGTCCAAGACAGTAGCGTTTTCATACTCCAGGTTCTAGAAACCACAGGAGGGCAGAGTGCATTTGTGCTCAGATTCTGCTTGCAGGTTTCCCACTGAGACACCTGTGTGGCCACTGTCTGTTGGAGGAATATCAGGGAAGAGGACTGCATTGCCTCGTGGTGGGAAGGAAGTTTCCACCAGAACAAACAGGGAAGCAACACATCGGAAGCGGTGACCCCAGCAGTCCTCTCTCAGGTGCCATTACGCAGTAATCATTGGCATATTATGGACGTCGGCTGTATCAATTACCAAGCTAAGATAGCGCTTCATCCCTGCTAATGAGGCACCAAGCCTCCATCATATTCTGAAGTCATGCAGAAAAATGAGCTAAGTGATACGCCAAGGCAGACTATCAAGAGACTTCCAGATAGAGTAGAAAGATTAATGTGAAATGCAAAGCTGGAACGAGCACTTGCCAAACACATGTAAAGGAACAAGGATTTATCTAAGCAAGTCAAAAACAAGATCCTGCTTCAGATGATAATTCAGATATATGAAGAGACAGGGGACCACTAGGAAGTATTGGGAATGCTGCAGTGAGCTGGTTCAAGTTACTATATTTGCTGGCCTAGTCATGGAAGTAAACTGCTCATGCAAGAGGCACATTCAATAGAGAAGTGTCCTGGTGGAATCGCACCCTCATGGAAGAAGTAACAGCAGTTCCCTTCAGCAGGCCATGCTGTGGATGATCTATTTACCTAGTTCAATGATTTATGTATTGTTTAACACCATACTTTCCAAGCAGTGTGCAATAAGGACACAAGAAGAGCTTGCCAGTGGCCCATCTAGTCTGGGATCCTGTTCTCACAGTGGCCAACCAGGTGCCTGAATTTTCCATGAGGTTCCTTAAGCTATGTTGCATTGCCCACATTTCTAAAAAGGCTGTTGCTCAGAGTTCGGGCACACCAGTTTCATGCAGTTAAATCCAGAGCAGTTCCAGAGATCAAAGGGTCTTATTTTTACTTGTAGGTGAGAGTAATGCTATGAATATGACCTTGCACTTGAGTTGGCACAGACCACATCATACGTGTAGCAGCTGTTTCGTATGGCATAGATAAGCTATGGAATTTGCTCCCACAGAAGCCAGTTATGGTCACCAACTTGGATAGCTTTAAAAGAGGATCAGACAAATTCTTGGAGGACAAGACAATCCATGATTACTAGGCATGATGGCTATGTTCTTCCCCTGCTGTAGGAGGTAGCAATGCTTCTGAATACCAGTTGCTAGGGACTGCAGGAGGGGAGAGTGCTGTTGCACCCAGGTCCTGTTTGTGGATTTCCCACAGGCATCCCACAGTTGGCCACTGTGAGAACAGGGTGTTGGACTAGATGGGCCACTGGCCTGATTCATCAGGCTCTTCCTATGTTCTTATGACTCAGAGAAGTAATATGATGTAAGAGCTGTATGAGTGTAGCAGCAACTCTTTGTAATTCTACCAAGCTCAAGCTTCAGCAGCTGAATGTGAAAGCATCCCAGGTCCATCTAATGCCCTGTGCTAATTATCTGAACATTATCCTGCCATTGCAACAGTGATCATGCCACTAGATGCTAGAATCCCCCACAGCTGGGCATGCCTTAGCATACAATTAAGGGAGCGTCGCTTGGATTGTTTAAAAATAGGCATGCCATGTCACTACTCATTTGTGCCAGCGCATTTCTGAAGAGGTTGTTACCAGCTGGATGCTCAGCAAAACCTGGTGATGTTGCACATATTGTGTAGGAGAAACAGAATAAGTACAATTAGCAGACAAGCCACGCAGTAATGGCCAGAACAACTTAATTTCAAAGTAGACTCGCAGCCACAGTCCTCAGCACACAGTTACAGGCTGCTGGGTGAACTTTCCTTTGTTGGGGAGATTGCTTTCTAATTGCTCGGAATGGTCAGTTGATGCTGCCTCAGTGGTAGATCATTGTGAGGAGATGGTTGGAGGATAGTTGGCATGCAATGAATCTGAACGTTTTGAATAGGAAAGTCGCCAGAAATTGGAGAAGGTGCCGTTCCCACTCGCTCCAAGGCAAGACGCCAGACCATCTTCTTTTGACAGCCAAATATCACTCCGTGTAGATCCAATCCAGTCTGATCCAGCCAAATCCCCAAACTGGCCCCCAATCAGCCCTATTTGGCTTGGGATCCAGCCAGATTCAGTGCACAGCCTTCATCCTAGCTTTTGAAAATAGCAAATGAAGTGAAAATGAGAAGGAGGAGAGGAGAGGAAGAAGTGGGGGAGAGAAGCCTCGATGCCTACCTTTGGCAGCAAGGAAGGCTTCCGTTTCTCCCATTAATCATGCGATACCAGATTCTTCTCTCCCACAAGATAGTAATTTGCAAGTTTCTGGAACGTTTAGACCAAAGCACACCCTCACTTGAAATCTGGGCCCTCTCTGCTAGAAAGGGTCCCCAGCTTGGCTGAATCGTGACTTGCGTCATTGGTAATAGATGTGAATAGATGATTTAGTGTCCTGAAGGACTGCACAGCAGCTCTGACTGCTTTGGCTCTTTTCTTTTCTCAGAGGCAGGACCTGGAGGAAAGTCTCAGAAGCTAGCATTTCCTTATCTTTCTAAATGTGTATGGCAATGTTCTTCAGCCTTGGGTCCTCATACCTTGCTGGCCTACAACCCCCATCATCTCCAGCCAGCATAGTCAATGGTCAGAGATGATGAGGGTTGTAGAAGCCACAGGAGATATGAGTGATCTTGTGCTCCAGCCCCACTTGAGAGTTTCCCACAGGCATCCGGTTGGCCACTGTTAGAACAGGATCCTGGACTAGATGGGCCATTGGCCTGATCCAGCAGACTCTTCTTATGGTCTGAGTGGCTTATATCCTTGTGAGGGCGGGGGGGGGCACTCACATCTATGAACACATGAGACGGGGATGTAAAGGACAGCAACTCATTCCATAAACCCCCTCGCAACTTGCCAAGTTGAGCCAAGTCCACAACAGGGGAGTGTACATCAAAAGTCGACCTGGGGGAAAGTCCCCACTTTCTTTATTGTTATCTGACTATTGCAAAAATGTGCTCATGTGGCTTGATTTTAGTCATTTATTTCCAATCAGGTAAAAGTTTCTCTTGGTGGGCTTCTTTCAGAACCTAATGAATGAACTGCTTAAGGAGTTCTCTTCAAAAGGATGGGAGTCTTCCTTTGCAAAGGCAAACCCCAGGCGTCTTTTTTTTTTAGTTCTGTTCATCGTTTGAAGAGGAAAAGAGATCCTGAGAACTATCACAAAGTCTTTACCGCTGCAGTGTGACGTGCCTGTAGAAAACTCTGCATCAAGATGAATTTAGAGCCAAAAGAAGCTGCTTTGGGAAATGGGGATGGGGGGAAAACTGGAGCCATTTCTTCATTGATAATTATATTAGAGCAATTCTCCACTGATGGTTGAACATGTCCCCTCTACCACAGGAGTAGAAACATCATGCAGGAAAGGATTTTGAGGCAACTGGACATACAGTTACATCAAGACTAGGCATGGGGGAGATCCTTGATTCACTTTGCATTTAAAGCCACCATGATAAGCAAATCAAAACACAGCTATGCATTGACATTCATACTTCTCTGAATTTTGCAACACAGTTCTCTAACCAAGTGACATGTACAAAAATGCATACAGCAATGTAAAAAATATATATGCATATATTAGTGAAAATAATGTACCAAAAATGCATTATGTGAAGAAAAACATTGTCTACAAAAATGTGTATGTTTGGAGAAATTTGTGCTAAAATGCTGGTGAATTTTCATGAGGACAATTGCAGACTGATGTGGAAATTTAGAGAACTGAACTTATGAACATAAGAAGCAACTGATACCCAGAAGATTACTTCTTCTGACCACAGAACCACAGAGACAGAGCATTGTCATTCTGGCTAGTAGCCTTGAATTTGTCCAATCTTCTAATGCCGACTTAGTTGACAGCCATCACTGCTTCCTGTGGGAGGGAGTTCCATAGTCTGTGAATTGCATGAGGAAGCACTTTTTAGCATGGCTAAAAGTCAGGGATGATGAAAGTTGTCCATCTTGAAGGTACCAGTGAAGGTTTCCTTTCTTGGAAGATTTCCTTGGACCTTGAACTGCAGGACCTACTTTTGCCTTTGGTTTACAAGAGTGGTAGGGAACCTGCGGCCCTCAAGATGTTGCTGGACTACAACTCCCATCAGCCCCAGCCATTATGGCCAACAGCTGAGGGTGATGGGAGTCGGAGCCCAACAGAATCTGAAGGGCCACAGATGCACCATCCCTGCTTTAGAATTATTTCTTCTTCTTGATGTTGCCCTTGACATTTTTATTGCTGGTCACTCAACTTTTTAAAAATGAATATCGTTTATAATATCTCAATATTTATGAAAGCTAGTTCTGAAGGCCTCTTTAGTTTTTTTAAAAAAGCAGCCTAGAAATATGAAAAGGAGGAAATAATCATGTATGCTGAGTATTCGACAACACCATCTTAGTGCTGTATAAGGATGGCATAGGTGAGCTTATGTAGATTTTTAGCAGGAAAAGTAAAAAATGACAGTCCTACAACTCGAGTCTTAGATGCTAATCACACTTATGACTTCATTCAGTACCTTTCATTCCCAGGGTCTCAAGGAACGTTGCCAGCATTAATTAATTCTCTCAACATCCTCAAGCTAGTAGGAACATACAGTATTATCTACATTTTACAGGAGGCAAAAGAGGGCAACAGGGTCACCTAGGAAATCTGGAATAAAAGCCAAATCAATGGCAGACTTTCATAGCTTTGCAAATTCGCTGAAACCTCCTTCAGAGAGATGTCAGCGGAGGCTGTGTTGGCACCTTCTAGTCACCTCTCCATATTAACAAACAAGCAAAGCTGGGAAGAAAAGCCTGGCTCCCCGAACCTAATCAAAAGAATTGTTCACACTCCAGTATAGGCTGCAGATGAAAGAAATGTTTAAAAATACCCATAGAGCTGAAATACTGTAGCCCAGATTCTTTTTCACCCTTGTAGATACTTTCTTTAAAAAGGTGTGTTTATGTAGTTATGTTATTGGACAGAGTTGTAATGTGAATCGCGCAGAAGGTGCCCTCATTCTTGCTTTGCCCTTGTAGAATTCAGCAGAAGGATGGGGACAGAACAAGAATTAGTTGGCTCCACCAATCATTGCTCTGTTTCTGCCTGCCATTGACTCTCTGGCTCCACCTAGTGTTAGCCTCCCTGTCTTTGGACCTTCCAGTCTCAGTGGGTGCCAGCCAGAGCTGATCTGGAATCAGAAATCTCCCTTTCTACCCTCCAGCAAGGACTTCACCAGCTAACTCCAACTGAAGACCCTGAGTGCAAGCGGCGGCCATTTTGCATGTGTCCAATTGGTGCACAGCCACCAATGCGTGTGCAGCTTTTTGCCCTGAAACATTATGGGCATTTTCTATCAATTAAACTTCCCATATTTCTGTGACAGCGTCATATCCTCCTTTGGGGCTTCTCAGAAACATCTGGTTGACCACTGTGAGAGGCAGGATGCTGGAATTAGTTGTGGGATAGAAATCTGCCAAATTAACTGTTTCTAAAATAACACGTAAACCTAAATTCATCCACCCTTTGGAATCTGCATTTATCTGGATTTTGTAATGCTGTTCCCTAGCCAAATATTGTGTACAGAAATGCATATACTATGGTAAAGTTTGTGTCTAAATGCATATATTGGAGAAAATAACATAATGCCTTATATTGGGCAAAATTGCCTTGCAAATAATATGTGCATTGGGGGAACTTGCATACAAAAATGTCTATTATTGGGAGATATTCACACTTAAATGCTGAAGAATTTTCATGAGGGCTTTTAAAAAAAAATGCAAACTGATGTGGAACGCGAAGAACTGAATTTAAGATTGGAAAAATGCAAAAGTGAAAGAAATTGAAATCGACACACCTACTCATCCCTAACAGAAATATATAGGCAAGTGCTTTGATTCAGCAGAGTAACTCTGATATTCTTTATGAACAATTTGCCACGGGTTTGTTTGGGGGGATTTTTAAAGAAGAAATGTAGGAGGAAAAGAATTAGCAAGCAATATTTTGCAAGAGCTACTTCTGGCACTCCCTTAATTTTTATGCAGAGGAGAAAGCAGTCAGTGCCTCCACGAACACTCTCCTACAGAAACGACATTAAATCAATAGGCAAGCCCATTATGAGTCATTTGCTTTAATGACTTGAAATATGACAGAATGCTGACCCATATCAAAGCAAATCACAACAAATGCCAGGACAGAACGCTGCAGGAGTTACATGGCCTGAAAGAGATTGAGTGTCCTCACTTAACCATCAGAGGGACACCCAAAGCTGTATCATTTCCATTCAAATCAAGACGTCGAGCTGCAGAGATGTATCATTTCAGTACAATTGTCAGAGTGAAGAAAGGAAGGTATGTGATGAAGCAAAGGCGGGCTTGAAGAAGACATAGATGCAATGCGGAAAACTGCTAGCTAAATATTACCATTTGCCTAAGGGTTGTGAGTAAGACATCAGTAGCACATATAACGAAAACAGAAAAAGTCAGTGTGAGTGAAGAAAAACAAAAATAATCAAAAAAGTATTCAAAAAAGTAATCAAAGAATACACCAATGGAGACAGACTTTAGTTACACTAGGTTGTATTCAACTAAGTCCTAGTCAGAGTAAACCCACTGAAAGTAATGAACCTACACTAGTCATATCCATGAATTTCAGTCTTCTAGCATGTCACCCAAAATATCCAGGCTCAGAAAATATGGAAATCAGGTGTGTGTGTGTGTGTGTGTGTGTGTGTGTGTAAAGCTAACAAGCATATGCAATGTGCTAAGTGCATTTAAAAGATATAATGAAATGAAGATTGCATAGAATAATAATAATATGAGCAAGATTATGAAGAGGGAAAGATTAGGGGGGATTAAAGGATACGTGCCAACTTTTCTAAAAGTTTGTGGTTCCCCCCCCAAAAAAAAGGGATAATTTGGTTGCTGGCTTGGCCGGGGAGCAAATGGATGATAATTTGTTAATTCTAAGAAATTGAAAGAGCTCAGTTCAGGAGCTAGATGGAAATCTCTACCAAGCAGCAAACTGCTGCTCTTTCTCATGCAGAAAAAGAAAAATGAAAGCACCAGAAGCTTAGTTAACTTAGGCCAAACTGCATTCCTTCCAGAAAAAGCCAATGAGAAGGCTCTTGCTGCCCTTCTGAATTCCTGATTGGTCATTGGATTCCCACAGGAATATGGTGGGGCTCTTCGAAACCTGTAATCCTGTGTACAGGAGGCTAGAAACTATAAGAGAAAGCTTGCTGAACCGGTCAGGCCAGTTCCTTTGCCAAGGCAATGAGCTTAGCGGCTCATCTAAGTGCCTTTCATTCACATCTCAAAAGAGCAAGCCCCATTGCCATAGAGACAAAAGGGTAGGCTTTTTCCCACCTCACCTGGCTCGATGCCATGTCATCCTAGGATGGAGAACAATAGGCTGGTGTAGAAGAGAGTTGTGAGTGAGTGAGTGAGTGAGTGAGTGAGTGAGTGAGTGAGTGAGTAGGGCTGATACTGGAATCTGGAGACATAGAGGAATGCCCAGCTCTGTGCAGGAACTGGGAATCCCATGGAAACCTAATGGGGAACCAAGATCTGTTGGAGTGCTAATACTGTGAGCTCCTCCATCCAATGCTCAGGTTGTATATATGTGTAAATAAATGATCTGGTGTCATTATGATATATGTGTATATCATAATGACACCAGAGTCTCTGCTGACCTTCATTCCAAGGAAACTGAACCATGAGCAAGTGCAGGCACCCCTGGAGTCTCCCACCACTGGGAGATTGGTGTGATATATAACATTATTTAACAATTAAAAATATGTTCTCCTATAAATGTCTGAATTTGGTGATGGTGTTCTGCATTTATATATGTTTTTTTTTTTAAAAAAACAAACCCTTCTCACTCATCAGTAGGAGAAAGTTCTGGGGGAAGTGCAAGAAGGAGCAAGATAGCCAAGCTGTTGATTCATCACAGCATCCAGTCCCTAATCTTACACTTGATATCATTCCCTACATTCACGTTGTTTTTCATGGTCCTAGGAAATAACATTGGCCTCGCCTGCCAGCTCTCTGACCCTGGGAATATTTGCTCTTTCGACTCTTTTAAGTTTCTTAAAACGAATCTTCAGCTCACATGGTGACGGCAAATAGAGTCTGTTCCAAGTTGGGGATTTTTAATGCAAAGGCAGCACTTTCTCTGTCCCTCTCTCTCTCTTGTTCCCCCTTAGCCTATTTGAAAGGTAACTGGAGGTGAAGGTATTTCATCTAAGGGACATGAAGGTCTCTGTTAAGACAGCAGGAGGGAGGAAAATTCCACACAGTGCTTTGTGCATGCCTTCGGAGCTTACCTACTTATTGAACTGCGGTGGAAAGTTTTTCTGTCCACTCCTGCAACTTTTAACAGCTCACTTCTTCTCCAATGCAGAAATAGTGTGATTGTATATAAATGATGATGACATATATCCCAAAATGGATTCCTGGTATGCACGCTCTATGGAGCTGCCCTTGAAGATGACTCAGAAACTTTAATGGGTACAAAAGGCAGTGGGCAAGTTACTGGCTGGTGTTGCCCTTTGAACTCATATAAGAAATTTTCTACAGTAACTGTCATGGATGCCAGCTAATTTCTGGGTCCAATCTAAGGTGCTGATGTTAGTTTTTAAAGCCTTAAATGGCTTAGGCCCCAAATATCTTAAAAGTCCATTTCCACCCCAGTGCTTTTTTCTGGGGGTACTCACGAGTATGCAGTGCCTGAACCTCCCCCCACAAAAAAATGTTAAAAGTGTGGTACTTACTGTAACAACTTCATGGTGAGTATGGCAGCTTTTTTCTATTTCATCCCTACAGACCCTCCCAGGTGTTAAGATCAGCAGTGATAGCTCCATCTCTCATAGAAGGTTGGAGTGGCAGCAGACCTGAAGAAGGGTTTTCTCTGTTGCAGCCCCTAAGTTGTAGAGGTACATCTGGTACCTTCATTATACAGCTTTTGAGAAATGCTGAAGACATACCTCTTTACCCTGGCCTTTGACATATGAGATTTGTGTTTTCAGGACCCACCCTATTAATGTGAATGTAATATGCTTGAACTGTTTTTAATTCTGAATTGTAAATTGTTGTAACCTGCCCTGAGATGGCTGGTGAAGGGTGGTTAATTAAATAATAGTAGTAGTAGTGATAATAGTAGTAGTAGTAGTAGTAATAGTAATAGTAATAATAAATATATATATATATATATTGGTAGCTGGGGGGGTTGCATGGTATTGGTGTTCCACTTAGGGTTTCTTGAAAAATAACAGTGATATTCAATGCTAGTGCTACTCATAGTAGATAGACCCAATGAAGTTAACACAGCAGGTTCATAAATTTCATTGGGTCCACACACACCACCTGACATAGGACACCTGCCATGCACCAGGTCATCCTATTTGTTCATCTAGTGCAAGGCTAACCAACATGGTACCCTCTGGATGTTGTTGGACTCATCCTCCCATCAGCCCCAACCAGCATGGCCGATGGTTAGGGATAGTGGGAGTTTTAGTCCAACAGCATTTGGAGAGCACCACATTGACAGTCACTGATCTGGCCCAGTATTGCCCAAAGTTGCCAGCATCTCTACATAGTCTGCCTAGAGGTGCAGCCAATCATTTGATGACTTACTGCTTTACGGGTAAATGCTGGGGACTGAACCTTCTCACATGCCATGCATGTGCTCCACCACTGAGCTAAGTTCTCTCTGAACAATCATGTCAGCATTATGTGCATTTTAGTATTTTTCACATTATCCATCTTAGCGCTGTATTCTGTATAACACTGACCACCAGCTGCTCTCCAGGATTTCTCTCCCACCCCCTACCTGGAGAAGGCAGGAATGGAACCTGGGGCCTTCTGTATGCAAAACACTTGCTGTGCCACAGAGCAATGGCCTTTCCCTGAAATAATTCAGAACCGATGCTAGCAATTATCTGCATTTGGGGTTGAAAGAAGCATCAAGTGAAAGCTTTGATATGCCTCCAGAAACAGCACACAGAGGCAAATAGATCATTGCTGCATAACCAATGAAGGTACGAAACTGCAAAGAATCAAAACCTTTATTTAAAAATCTCAGGCTGGCTAATATGAAATAAGAGCCAGTGAAACTTATATGATTCCCTTGACTTCCAGCCTTGTAGTGTTCGAAGCACAATGTCAAAAGCCCTAAAAAACAGTACGTGCATCAGTCTCCTTCCCCCACCCCCCAAAAAGATGGAAAACCCCTGGGAGCATTTTATCACCACCAATCACATCCAGAATGCGGCAAAGAGAATGAATGGGAAAGATGAAAACATCTTCATTTTATCTTATTTACCTGAGAAAAGTTCCCCAGAAAGCGGGTTATGGGTAGATTTCCACAGCGACGTTTATACAATACGAAACAGAAAACACCCCCAGAGGTCATAAAGGTCACAATTCAATATTGAGTTTAGTTTGCCATTTCAATTTGCATGGACTCATTTATATGCACAGAGACCCTATCTATGCTATACATTTGAAGCAGCCTCAAGTCACTTTAAACAGTTGTGGCTCCCACCCCTCCCAAAGAATCCTGGAAAATGTAGTCCGTGAAGGGTGCAGAAAGTTGGCAGAGCTATATTTTGCAGAGTAGTTTAACAATCCCAGGGAACTCTGGAAGTGACAGCTCTTTGAAGGGAACAGGGACCCCCTGACAACTCTCAGCATACAGTGGTACCTCAGGTTAAGAACTTGATTTATTCTGGAGGTCCGTTCTTAACCTGAGGTACCACTTCAGCTAATGGGGCCTCCTGCTGCTGCTGTGCCACTGCCGCTCACTGCCCGAGGTACTATTTCTGGGTTAGCAGAGTCTGTAACCTTAAGCGTTTGTAACCTGAAGCGTCTGTAACCTGAGGTACCACTGTACTTAACTAACTACAACTCCCAGAATTGTTTGGGGAGAAGCCATGCCTGCTTAAAGCAATATAATACTGCCTTAAATGTGTGGTGCAGATAGGGTCTTAGTGAACATCTAAGTGCTGGTAGCACTTAGATGACCTTGCCAACAAAGGTCCGTATAGTTAAAGCCATGGTTTTCCCGGTAGTGATGTATGGAAGTGAGAGCTGGACCATAAAGAAGGCTGATCGCCAAAGAATTGATGCTTTTGAATGATGGTGCTGGAGGAGACTCTTGAGGGTCCCATGGACTGCAAGAAGATCAAACGCATCCATTCTTAAGGAAATTAGCCCTGAGTGCTCACTGGAAAGACAGATCCTGAAGCTGAGGCTCCAATACTTTGGCCACCTCATGAGAAGAGAAGACTCCCTGGAAAAGACCCTGATGTTGGGAAAGATTGAGGGCACAAGGAGAAGGGGACGACAGGGGACGAGATGGTTGGACAGTGTTCTCGAAGCTACAAACATGAGTCTGACCAAACTGCAGGAGGCAGCGGAAGACAGAAGTGCCTGGCGTGCTCTGGTCCATGGGGTCACGAAGAGTCGGACACGACTAAACAACTAAACAATAACAACAACAAAGTGCTGGTAGAAGAAGAGAGAAGAGTTTGGACTTGATATCCCGCCTTTCACTCCCCTTCAGGAGTCTCAAAGCGGCTAACATTCTCCTTTCCCTTCCTCCCCCACAACAAACACTCTGTGAGGTGAGTGGGGCTGAGAGACTTCAGAGAAGTGTGACTAGCCCAAGGTCACCCAGCAGCTGCATGTGGAGGAGTGGAGACATGAACCCAGTTCACCAGATTACGAGTCCACTGCTCTTAACCACTACACCACGCTGGCTCCCACGCTGGTAAACAAGTCAAGGAGATTCTGTAAGCCTAAAATCAATGTTTGAGTGTCTACTGTGATGGTATCAGCGGCTCTTTTATTTAGGATTCTGTTGATCATCTTGTATGGGGGGGGGGAAGCAGCACATTCATTATTTATTAGTGAAGATTACATTTAATCTGCTCTTATTGATTTTCATGTTATATTTGTTGAATTGTGCTATAATGAATTTTTCCGCTGTGCGACTTGTTTCAAGGCTTTTTTTTTTAAAAAAAGCAACCAATAAATTGAATTATTCCTAATAATGGCAATCATAATGAATAAAACTTGCCCACATTTAATAATAATATAATAATAATTAATAAAATTTGCCAGTGCCCGTTCTATACCACACTGACTAACTTATCCACCAGCATGCTTTTAATATTCAGAAAGCATTTCGGTATAAGTAGCATTAAAGTTAACTAAAGAGATTAAGCCTAGATGTAACAGGAAATCAGTACAGATAAAAAGATGCATGTTCTGACATTGCAAGTTTAGCATCTAATTATGCCAAGGGAAGGAGATTCTGAATGCAAAGCAACTCTGCAGTTTGAGAAAACTGATTATTTTATGAGTTAATAAATCATCATCACCTAGCCAAACTGAGGTGTAAAGGAGTAACATAAAGGTAAAGGTAAAGGGACCCCTGACCATTAGGTCCAGTCGTGGCCGACTCTGGGGTTGAGGTGCTCATCTCGCTTTATTGGCCGAGGGAGCCGGCGTACAGCTTCCAGGTCATGTGGCCAGCATGACTAAGCCGCTTCTGGCGAACCAGAGCAGCACAAGGAAACACTGTTTACCTTCCCGCCAGAGCGGTACCTATTTATCTACTTGCACTTTGTGCTTTCGAACTGCTAGGTTGGGCAGGAGATAGGAGTAACATAAGTCTTTGTAAATAAATAGCTATGGAAGTCAGAGAGGACATTGCAACATCCTTGATCAACATTGCTGCAGCATTTTAGGTCATTCACCCCCAGTTAGGTGACGAGAGGAACCTCATACAAGCTAGTTTATCCCTACCCCTCCATTTTTTCAATCTCAAGTTCCATTCTCCACATTTCCACATCAGCTTGCAATAATAATAATAATAATAATAATAATAATAATAATAATAATAATATCATGAAAATACATCATCATTTTAGTGCGTATTTCTCCTAATACGCATATCTCTGTACGCAATTCTGCAGAATATACACATTTTTGCAAAGGGATTCCTCTTACTAGAATGTATCCGTGTATCTTATTTTCACTAATATATGCCTTCCTATGCACCCTTTACTCTAGTTCCATGCATTTTTGTGCACATCAGTGGGCTGGAGAATTGCATTGCAAAATTTGGAGAAGTGCAATTTTCAAAGGATGGCTGTGTTTCGGTTTACACCTTGTTTAGGAAAGTGCAAATGATGTAAAATCACCCTTAAATGCAAACTGCATCTAATTTCTTATCCACTCCTGCTACCTTAATTATCACAGAGAAGAACAAAGTTGTTTCGTAAGTGTTTGTAGTTATGAGAACAATTCTGGGGCACTCCTACTGCATGGATTTGGTTTTGATTTGGGATGCAGTGATTCACCTAATTCCATTCAATGTTAGTTTTGCATGTGTAGGGTCAGAGGTCTGTTCCATCCCATACAGCCAGTGTGGTGTAGTTGTTAGAGTGTCAGACTAGGACCTGGGAGACCAGAGTTCAAGTCCCTACCTGGCCATGAAACTCCTTGGTGACCTTGGGCCACCATATCCTCTCAGTCTAACCCACCTTACAGGGTTGTTCTGAGGATAAAATGGAGAAGATAACAAGAACCATGTATGCCACTTTGAGCTCCTTGGGGGGTGGGGGGTGGAGGTAGAATATAAATCAGGCATAGGCAAACTCCAGCACTCCAGATGTTTGGGACTACAATTCCCATAATCCCTAGCTAACAGGACCAGTGGTCAGGGGTGATGGGAATTGTAGTCCCAAACTGTGAGATTTTGACCAGCTTCGGATGGCCCTTCTGAAGCTGATACAGGCTCGTCTCATCTTGAGCAGAGCGTCATCACACAGCAGAAGGATAAGCAGTATGTGCTACATTCTTAACTTTATTTCCACTCTATGCTGAGAGAATACAAACATGCATCTTCCCTCTGTGAGAGCAGAGAAGCAACCGTCTCTCTAACAAAGAAACCGAGAGAACAGTGAAAAGCATCTGGAGGGCCGGGGTTTGCCTATGCCTGATATAAATGCAACAAATAAATAAAGACTTTTAAAGACTTTAAAAAGTGGACATTAGACACACAAATAAAATATAAACATAAAAGCAGTTTTATATGCTTTTCAATGCAGCTCCACTAAAAAAATCAATTTTGTTGCACACACCTTCCAGTAACATGCAGTTTGTATATATTTGAACAAAAACTGCATCTCAAAATTCAGAGGAGTTAATCTGATAGGCCATTGCTTTATCTAATCTCTCTCTCATCTAATCTATATGTACAGTATAATCCCAGAATGGCAGGTTTCGTAGGCTTGCTTTAAAATGCAGACAGAACAAGATTCTCATCCATCTGTACGTTTGATGTAATGAGGAGAAGCTTCGAAAGTTTGGGGGGTAGGGAAAATGAGGAGGCTGCAAGTGGCATGCCATTTACGTCAGAGTAACTCCATTTTCTAGAATAAAAATTGTTATGTACTGAAGTTCTCACCCTGGGCCAGCAGGGGGATACTGTAGATAGTTATGCAAATGAAGGATCGAAAAGTGACGTTCAGTGATTGGATAGTTTTGTATGCAAATGAAGGATCGAAAAGTGACGCTCAGTGATTGGATAGTTTTAGAAAATGGCAACAGTTACACTGTTCTGGAGCTCTATATAAGCAGGCTGACTGAGCTCCTCAGCTTAGTTCTGTTCTGACATCTGAATAAAGAAGAGCTGTTTGAAGAATCGCTGTGTCGTCTACTATGTTCACCCACAACTTAACAAAAATTGTTTTAAAAACCTATGATCCGATTAGTAATTCTCTACTTTTCTTCAGCCAGAATTGAATAAACATCTTTAGATCAGGACAAATTCTGAGCCCTCCCAACGTTCACTTCGCAACACAAATTTCCCCGGTAATCCTTATTGTTCTCCACAACCAGGTATGCTCCTACTATGCCACGGATGCTCTCTGCGTTATGATTTTCACACTTGCCTCAAAATTCTAGCACTGTAAAAATCACTGCTGCCACTTCATGTTTTGTTGAGGCCATTGGACAAAAAGGGAAAAAAGAAAGAAAGCATGATAGATAAAGGGACATTTATTATTGATTTTCACATGCCACTGTCAGGAAAATCCATTTCATTTCCCCCAAAAGATGAATTCATTTGGTGCAGAAGTTCACCCACCATAGCCTTATTGCCTTATAGTGCTGGAATTCTATTAAACAGGCAGAGGTTAGGAAATAGCTGCTGGATACTGTTAATACTGGCAAAGCTCTTCAAAGCATCCTATGGGAGTTAGAGCTTCTTACTTATATAGACTTACAATGAATGGGCCTTTGTTCCAGAGGCTGGGCATGTATCTGACTTCTCAGGATGGAGGCCAGGCAGTATATCTCTCTTGCCCCATTCTGTGAACCCAAATTTAGACAAAACTAACCAAAGGAACGTGTTTTGTCTTTGAGTCTCTCAGAGCAAGCTGGAGTGATGGAAACAATACTAACGAATAGAAGTATGTGGCCAAGGGGGAAAGAACCACTGCGTCTAACCACACTAAAGCGCTGCAACCTCTCCCATTCTCACCTTTTTGCCATTAAGTTGTTGGGAATGGTGCCACACAGTGTGAGAGGAAGGGAACAGAATAGATCTGGAAGTTTTTAATAGCATTTCAACATGAGAGGTGAAGGTCTGGGTCAAAGTGAATCTCAGACATGTGGAAGCACAAATGCATCATGGTGGTGGGATTAGGCTACCAGTTTTTGTTGTTGTGCACAATATTTGATTCCTCCTCTGTTTTTCCCTCTTTCAGGAAGGGTAGAGAGGAAGACGCTGTTTTCTAATCTGTTTTGGTTGTGGTTTTCTCTTCTCCCCTTCTTTTCCATCTAATGAAGCTGAGTGAAAATGAATAATGTGGATATGGGTTAGGGCCTGGGGTCTAAATGCAGCCCACGTGCCCTCTCTGTATAGCCCCGGGGATACTCCTCAGGTGTCAAGCCTAATGAGCACAGCAACTCGTCGCTATCAAGTCTTGCCCCCATGAAGCAGTTGCTCGGACGGAAGATCCCTCACCTACTACAGCTGCCTAAGTCCCCTCTCCATTGTTTTCCTCAAGCAATCTGAGACTGTGCCTGCATGTAGCTAACTTCTCCTCTGCCCTCTTCATGCTGCCCCTGGTTCTGGGAGACTGAGGGGAGAGCAGTTTGCCACAGGAGGAGGGACACTGATGCCTCTTCACAAGCTGGACTCATCTCTGCTTCCGGGCCTCCCTCCTCTCCTACTTCAGCTTCTACCTCTGATGCTGGACTGCTCTCTGCCACAGACTCCCCCTGCTCACTAAGCCCTGTTACCTCTTCAGCTTCCGACACCTCCTCTCAGTCTGCTCCCTCTTCTCCCTCCAACCACTCATCGTTGGCCCGCCACCAGGCCCCAGGCCCTGAGCCTTCTTCCCTTGAAGGTTGCCCAGCTGGTTCCTCCCACCACTCCTCTGCATCCAGACAACCCATGACATCAGGTCATGCTTCTGCCCCAAGCAGACCCTTCACTGGTTCTACACATCCTTGAGTGCTTTTGCCTGGCTGGAATGTGCTCTTAAGCAGATGGCTCTTGCTGGCCTGGATGAAGGATGGAAAGATGGGGAGGTGGAGAAACCTCTGGTGTTTGCATGGCTGGAATGTAGCCTACCACCGGGGGCTGGTCCATGATGGCAAATGGGGCACTGCCCTACCAACTCCACACAGTCCTCAGCCAGCCCCTACCTGCTTGCCTTCTTGCCTACTACCAGTCCAGAGGGTGGCCAGGGCTGGCAGCTTTCTCCTGCAGTCTCAGGTTTGTTCCTTGTAAAAATCAGCAGGAAGGAAGATGGAGACAAAATTAGAATTCCCATTGGCTTTAGCTGTTCTAGCACGGCTCGTCCTATGTTTGTAAGTTCTCACATTGCCACCCTTGTTCTTTCTGTTGTGCTTCTCACCACTGCCCACAGTCCTGAGATTAAGTCAGGAATGTTTGGTTTTCTCTTTGCCCCCTACCCACTTCCTGAAGCCTTTGATGCTCTCTTCCAGGTCAGGATGACACCCCCCCCCTCCAAGGGCTATATAGCACACTCCTTTGAAACTTGGGAGTCCATACCAATTCAACTGAGACAGTTGACTTGTAAGCATTTATAAATCCAGCCTGTTACGAACTGGCTGAGCATTTGTGCAGTAAGTTAACATGTGTTTCCAAATTCTAAGCTCGCTCAGCTCCTAAGAAGGAAATTGGAAATGTCACTTTGGCGGAATGACTGCTCTTATAGCTGGGCTCGGTGAGGCTCTTTGTTATAACCTCTTTGCTGTGCCGTCTCCTGATGGAATGCATTATTTTTCTTAATCTAAGAAGGGTAGCTAATTTAATTTAATGGAATAAAAGGCATATTTATACAGCCTGAGCTTTTCTCTCAGAGCTTAAGAAGAAGAAAGCCACATTTATATTTATTTGCAATGAATATCTGAGTGAAGAATCCTGCATCGTCCAGCAGCACTGCACAAGCAAGATCTCAATTAAATTACTATATGAGTTAAGACTGTAATTTAGCTACAAATTTGACAATAATGCCATAATGCTGTACATCGCTCAGACATATCTAATTTACAATTGTAGTGATAAATCAATAGTAAGGGCAGCTTCGCTGTCTTCTGCAGAGTTCCCCACCACCCTCTGCATTTAGTTACTTTCTTTTTTTTTACTCTGCCAGCCAATTGTTGAAGCAGAAATAGTATCATTCTGTGAGAAAATGAACGGTGCCCCATCCTATGCAATAAGCCACCCCTGAACAAATGCTGTAAGGATTCAGAGCTCCACTGGGTATTTTATCAGGGGGGGACAGGACAAAACAGATTTGGGGGAGTTCAGGACTACTTTATCTCAGCGATCAAAGATGAGCCCATTGCTACATGCACCAGAGTTCCCCAAGCATGGAGAATTTTCAGGGTTCCAGTGCTTGACTGGTTTTGGCTCCCTTTGGGAGGAAGTAGCTGGAGACTTGTACCGGTGTTTTGTAATATTTGGTGCATTTTCAAATAGAAAGGTTGAGCATAGATGGAGGACCCACAGTTTAAACCTTAAGGCACATGAAAGCCACTGAGTGCCCACTGGCTTCATGTGTCCCTCCTAGGCAAACAATGTCCCCTGCACCTGATTTTCCAATGCCTAATTTTGTGGCTCCTTAGCTCATCCCTTCGGCTCCCCTAATAGCTGCTGAACTTGTGGTGGTAGAACTTCCTTTTCTCCCAACTCTGAATCCACACAGAAGATGACTTCTTCAATACAGTCTGCAACACACTGTGTTGCCCTTTGCTTGACAGGGGAAGGGCTGTGGCTCAGTTGCAAAGCACCAGCTTTGCATGCCAAAGGTCCCAGGTTCCATCCCTGTCATAGTCAGATAAATATGAGAAAGACCCCAGACCCTGCAGAGCTGCTGCACGTCAGTGTGGACAGTATTGAGCTAGATGGAGTGTCTGTCTGGCTTGGAATAAGGCAGTTCCCTTTGTTCGTTGTTCTTGCGACTGTCTCCTTCAATATCCTAGAGTTTGGGGAGGCCCCTCCTGCTGCATCCTGGGGCTCTGCTTCCGTAGGCGTTTCTCTTGATCCCTGCAGTTCTGCCAGAGACTCCAATGTTTTAGCTGATCCGTATTGGCCACCCACGACGTAGTCAGCACTTTGCAGCTTTTGATCAATTGTCTCCTTAAAGCCCCGTCGTGTCTCATGGCCGCTCAATTTATCAGAATTAGCGTGGGCTCTGAAAGGACGTGTTTGTTGCTCTCTGCGTTATATGGATTGGGAACGGGAAGGAAAGCCAAGCTAACAATAGCTGCTGCCATACAGGGTTGTCCCTCAGTTTCATAAAGCCAATTCATGACGGTTGGCTTTCAGCACAGAAGGCAGGCCCTTATGCTGAAGGGTGGATAATAAGCAAAGCAAAATAAATAATAAATAATATAATTGGTAGGACTTGTTGGGGGATGGTGTCCTTTCACAGAATCCTGGAGTTGGAAGGGTCCACTAGAATCATCTAGACCAGCTCCTTGTAATTCAAGAATCTTTTGCCCAACATGGGGCTTGAACCCATGACCCTAATATTAAGAGTCTCATTGTCTACCAACTGAGCTACTCCTCTGGCCCTTTACGCCTGGTGTGCCTATTTTGGGTGAATGCTGGACAGCAGGGCCTGGGCACATGTGCTGGGTTCATATTCAAGGCTCACCTAGCAAGGAGGGAGTCATCCCCGCTCCCCCATCCTTTGCTAGGGAACCACAATCTGTGGTTGTTAACACATGCCCCAGGATCTGGAGGGATGCTTCCCTACCAGAGTTAGCAAAAGTCCCCACCGGCTCATACTTTCTGGATTGGCATCTTTTGACTCATTTGGTTTGCAGTTTCTCCAAGTAATATAGAACTGTTTCCCCAGTACTTTGGTCTCATAGGTGGGTGGGGGTGCAGGGGCAAAGTGTGCATATAAAAAAGAGTGTATATACAGGGTGAGTCTTTTAAAAGAGGCCCCGTGGAACATGTGTACTCTGTATACACGGGGCCTCTTTTAAAGGACTCACCCTGTATAAGAGGCAATTACATACATATTTGTGCTAAAATGCTGGTTTTCACATCAGTCCCTATAACAGCAAGCACGGGTGGTTCAGTGCTGACAACTTTGGCACAATATTGGCGCACGTTGTCCTTTCATTTTGTGAGATGCTGCTGCTAATGGGACTTGAAGGGAAAAGGAAAGAAATGGGTGAGGAGGAGGAGGATATGGATGCATTTTGGGAAGGGGTGCCATTAAGAGGCTCCCCACCAGCACCCCAACTCCCATCCCAACAACAAATGGAAATGGCCTTGCCAGAGAGTCCTTGTTCCACCCAGTAGCAATCCTTTGGCAACTACAACCAGCGGCCTGCAACCAGGAGTCTCCCACAGCATCATTCCATATACTTGGTGCCTAATCTTGGCTGAGGAACTCTGAGCAATGGAGAAAGCAGGATGTAACAGCAGGGGAATTGTTCTCTTGAAAGCTTTGAAAACAAGATTTGTCCCAAAATGGTTTCCCAATGAGAATACATGAGTAATTGTCTACTGTCAGCTATAACAAAGGGAAAACTTATTTGTGTCTTGGGGGTGATGGGTGGGCAGCTCCTCTGAAAAAAGAAAAGGGGGGGAAAGGCCTCCCAGTGTGTGAGTGAATCTGTTGGTCAAAAGGCTAATGTGTTTGAAGCAAATAAAATAATAATCAGTGCAGTAGATTTGGTTGCTGGGGAGAAAAAAGCCATGCGTTTTCAGAGTCGAGAAGCTTTAGGGTTCGTGACAGGATTTTGCCGAGTGGAAAAGCAAGTTTGACAGTACGGGCTGTAGCTGGAGAAGCTTAGTGTGTTTCAAAAGTCAATCATTTCCAGCTTTAAACTAGAAAGAAGACAAGAAAGAAGGCTATTTCTTTATTCTTTCAAAAACTCTTTTCTTCCTTTTTCCACATCTTAAAACATACACACCCAATATTTTCTCTACTATATTTCTATAGCAAATGTGTATGAGGATGTCAGTATCTGAAAGACCCCCTGGTGGTTTTAGTAAGATTCCAGCAGGCTGCAGAGCTTGCGTGATGCTAGTTTAATGGCCACCCAAACAGGACTTGCTAGGAAATGTCATTTCAACATGATGCCATAAGAATTCCTGTGGATATCAAAACTGCCAAAGGGAGGAAATATACATCTGCCACACCAGGTCACTTATCAATCTTAAGAAACTTTGGAGAATCCATTATTTAAGCTGCACATACGTAATAATAAATGGTGCCCATTGCTGTTAACACACTGAATCGATACATCGGAATCCTGCGTGTTGACCTGACATGCCAAATACTGATTACTTAGCAAGGCATACACAAATGACAATATTTTCCAAACCGACTCAGCCATGCAATCTTTGAGAACAGTAGTCTTGTTACAAATGTAGAGCAATTGGGAAATATTACTGAGAAAGAGAAGTTGCTTTTGGACTGCAGTTACTGGTATATAGTATTCACAGAGTCATAAAACTTCAGAGCTGGAAGGGAATTTGGTCTCCAGTCAATGCAGGATCTAAAATGTCAGGAGTAGTCACTGTGGTAACCTCCAGAAAGTATTGGACTACAATACCCATAATCCCTAACCTTTGGCCATGTTGGCTGGGGTGGATGGGAGTTGGAGTCCAACAACATCTGGACAGCACCACGTTGGCCACCCCAGAACTACAGCATCCCAGTGGGAGATGCTGAGTTAAGTAACAGAGTGATGGAAGTATGGAAGTATGAAAATTGTCTTGAGGGCATTGACAGGCAGTAAAAATATACAGTGGTACCTCGGGTTAAGAACTTAATTCATTTTGGAGGTCTGTTCTTAACCTGAAACTGTTCTGAACCTGAGGTACTACTTTGGATAATGGGGCCTCCTGCTGCCGCCGCTGCACAATTTCTGTTCTCATCCTGAAGCAAAGTTCTTAACCCGAGGTACTATTCTGGGTTAGTGGAGTCTGTAATCTGAAGCGTCTGTAACCTGAAGCGTCTGTAACCTGAGGTACCACTGTACATTGTAATTATTGGGTACCAAATGCACATCATGTTTGTTGCCGGTAAAGCAAACAATGGGGAAAGTAAGTGCATGCCTATTACACACGTGCTATTCACAGGCTGTGCCTGAAATGTAAAGACAAATGCATGTCCTTAAAAAGAATAATCTGTGGGCTAGGTGAACAAATAATTGGAATTGGTATAATGTAGCTTCCTATGTGTGTTAGATGGTGGAGCAGTATGAAAACAAAGTGTCTGAGGTGGGATTTATAGCATGTATATGCATTTGATTATGTATCTTTAGAGATTCATTGACTGGAAGGGCCCGTTAGGAACTGTACTTTATGGTGTGTCCTGCTGTCACTCTTTCCACTTGACACAGGACCAAAGAGCTGTTCATGTTCAGCTCCCTCCAGAGCATTAATGGAACAACATTAAGTCCAGCGACTGTTCACTTGGATCCATTTCAAGATGTCAGGACTGCGGTGCTCTCTCACTGATCAAGCCTGCAGAGGCTGATTATTAAAGCAAACTTGGATTGAGTGGTGTGATGGGGAACTGGGAAGGCAGAAACAACTAGGGATGCTTCCAAAAGCCTCATTAAAAAAAATCCTTCCTGGGTTCTGGAATTTTGAATTAGCCAGACTTGTTCCTCAAGTGGAGTCATGTGCTAGGAATGCTCCAGTTTTCCATGTTTTGCTTTCAGAATTTTCCAGTGTTTTTTTCCCCTGGGGGGACACAGGGGTACGCATACCCCTAAACATTTTGTGAATCTTTTTACTTTTGTCCATTTACTGTATTTATTTTTCCCCATTTGAACTATAAAATGGTGTTTTCTTGAGTCAAAATGAGAGTACCCCTAAACATTTTTTAACAAAAAACTGGAATTTTCTACCGAGAGCTGTCAGGTAGCTTCTTTGTTAAGTCCTGAGGATCCTTAGTCCCAGAGACTGCCTGGTGGGAAACTTAATGCAAGAGCTTGGAAATGCCTTTTTCACCACAGGGCCCCTTTTTCTATTTTTATTTCTAAGGTGCAAGACTTTCTTATCTACACTTGTGTCTAATTTTCTATAGCATAGTCATTCCCTCACCTGCCCATGCTATTCTGCAATGTTCCCTTACCAGCTTACTACCACTTTCCCTTTTACTCGCTTTTTGCTTCGGCTTTTTCTGGCTTGTTGCTCTTTTATTCTCTCTTCTTATTCTAAGTGGGTGTGGTGTGGCGTGCCATTTGGTTGTTTCCTCCGGTGACTGGTGTATTGTCCTTAGGGACTGTCTTCTCTGGTCACCGGTGTTTAGCCAATGTTTTACCCCACTCTTTTTGCAGCCTGCCAGTTTATTTATTTATTTGCTTCTTTTTCGCTGTTGTTGTGGGTTTTCCTGATCTTTCTCCCATAGGCCATTTGGTTTCTACAAAAAAAACCTTAAAAGTAAAAAAAAACAAAAAACCACTGGTGTGTTTTCCATTGCTCTCCTTGAACAGTTGTGCTGCTTCTTGGAGAAAGGGATGCATTCAGTGGCTGAGTGGCTCTGCCCCCACAGGATCTGTTGCGAACAGATGACCCACTTCAGGGCCTGCTAGCAATGAAGGCAGGACAGCAAATGCCTTGGGAAGGAAGCAGAGCTCCCAGAATTTCTCGGTCTATGGACTCACCAAGCAGAAAGCAAGCGGTAAAGCTAAAATGGTTATGAAGAAAGGACAGTAATAAGAAACAAACACCTTTCTGTTCTGGTTCGAATTGCTTCCTTTCCAGGTTCCCTCTTACTTTCCCTGTTTTGTCCTTTCCTCCTTCTTCCATCCTCTGTTCCCTTCTGCTCATAAATCTCCTGGGCCTTCTCTCCCAACACTCCTCCATCTTGCCTTTTATGCAGCCACTTTTCATTTGAGTGAGCTGGGAGAGGAACGTCACAGAAGGCAGCCCAAGCCTGAGAGCCTGACTCTTTTTGTCCTACCTTTTGCAGCAGCTTCTGTTTCTCAGAGATGGGGGAGAATTGTGCTGCAATGACATCAAGATTATTTGAGGAGAGGTGCTGTTTTATCAGTGCTTAGGAGTGCATGTTAAAACAGGCCACCCAACAAATGTATTTTATTTACTTTATTTAGAAAGGTGCATATACCACTTCATTAAAAAAAAATATCTCAGCAGTTGACATAACATTATATAAAATGTTGATTGAAGTCCCAGAATTGAACTGGGCTAGTTTGAAGGGGCATTGCTTGAACCAGGTTGAGATAGCCCCAGATTGTTGCAGGTTGAGTGGCCCAGAGAGATCTGGGGCTGTCAGGGGGTATCAGAGATGAAAGAGAGGCAGGCATCTGGTGGAGAGAACAAGAAGCCACACACACACACACACACACACACACACACACAGAGAGAGAGAGAGAGAGAGAGAGAGAGAGAGAGAGAGAGAGAGAGAGACAGACATACCTCAACAGCTTCATCTTCCAGAAAGAAGGGGAAGTGGATGCCTTTGGATGCAGGGTACCAACTTTCCCACTGAATCTCTCCTTCCTACTTGGCCTCTCCTTCTTCCTGCCTGATGCCACACCCCCTGAAGCAGCCCTGCATAGGGGGCAAGCAGGGAATTCCAACCTGTGGGGTACAGGTTGTTGCTCCTTCACGGGTATCTTCCCTGCAGGGAAGTTAGAACACCCAATGGTCAGGAATGGTGGGAGTTGTGGACCACAACTTCTGGAAGGCTTGATGTGGGTTATACTTTGCTTTGCAATCTGTAATGTCTTGATCATCTTCAGGGACAGCTGCTTGTGGAAGATGTTGCTCAGCTTTCGCTCACGCTACCATTGTTAGGAACCGCTACCTTCAGTTCCATAGCCTCACATTCTCCTCCTTTCATGTTTATGGTGCTGGAGAGGAGACTTGGCAGCTATCGTTTTCAGTGCAGCCCCTGCATCTATCTTTCAGGCACGACTCACTTCCCTTGCTTCGGTTATTTAAACCAAGATGCGTGCCCTGCGACAGGCGCTGTAATTCTTGCTGTGCTTCCTCTTTTCAGCTGTGGGGGAACTGGGCAGGCTGCTCATTTATTTTCAGAGAACCCAATGGACTTGGCAGCTGGATACGTTACAGTGGTGTTGAGCAGTCAAGCAGCAGGTGGAAAGTGGCAGCTACAACTGGTGTCTGAAATGAAGGTGGTACAATAGCTCAGTGGGAGAGTAACTCCTTTGCATGCAGAAGGTCCAAGGTTCAATCCCTGGCATCACCAGTTAGTAGGAATGCAGGAAACTACCTGATACAATGTCTATTAGTCCATCTATCTTGGTGCTGTCTGCATGGAATGGCAGCAGTAATCCAGGGTCTCAGAGAGGGGACATTCCCAATGCTACTTGGTGTTTGAACCTGGGGCCATCTGCACCTACAGCAGATACGCTGCCCTTTCCCAATGAGGAGGTGGCAGATGATGTCAAAGACCCCTGCCTGAAACCCCAGAGAACTCTTGCCAGTCAGAGGAGACACTACTGGGAGCCAGTGTGGTGTAGTGGTTAAGAGCGGTAGTCTCGTAATCTGGTGAACCGGGTTCACGACTCCTCTCCTCCACATGCAGCTGCTGGGTGACCTTGGGCTAGTCACACTTCTTTGAAGTCTCTCAGCCTCACTCACCTCACAGAGTGTTTGTTGTGGGGGAGGAAGGGAAAGGAGAATGTTAGCTGCTTTGGGACTCCTTAGGGTAGTGATAAAGCGGGATATCAAATCCAAACTCAAACTCCTCCTCCTCCTCCCCCCCTCCTCCTCCTCTTCTTCTTCTTCTGTATGACCTGGCATCAAATAGCTCCCATTGTTCCTTTGTGAGAACAGTATCCATTCATTTCAGATCTCAGTTAGAACAGAAGGTCTTGGAGATTTTATGAATACAATTATGGAGAAGCTTAAATGATAAACACAATATAAGACACTTGGTCTACTGCAGGGATACCCAGTGTGGTGCCCTACAGATATTGTTTCACTGTAGCATCCATCTTCTCTGACCATTGGTCTTGCTGGCTGGGGCTGATGGGAAATGGAGCTCAACAAGATCTGGAGAGTCACTGGTTCCCCCTTGCTGCCCTAGCAGAATGCTTCGGTGGAGTCCACAATTTACATGCTTGGCTATTGGATAATTAAGCAATCATCAAGCAATTAAAGTACATGCCCGTGTGAACCAGCCTAGCTTAGGACTTTGGGAACCAAGAACCTTGAAACTGAGCAGCTACTCCCATCAAAAAGTAAGCATTTGGGTTTCTCCATTTTCTCCTTAACATTTCTGGGTGTTCTTCTGGAGCTCTAACTAGAGCAGCACACATTACAGATGAAAAAGGACCCCAAGGCTGAAATGGGCCATTGATCTGCATCCTTGTGTGACGGCTTCTGATCATGCATGGAATCATTCCGTAGTGTTTACAGCCAGATCAGCATGGATGAGCAAAGAGCCGCCATCATTTGCATACATATATTCTCCTGAAGCACCTTAATTGCAAACGTTTTGATCAGACATTTATAGCCCTTGACTCTTTTTTTATTTGTTTAAAGTATCTCTGTAAGTTTCAGGAGAAATGCTAACTGGAGTTTCTCTTAAGCACTTGAAATTCCTCTTAGCCACTATAGAAACTGATAGCTCAGTTGGTTAGAGTGTGATGCTTATAGCACCAAGGTTGCAGGTTTGATCCTTGTATGCGTCAGCTGCATAAGGAAGTTGGACTAGATGATCCTTAGGATCTCTCCCAACTCTACACTTCTATGAAACAAAACAACTGTACTGAATTCCCTTCTTCCCCCATAGAACAGGGGTGGGGGAGCTTTTTTCCAGCCCAGAGGACATTTTCCCTCATGGGGAACTTTCCAGCAGCCACATGCCAGCAGTGGGCAGGGTCAAGAGCAGGGGTTGGCAGCCTAAGGCTCATGGGCTGAAAGTGGCCCATGAAGGCTGTTTAACCGGCCCACAAGCCACCCCCTAACCGAGCCACCTGCTTCGCGAGTCCCCACGCTCTGCGCTAAACCCGTGCAGCATGGCACGGGGACTCTCTTCTGCAGCTCCAGAAATCACTTCTGCACATGCCCAGACACCAGAAATTGCGTTTGCGCATGTCTGCGGTGCCAGAAATCACTTCTGTGCATGCCCAGATGCCGAAAATTGGTTCTGCGCAGGCATGATTTTCGGCATCTGGGCATGCACAGAAGTGATTTCTGGCACCGCAAACACGTGCAGATGCAATTTCTGGCGCTTCGCTGCACTGGCCTGACCCACAGAGGATCTCCATGGGAGTGATCCGGCCCATGCCTGGTAAGCCTTGCTGACCCCTGGTCAAGAGCAAATAAAGTGACCAGTACCAGTGAGCACCATACAAAAAGCACAGGATCTGACTCTCTCTTTGTATAGCAGGCTATGCTGTAGATATGCGCAAACCAGAGGTTTCCAGACACACAAACCTTTCCATCCAGGCAAGCTAGAGGCATCCTATCACATATCTTAACAAAGGGAAAGCACATGAAAGGGGCACAGAGCAGGGTCAGTGAGAGGCTTGGCCTGGGGAGAGATCCAAGGGCCAGATGAGGAGGACTGGAGGGCCGCATTCATCCTTGCTGTGGAATATCAAAATATTAGACCCCTAAAACCCCTTGTGGGTGGGGTGGGAAAATGTCCAAACACATCTGCAAGTGATCAGTTCAAACCTGTGTCTCTGGAACCTTTTGGGCAGAGGCATATAGAAAGAGAAGGCGATGACTGTTGATGGCTAATAGTCATCAGGGCTATGCTCTGCCTCCAAAGTTGGTAAGCAGACATGCTTCTAGATACCAGTCACTGGAAACCACAGGTGGGAAGAGGGCTCTTGTACTTGGGTCTTGCTTGCTAGTTTCCCACCATAGGCATCTGGTTGACCACTGTGAAAACAGGATGCTGGACTAGATGGACCACTGGCCCAATCCATCAGCCTCTTCTCATCTTCTTATGTTCTTAAGAAGCAAGTCCATTACATTCATGTAATGAGTCTTTTCTTGAGACTAGAGAATGGTGGTGGACAGGAAGGTGGTGGACCCAACCTTCTATCCTTCCTTTATATAACTGGCTAACTTAATCCAGGGGAAATTCATTTGCATAGCATGCTCATTTCTTCTTTCAGGCATGTCAGTTGATTTCCACCCCCTAAGCGACTTGCATCCCTGGCCCTTTGATTCTACTGGATTTCTATATTATCTTTCTGTTCCGTGCAAAGGGGTAACCTCTTATTTAGCATTCCATTTGATGGGAAATTTACATTTTGAGTAGCGGAACTGTAACTCTTGATCTGCACTTAATTGACATGGAGAAACGTTCCCGTTTATTCAAGGCAAGCTAAAGACTGAGATGTATAATTTTGATGGCAATTAGTCTTCTCAAGTGAGGTTAGCTAATGAAAGGCGGTGTTTAACCGTTGAGACAATTTGGTCAAGGAGATCTTGGTGGGGAGTGGGGGAGAGGAAGAGGGTTGTATGTGGCAACCTGCAGAGCTGAAACTCTTAGATCAGCATTAGTTGGGAAAGCAAGAAAATAAAAAAACCAGCAGTTGCTGTAAGAATTTAGGGAAAAATAAAAACTCTGCAGATCTTGTGTTAATGGCATTGCTCTATATTGCATAGTTCAAAAGTTACAGTCAGGAATGAAAATACCTCTTCTGTATACACAGGATTTTAGTTGTAGGAATGAACGTGAGTCAAGGTTATGTCAAACACAAAAAAGAAGGTTGAAATCTAAAATTATTATAATTATTTTATTTTAGAGATTTACACAAACCATATCTACATAAATAAACATCTTTCATGCCTAATATTTCTCAGATTCGTCTCACAATAATTTGCAAAGTATGACCACCTGTCAACCAATTTTTTTATTTTAGGAACTGTCAATTCTCTTATGGACCAAATCTGTCAACTTGTCTGTTTCTGCTAATTAAAAGGCCCTTCAAAAGCCATTTCCCTGAAGACGGACATGAGAGTATTTTCATTTTCTCACCCATACAGCTCTAGCTGTGATTAACAAGATTTTTTTTTTTTTTTGCAAAAGACATCTGTTTATTATTATTATTTGCAAACATTTTTATAACCATTTCATGGTCTCCCAAGCACAGGGACAGTGGTGGCAAAAATCCCAAATGGCATTGTGATAAAACATAGAGAAAGGAACAAAAAGCCTGAGCTTTGTCTTCTCCAGGCTAAACATACCCAGTTCCCTCAACCATTCCTCATAAGGCTTGGTTTCCAGACCCTTTAAAATCTTCATTATCCACCTCCAGCTTCTCAACATTCTTCCAAAACTGCTGTGTCAAGAATTAGGCACAGGACTGCAGGTGGGGTCTGGCCAGGGCAGAATTGTTGTTGTTTAGTCGTGACCAACTCTTTGTGACCCCATGGGCCAGAGCATGACAGACTCCTGTCTTCCACTGCCTCCCACAATTTGGTCAAACTCATGTTCGTAGCTTCAAGAACACTGTCCAACCACCTCATCCTCTGTTGTCCTCTTCTCCTTGTGCCCTCAATCTTTCCCAACATCAGGGTCTTTTCCAGGGAGTCTTCTCCTCTCATGAGGTGGCCAAAGTGTTGGAGCCTCAGCTTCAGGATCTGTCCTTCCAGTGAGCACTCAGGGCTGATTTCCTTAAGAATGGATAGGTTTGATCTTCTTGCAGTCCATGGGCCTCTCAAGAGTCTCCTCCAGCACCATAATTCAAAAGCATCAATTATTCGGCGATCAGCCTTCTTTATGGTCCAGCTCTCACTTCCATACATCACTACTGGGAAAACCATAGCTTTAACTATATGGACCTTTGTTGGCAAGGTGATATCTCTGCTTTTTAAGATGCTGTCTAGGTTTATCATTGCTTTTCTCCCAAAAAGCAGGCGTCTTTTAATTTCGTGACTTCTATTGATGCAGCCTAGGATTGCAGCAGTTGTTGTTTTTTGCTGCTGCATCACACTGTTGACTCACATCAAGCGTGTTACTTTTCACAAGTTTTGCTGCCAAGCCAGGTACCTCTCCCACCCCACCCCCCGCTTCCTGGTTTGTGCACCTTTGGTTATTTGTTTTTTCCTGCCTAACTGTAGAACCTAAAACAAACCCCTGTGTTGCAATAAGGATATCATTCAAATTATAGGAGTAAGCCAATCAAAGTTCATATGTACAATATAACAGAGTGGTACAATGTGCTTGCAGGTAACTCAGTTTAGTTATCATTCATCAGTTGTATGTATTGTATCTTATTTTCAGCTGATGAAGACTATTACGAAACAGTAGTGTCATTCCGGAGACACTGTCCTTTTGAGGCTTTTGAGACGTCTTCCATTGAAACTTTTGAAATACTATTGTGAGACTGTCCTTAGACATCTGTTTTGATTGGCTTATTCCTATAATTTTAATGATTATCATTATCCTACTATATATTTTCTACTAACTATTAGCCTACGTATTGTGTTTGTATTGTTGTGATTGGTTCTTATTCTACTATATATTTTCTACTAACTATTAGCCTATGTGTTGTGTTTTTATTGTTGTAACTGTAGAACCTGACATTTTTCCCTACTGAAATTCATTCTGTTAGTTTGGGTCCAGTTCTCCAACCTGTTAACAGTGGTGGACTTGGGGCTTTCAAATTTCAGTGGCACCCTGTGCAATGCTAAAATTCACACACACACACATACACACACACACACACACACACACACACACCTCTCACACACAAACACACATTTTGCGCTCTGTTCTACAGCACTGTTGTGATGCCCCCTTCAGTGTGATGCTCAGTGCAGCCATACTGGTTATACTACCTTAAAACTGCCTCTGCTGTTAAGGTCATCTTGAATCCTGATTCTATCTTCTGAGGTATTTGGAGGGTGTATGTGTACCTGTTCAGAAACTATGAAAACATTGGTTTGTTGTAGGATGGCAATGGTGTAACCTAGTATATATTTGGTATCATCAATAGGTTAAAAAAAAAAGTCATCTTGAAAAACTGGCTACATTGGAGGAGACAGCAAAATAAAACAAAATGACTGTGAGAAAGTGCTCAGAAGGTTTGCCCAAGAAAGATGGAGTGTGTCTGACAGAGAACAAACACCAAATGCATGTAAGAATTGTGACAGTGAATTCAATTCTCTCATCCATTTCGCTGATGCCCTCCTTCAATTCATTTTCTCCCCCTTCTCACCTTTTCTATTAACATCTCCCCAACACATTTGTGAATTTAAGACCTGCCAAGCCCCCAGCTCCCCAATCCCCTATTTAACATCTCTCTTTTTATATGGCTTATCTCCAACTAAGCTGTATTCAGAGGAGATCCATTGAAATGAATGGATGTCCGTTACTCAAGTCCATTGATCTCATTGGGTCTATTCTGAGCACGTCTTCTTTATTTACTTGTCAACATTTCTATAAAGTCCATATTGACGGGTGAGGAGAATAGCATGTTAGTGAATGGCGAAAGATCAGCAATAAAATGATATTCATCAAACCACATGCAAAATGCCTTGCGAATCGGTGGCTCAGCTTAATACAGCAACATAGCTCAATCAGGCTGGGAAAAAACCAGGGTGAACAGATAAGATTTTAAACAGGTATCATCTCTTTCCTCCCTTGTTTACCTCCTCAAGGTATCATTGCCTTTTCTATCATTCCTCTTGGTAACCTTCTACTGCTGTCCATATTTTCCCTGTAATCTTCTTGCAGCAGAATCCTACCTCCTTTAGGTGTGCATAAGTTAGTTAGTTGGGGTTTCCCCCCCTCCCCATGTACAGCAGTGCTGGGGAATAGGCTTGCCAGGTCAGAAACATCCCAGGCTCTGAGATTTCAGACCTTAGACCTAGCGGTGGCGCCTGATGATGCCATGGGTGAGTGGGCCCCAGTGACGTCATTAAGCATGGCACATTAAGCATGAACCACGGTTGCCAAGAGCATGTCATTCAAATAAAACACATGAAATCTAACAAATGAGCAAATATGTCACTGGTTGGCCATTAAGATAGAAACCTCAGTCAAAGAGGTTGTTTCCTGGGTAGGGAAGGTACTCTTGCCCACCTAGAGATTCAAGCCCTCCCCATGCCACCTGCAGAGAGGCAGGCAAACCTGGGGACTTCAGGTCAGCCCGGTGGGGTCTGGCAGCTCTATGGTTCATGTATGACACTCTGAGATCACTGAACCAAGGCTGGGGAACCTGGGGAACCCAGCTGTTGAGGGATTCCAACCAGAGATGGCTCACCCATTACGCAGGATGAAGCACCTATCTCAGGAAGTGGAAGTACAAGAGGCGGTGCTCTGCCCAGAGCCGTCTTTCCCATAGGGCTTAGTGGTGCATCGCGCCAGGGCGCCGGCCTCTCGGGGCGCCCCAGCGAGTGGGGGAGCTGCGCGGCTTTGCCAGCGGCTTCCCCTTTCCCTGCACGCTTGCCAGCTGCGCCCTGCCAACCATATGGCTGGTGGACGCACGGCTTCCCCCCCCCCCCACTATCCATGGTAATTTGGGGGCGCTGGGTGGATATTTGTACCCCAGCTCCGCATCTGCTAAAGACGGCCCTGGCTCCGCCAAGCTGCCCCACCGCTTCCACTACCAAGACGGAGGCATTCCTGCATGCAGCATTGCTGCTCATCAAGGGTGAAGAAGCCAAGCAAGCAGCAACACTTTGAGGAGCACCCTGGTTCCCACCGAGTTTGGCAGATGCCAGGGTGTTTCTCTGCTCCATGTGCTATTCATCTCCACCACCACCCCATGGAGAAAGCTGCTTGGCAACACTTCAAGGAGCATCCCAGGTCCTGCCGAGTTTGGCGAGAATCAGTGGCATGCGGTGCAATTTTTCGTGGGGGACGGAGGCACCAGCTTGCGAGGGCGATGGTGGGGACGTTGCACACATGAAGCATCACACCTCCATCCCTAAACTGAGTAGAAGCCTCCTGGGCTTTGGGAAGGAGGCGCTAGGTCTCTGATGGGATACTGGATCCCTTCTGCCTCCTTCCCAAAGCTGGGTGGGCTTGGGGAAGGTTGCAGGAGGGCTCTTGGACCCGTTGGAGCACCACGGCTCCCTCCCTAAGCCAGGCAGAAGCCTCCTGGGCTTTGGGAAGGAGGCAGCAGGGGGACATTTAGGGGACTAGCCTAGTTCCCTAGTCCACTGGCTGCACACCACTGGCTAAAGCTGGGGAGCAGAGGTGCCAGAAGTAGGGTGTGGCAGGCCAGGAGGTGGCAATTCTCTTTCACTTCAGGTGGTGAAATGGGACAGGCTGCCCCTGATTCCAGCTCCCATCAGCCCCAGCCAACACGGTCTGTGATCAGGGATGATGGGAGTTGTAGTTCAGTAGCATCAGGCAGGAGGCGCAGTTCCCTTAGCCTTCATGTAGAGTAATGGTGTGGTGCTAAGATGAACTCTGCTTCCCTGTGTCAGACCTGTCACTCTGTCTGCCAAACCAGTGTGCATTTGCACCCTCACCCAGAAACGCCTCTCACCCCACCGCCATTGCAATTGTGGCACCCATCAGCTGTATGCTGGAGGGGTGGGGGAAGCAGGGATGCTAAATTCACGGCGGCTTGAAATGCCAGGCTTCTTGATGGGCCTTACGGGGAATTTGCTCTCTGCTATACTGCAATTATGGTTGCTGTCACATCAATCTGCCACCTCCCCCACCCCCACCCCCTCCTCCTCCTCCTCTTTGCTGGAGCTGCTAAAACGACCCTGTTTTTCATTCTGATCAAGGACCAGAATTTCTACAGCATCAGGCATCTGCTCCAGGGAAACATCACTGCCTTGCACCCACGCAGTTTAAGAGAAAGGGAAAAAAGAGAATCAGCTGGCAATCCCTGTTTGCACTCACTTTCCTGTTTTCCTTCTCACATATTTTATTTCCTCGTCTATTATCCTTTATCTTCACTTCATATTGCCAGGACTTGGAAATCGCTGCTATATATCACTGTCATCCGATAGCACAGCTCCCCTTGTGTCAATGTCAACCAGGCATCAAGCAACTAACCTGCTGTTATGGGTCCTCATCGGCTTTCCCCTTCTCACTATTGCTTCACCGGTTCGACCCTTGCTTCCTGAGCCTGTAGCATGGGTGATATCTGGGTCTGGCACCCATTCGCCCTCAGGTAGGGCTTCCTCTTGCCAGTGGCAGGTTGTTTTGCCTACTGATCATCTCACCTTCAAACGCTGAAACAAGGAATTAGTCTGTGGCAATACCAGAAGTCAATGCCTACCAATAATAATAATAATAATAATAATAATAATAATAATAATAATAATTTATTATTTGTACCCCGCCCATCTGGCTGGGTTTCCCCAGCCACTCTGGGCGGCTTCCATAGAAACCAAAAAAAACACTAAAATATCATACATTAAAAACTTCCCTGAACAGGGCTGCCTTAAGATGTCTTCTGAATGTCAGGTAGTTGTTTATCGTTTTGACATCTGATGGGAGGGCGTTCCACAGGGCGGGCGCCACTACCAAAAAGGCCCTCTGCCTGGTTCCCTGTAGCTTTGCTTCTCACAATGAGGGAACCGCCAGAAGGCCCTCGGCGCTGGACCTCAGCGTCCGGGCAGAACGATGGGGGTGGAGACGCTCCTTCAGGTATACTGGGCCGAGGCCGTTTAGGGCTTTAAAGGTCAACACCAGCACTTTGAATTGTGCTCGGAAACGTACTGGGAGCCAATGTAGGTCTTTCAAGACCGGTGTTATGTGGTCTCGGCGGCTGCCCCCAGTCACCAGTCTAGCTGCCGCATTCTGGATTAGCTGTAGTTTCCGAGTCACCTTCAAAGGTAGCCCCACGTAGAGCGCATTGCAGTAGTCCAAGCGGGAGATAACTAGAGCATGCACCACTCTGGCGAGACAGTCCACGGGCAGGTAGGGTCTCAGCCTGCGTACCAGGTGGAGTTGGTAGACAGCTGCCCTGGATACAGAATTAACCTGCGCCTCCATGGACAGCTGTGAGTCCAAAATGACTCCCAGGCTACGCACCTGGTCCTTCAGGGGCACAGTTACCCCATTCAGGACCAGGGAGTCCTCCACACCAGCCCGCCCCCTGTCCCCCAAGAACAGTACTTCTGTCTTGTCAGGATTCAACTTCAATCCATTAGCCGCCATCCATCCTCCAACCGCCTCCAGGCACTCACACAGGACCTTCACCGCCTTCACTGGTTCTGATTTGAAAGAGAGGTAGAGCTGGGTATCATCTGCATATTGATGGACACCCAGTCCAAACCCCCTGATGATCTCTCCCAGCGGCTTCATATAGATGTTAAAAAGCATGGGGGAGAGGACAGAACCCTGAGGCACCCCACAAGTGAGGGCCCAAGGGTCTGAACACTCATCCCCCACCACCACTTTCTGAACACGGCCCAGGAGGAAGGAGCGAAACCACTGTATAACAGTGCCCCCAGCTCCCAACCCCTCTAGACGGTCCAGAAGGATGTTATGGTTGATTGTATCAAAGGCCGCTGAGAGATCCAGCAGAACTAGGAAACAACTCTCACCTTTGTCCCTAGCTCGCCGGAGATCATCAACCAGTGCGACCAAGGCAGTTTCAGTCCCATGATGAGGCCTGAACCCCGATTGGAAGGGATCCAAATGGTCCGCATCCTCCAGGCGTGCCTGGAGTTGTTCAGCAACCACACGCTCAATCACCTTGCCCAAGAAGATTTGAGACTGGGCGATAGTTGGCCATACTGGCCGGGTCTAAAGATGGTTTTTTAAGAAGCGGTTTAATGACCGCCTCTTTCAGCAGATCTGGGAATGTTCCCTCACAGAGGGAAGCATTCACCACCCCGCAGAGCCCATCGCCCAGCCCTTCCCGGCTTGCTTTTATTAGCCAGGATGGGCAAGGATCAAGGAGACAGGTGGTTGGTTTCACGCGTCCAAGCAGCCTGTCCACATCCTCGGGGGTAACGGATTGAAATTGATTCCATGCAACTTGACCAGACAGAGCTTCAGCACTCTCCCGCCCCAGCCCTGCTCCCACGGTGGTGTCTAGCTCCTTCCGAATATGAGTGATTTTATCTGCAAAAAACTTTGCAAAATCGTTGCAGGAGATCTTGGGGTCTTTACAAGGCCCCGGTGGTAAAGGTGGTTCCGTTAAATTGCGGACCACCTGAAAGAGTCTCCTGCTACTATTTTCTGCAGATGCAATAGAGGCGGTGAAGAAAGTCTTCTTCGCCGCCGCTGTCGCCACTTGGTAGGCTCGACGTTGAGCTCTAACCTGTGTCCGGTCAGATTCGGAGTGAGTTTTCTGCCACCGACGCTCTAGCCGTCTCAGCGATTGTTTCATCGCCCTCAGCTCTGGGGAAAACCACGGGGCTGTCCGGGCTCCATGCAATCGGAGAGGGCGCTTCGGAGCCAGACAGTCGATAGCCCTGGTTAACTCCGCATTCCAGCGGGCCACCAGGGAATCGGCTGAAAGGCCATCAACATGGGATAAAGCATCCCCTACCACTCTCTGGAAACCATTTGGATCCATTAAGTGGCGGGGGCGGACCATCCGAATTGGTCCCACCTCCCTGCAGAGGGGAAGGGTCGCGGAGAAGTCCAGTTGCACCAGGAAGTGATCTGACCATGGCACTTCTTTGGTTTCACTTTTACTTAGTGTCAGATCACCCACGTCACTAGAGGTGAATACCAGGTCTAAGGCATGTCCATGACTATGAGTTGGATAATATTTCATTGAGGTACCAATTGAACTGTTTACTTAGTACTGAATAAGGTTGCCAGGTCTGGAACAACCCAGATCCTGAGATTTTAGGACTCAGACCTGAGTCCTAGGGCAGTCCTTGGAGATGTCATGGGCAGTGGCAGAGCTTCATGCTCCGGCACCAGGGGCGGACAGCAGGTGGAGGTGGGGCTGGCATGCATCCTGGGGGCATGGTGTGGCACCCAGCACAGGGGGCAGCCACGATGGCACCCCACCGGGATTGCACTGTCGGGGGCGGTGCGCTCTCCCCCACTCCTCTTCCTCCGCCAGTGGTCATGGGGATGGGTCCTGGAGAGGGAAGTTAATTGGAAAAGGGGAGCAGAGGACAGCCCCCCCAGTGTCTACTCTATAATTTACAGCTGTCTCCTGCCCTATTAGTGAACCTTTGTTTGTTGAGGCTGCATGCACAGCACACATTTAAAGCACATTTAAATCCACGCTGAATCCTAAGCTCTTATCATTACAAGTTCATGTTCAAAGTCTGTCCCAGGCCCAGATGGCTCCAACTGTGTATGCACCATGTCTTCAAAGCGCATTTAAAGCACATGTCCCTCACCCACAAAGAATCCTGAGAACTGAAGTTTGCTAAGGGTGCTGTGAATTGCAGATCTGTAAGCTGTAAACCACAGTTCCAAGATTTACTGATTTATTGTGATGAAGCTAAATGTTGAAAGATTCAGGACAGATGAAAGCAAAGACTTCTTCCCATAGCATGTACATAAACCATGGAACTCGTTCCCATAGGAGGTAGTGATGGCCCCCAACTTGGATGGCTTTTAAAAAGGATTAGAGAAATTCATGGAGGAAACTGATATTGATGGCAACTAGCCGTCAAGGCTATGCTCTGCCTCCACCATCAGAGGAAGCAATGCTTCTGAATGCCAGTTGCTGGAAGCCACAAGAGGTGAGAGGGTTCCTGTACTTGGACCTCATTTCTTCATAGGCATCTTCTCTGGGGCTGCTTTCAAGTGTTGGGGGTGACTTTTATCTTTGCGCCGAAGGCTATCCATGCAAAATCCAGAGGTTTCTACACAAGAGGGGCAGGTGTGTGCTGCCTCTTTCATTGAAACTACAGTGGTGCCTCGCAAGACGAAATTAATTCATTCCGCAATTCTCTTCGTCTTGCGGTTTTTTCGTCTTGCGATGCACGGTTTCCCATAGGAATGCATTGAAAATCAATTAATGCGTTCCTAGGGAAACCGCCTTCAGACCAGGTCCGGGGACAGTCTGTCCCCGGACCTCTTCTGAAGGCTGGGGGGGGGGGGAACAAGGGCTTTTCTTCCCACCCCCAGCATTTTAAAAAACCCTGGGACAGCGGAGGACTCCTCCGCTGTGCGGGGCTATCTTAAAATGCTGGCGGGCGGCATTTTAAAATCGCTCCGGACAGCGGAGGACTTCTCCGCTGTCCGGGGCGATTTAAAAGCCCCTGGGAAGGCAGGCAGGGGGGACAAAGACTTTCGCCCCCTGCCCGCCTTCAGAAGGTGTTCCCGCCCCCCGCCCCACTTCGGAACAGCTTTCCGAAGTGGGGCGGATGGGGCAGGTGTCCCCGCCCCCCCGCCCCACTTCGGAACAGCTTTCCGAAGTGGGGCAGCGGGGCCAGGTTTTCCCGCCCCCCCTCCCCACTTCGGAAGAGCTTTCCGAAGTGGGGCGGCGGGGCCAGGTGTTCCCGCCCCCCCTCCCCACTTCGGAAGAGCTTTCCGAAGTGGGGCGGCGGGGCCAGGTGTTCCCGCCCCCCCTCCCCACTTCGGAAGAGCTTTCCGAAGTGGGGCGGCGGGGCCAGGTGTTCCCGCCCCCCCTCCCCACTTCGGAAGAGCTTTCCGAAGTGGGGCGGCGGGGCCAGGTGTTCCCGCCCCCCCGCCCCACTTCGGAAGAGCTTTCCGAAGTGGGGCGGTGGGGCCAGGTGTCCCCGCCCCCCCCGCCCCACTTCGGAAGAGCTTTCCGAAGTGGGGCGGCGGGGCCAGGTGTCCCCGCCCCCCCTCCCCACTTCGGAAGAGCTTTCCGAAGTGGGGCGGCGGGGCCAGGTGTCCCCGCCCCCCCCCACTTCGGAAGAGCTTTCCGAAGTGGGGCGGCGGGGCCAGGTGTCCCCGTCCCCCCTCCCCACTTCGGAAGAGCTTTCCGAAGTGGGGCGGCGGGGCCAGGTGTTCCCGCCCCCCCTCCCCACTTCGGAAGAGCTTTCCGAAGTGGGGCGGCGGGGCCAGGTGTTCCCGCCCCCCCTCCCCATTTCGGAAGAGCTTTCCGAAGTGGGGCGGCGGGGCCAGGTGTTCCCGCCCCCCCGCCCCACTTCGGAAGAGCTTTCCGAAGTGGGGCGGCGGGGCCAGGTGTCCCCGCCCCCCGCCCCACTTCGGAAGAGCTTTCCGAAGTGGGGCGGTGGGGCCAGGTGTCCCCGCCCCCCCCGCCCCACTTCGGAAGAGCTTTCCGAAGTGGGGCGGCGGGGCCAGGTGTCCCCGCCCCCCCTCCCCACTTCGGAAGAGCTTTCCGAAGTGGGGCGGCGGGGCCAGGTGTCCCCGCCCCCCCTCCCCACTTCGGAAGAGCTTTCCGAAGTGGGGCGGCGGGGCCAGGTGTCCCCGCCCCCCCCACTTCGGAAGAGCTTTCCGAAGTGGGGCGGCGGGGCCAGGTGTCCCCGTCCCCCCTCCCCACTTCGGAAGAGCTTTCCGAAGTGGGGCGGCGGGGCCAGGTGTTCCCGCCCCCCCTCCCCACTTCGGAAGAGCTTTCCGAAGTGGGGCGGCGGGGCCAGGTGTCCCCGCCCCCCCTCCCCACTTCGGAAGAGCTTTCCGAAGTGGGGCGGCGGGGCCAGGTGTCCCCGCCCCCCCTCCCCACTTCGGAAGAGCTTTCCGAAGTGGGGCGGCGGGGCCAGGTGTCCCCGCCCCCCCGCCCCACTTCGGAAGAGCTTTCCGAAGTGGGGCGGCGGGGCCAGGTGTCCCCGCCCCCCCGCCCCACTTCGGAAGAGCTTTCCGAAGTGGGGCGGCGGGGCCAGGTGTCCCCGCCCCCCCTCCCCACTTCGGAAGAGCTTTCCGAAGTGGGGCGGCGGGGCCAGGTGTCCCCGCCCCCCCTCCCCACTTCGGAAGAGCTTTCCGAAGTGGGGCGGCGGGGCCAGGTGTCCCCGCCCCCCCCACTTCGGAAGAGCTTTCCGAAGTGGGGCGGCGGGGCCAGGTGTCCCCGTCCCCCCTCCCCACTTCGGAAGAGCTTTCCGAAGTGGGGCGGCGGGGCCAGGTGTTCCCGTCCCCCCTCCCCACTTCGGAAGAGCTTTCCGAAGTGGGGCGGCGGGGCCAGGTGTCCCCGCCCCCCCTCCCCACTTCGGAAGAGCTTTCCGAAGTGGGGCGGCGGGGCCAGGTGTCCCCGTCCCCCCTCCCCACTTCGGAAGAGCTTTCCGAAGTGGGGCGGCGGGGCCAGGTGTCCCCGTCCCCCCTCCCCACTTCGGAAGAGCTTTCCGAAGTGGGGCGGCGGGGCCAGGTGTCCCCGCCCCCCTCCCCACTTCGGAAGAGCTTTCCGAAGTGGGGCGGCGGGGCCAGGTGTCCCCGCCCCCCTCCCCACTTCGGAAGAGCTTTCCGAAGTGGGGCGGCGGGGCCAGGTGTCCCCGCCCCCCTCCCCACTTCGGAAGAGCTTTCCGAAGTGGGGCGGCGGGGCCAGGTGTCCCCGCCCCCCACCCCACTTCGGAAGAGCTTTCCGAAGTGGGGCGGCGGGGCCAAGTGTCCCCGCCCCCCCGCCCCACTTCGGAAGAGCTTTCCGAAGTGGGGCGGCGGGGCCAGGTGTCCCCGCCCCCGCCCCACTTCGGAAGAGCTTTCCGAAGTGGGGCGGCGGGGCCAGGTGTCCCCGCCCCCCCTCCCCACTTCGGAACAGCTTTCCGAAGTGGGGCGGCGGGGCCAGGTGTCCCCGCCCCCACTCCCCACTTCGGAACAGCTTTCCGAAGTGGGGCGGCGGGGGCAGGTGTCCCCACCCCCACTCCCCACTTCGGAACAGCGTTTTAAAATGCTGGGGGTCGGGAGCGAAGCGCTGCCGACCCCCAGCATTTTAAAATCTTCCCAGGACACGGGGAGATTTTAAAATGCTGGGGGTCGGCAGCGAACGCTTCGCTCCCGCCCGCCAGCATTTTAAGATCGCCCGGGGCAGGCGGGGGGGAGGCAGGCGGGGGGGAGCAAAGACTTTTGCCCCCCGCCGGCCTTCAGAAGAGGTCCTCTTCTGAAGGCCGGCTGTGGGCGAAAGTCTTTGCTCCTGACCGCCAGCATTTCCCTATGGGCTTTCGTCTTGCGATGCAAGCCCATAGGGAAATTCGTCTTGCGAAGCGCCTCCAAAACAGAAAACCCTTTCGTCTTGCGGGTTTTCCGTCTTGTGAGGCATTCGTCTTGCGGGGTACCACTGTAGATTGGTCTCACTTGGATAGTAACTAGCTAAGTTTCATATTTGGGTAGAAACTGTAATTATCTGCAAGATGTAATTGCTACCATGCTTATATCTCCAGCTTTTGCAGATATGTATGTTGTGGAAAATCCACATTGGGAGTTTTTGTTTCTTGAGGTTACAGGCGCAATATTTTGAGCCTCTTCTGCTCAAAATATTGGGAGCCCCAAGCAGTGCTAGAGACTTAAAGAACAGCACATGGAGATGACTCAAAGGTTACAGTCAACAAGAAAGATTGTGTGTATATGCAAAACATACATATGTTTCAAGTGGGCAAGTTTCCACAAACTAGTGCTGACACCAGGTTCTGGGAAGGGCAAGGCACTTTCAGTGCCCCCCCCCCTGAAGAGACTCTCCTTCTCCTTGAACTCTTTGGAAGTATGTTGCACCAAGTTCCACAGAACCTGTTAGTACGTGTTCCTAGGACTGCACAAATTTATGAAGACATTAAAGGGCTCAGGAATATGTTGTGATCTTGGAGGTGGCTGAGACGATCCCAGGCTGGCTTGATGGAGTTCATTTTGCAGCAGTGCAGATTATGTGTGTTTGTCGGGGGTTTTTTGCTGGCATTTCAAGGCATGATGAGAGATTAGTCAATGTATTGACAGCCATTGTTCAAGCTGGCAGACGGTTGCCAATAAATGCATTAAGGGGAATCTCTGTTGGTATACTGCACTGAACTGCCAAACAGGAGCTGAGGTGGGAGGTATGAGCTGCATGTTGGGGATGGAAGGGAGCGGTGATTGCTTATTATTTCATCTCTGTCGCTGCCAAAGCCTGTTGCTCTGTTTCTCAGGGGAAACTTAGCTGTTAGCTATGCTAGTTAAAAGGGACGCGGGTGGTGCTGTGGGTAAAAGCCTCAGTGCCTAGGGCTTGCTGATCAAAAGGTTGGCGGTTCGAATCCCCGCGGCGGGGTTCGCTCCCGTTGTCCGGTCCCAGCGCCTGCCAACCTAGCAGTTCGAAAGCACCTCCGGGTGCAAGTAGATAAATAGGGACCGCTTACTAGCGGGAAGGTAAACGGCGTTTCCATGTGCGGCTCTGGCTCGCCAGAGCAGCTTTGTCACGCTGGCCACGTGACCCGGAAGTGTCTCCAGACAGCGCTGGCCCCCGGCCTCTAGAGTGAGATGAGCGCACAACCCTAGAGTCTGTCAAGACTGGCCCGTACGGGCAAGGGTGCCTTTACCTTTACCTTATGCTAGTTAAACTATGGAACTTGCTCCCACAGGATTAGATTTTTAAAAGGCATTAGATAAATTAATGGCGGAGGGAAACCCAGCCAAATTGGCGGGGTATAAATAAATTATTATTATTATTATTAGGAAGGAAACCCAGCCAGATGGGTGGGGTAATAATAATAATAATAATAATAATAATAATAATAATAATAATAATGGCTACTAGACATGATGGCTATGCTCTGCCTCCACAGTCAGAAGCAGCAGTTCTTCTGAAAACCAGTTGCTGGAAACCACAGGAGGGGAGAGGGCTCTTATGCTCACCTCCTGCTTGCTAGTTTCCCACAAAATCTGGTTGGCCACTGTGAGAATATGCTGGACTAGATGGGCCACTGGCCTGAGCCACCTGACTCTTCTTGTGTTCTTACGTTTTTACATGTTTTGCACTTACTTCCATATTATTTAATTCCAGGAAAAAACCAGTTTGTATCCCCTTTAACCTGGAAAATTGAGGGAGTCAGAGAGGCAAAATTTGGGGTGGTCAATTGGCATGCAGTTCTTTCTTTAGTGGTTGGGCTCACCTCCTTTTATTCTGACTGGCTGCAATCAAGAGAAAGGGTGAGAAGACGTTTCCTCAATGCCGAAAAGTATTTCATGCCGATTTGGCAGCTCTGGGAAACTGGAGACAGGAGCCCTGCTGCAGAAATAGCAACAGCCCTTTGATCTCTTATGACACCCTTGCTGCTGCCGTATACCAATACCAATTTCGCTCTCCAAATGTAGCCAAAACAGCACCATCCACACTTGAGGGAGGTATGAGTGGGCTTGGAGAAACCCAAGTCCTTTTGCAGAAAAGGGTGGGGGTAGAATGGAGTATCCTGGGAAGGGAGACGTGCCTGACTAGCTGGGCACCTGGATTGGTAAACTCCACTCTGTCACATTTCTGTTGCACATCAGAACTGTCCCCTTCAAAACACTCGGGGTATATCTCCAGCTCTCAGGAGGCCATCTCCTGCCATTTTCTCCCACTGATGGACCATCTGATGGGCTATTATCCTAACAAACAAATTGTCAGCCAGCATCCCTGGCTGCCTCCTCTGATAAAGCATCATTTTCCCCGGCTGGTGGGCTGTCCTCCCTTGGGAACTTCCATCCCTGTGGATGAGTCATGCAGCCAGTATCAATTTAGCAGAGGAGGGTTTGGTTTCCTCCCTTCAGCTCTTGATGCTGCTGCAGCTTCTGAAGGCATCCAGATGAGACTCTTGTCATTGTAGCAATTGTGCGCTATCCCTTAGGCATGCAATGTAGAGCTTCAGTATCCATTAGGAGCATTTTAGATTCACACCCGGAGCTCCGCTTATGGCTGCTCGGAAACAGCTTTTGCTCTTTTTTTCTGCTCTCCTTAGTGCTGGCGAGAAACAAAAGAACGGCTTTGTGAAACAATTGGAAAAAAAGAGAGAGAGAAAAGATACCTGGGGTAACTCAAAGCCAGGAATTAATATAGAACCTGAGCCAATTTGTGTAATAGAGATACACACAGAGCTGGCAACCTGGGAGCTTTCAAACCATGGAAACAGACAAATATTAACTAAATTAATATACTCAGACTTCCCAACAAGACTGTTTATCCCATGTGAACAGCCATAAGATATGTCAATTTAACTGAGGGTGGGTATGCATTGCAGTTTTGCTGGTCTTTAATAACTCAAGAGCCACTGAGATTGTCTTTACTGGTGTGGGAATTCACTTACCCCCTAGAGGTAACACTATTAAAATGGAAATTAGAAATGTATTGATGTATAAATTTACAAAGCCCTGAGCAACTTAGGCTTAGGGTACCTCAGTCCATCTCCCTGAACTCTTATATCCCAGCTCAGTCACTGAGATCATCTGCAGGAATGGCACTGGTCCCTCCCTACGTTAGCGAGGCTCATTTGACAACAATGAGAAGTCTTTAGTGCCCGTCGTCCTGTGGCTGCCCTGCCGACAGAGTCTCAGCAGCCGCCTTCTGTGTTAACTTGTAAACACCTGTTGAAAACTTTTCTAATCCTTGGGTAGCTGCCCTCAGCCCCAGGACCCTGGCAGCAGCCACCGCGGCACCTGCAGTTAAGTCACATCAGGATGTGGAACATTTTTCAGCCAGAGGGCCACATTCCCTTCTGGGCAACCTTTTGGAGGCCACATGGCAGTGAGCACCTTCTCTCAGTCCCACCAACATAGGAAGCACAGCTGGTGGTGTTAGAGAGACTTTTCTTCTCCCATATTATTAAGGTTGCCATAAAAATCTGGACACAGTTGAGCTGTTTTTTGGCCAACTCCCTCCCAGAAGAGGTCCCTCTTTGCTGTCCTTCCACTGGCAGGTTAAGACCTCCCTGTTAAGATGGATCCTTGAAAACTGAGGTGCAGGTGTTGCCTATCGCTGGGCTGCTGTCAGGGGAAACTGTATTAATTGCTGGTTCTAAATGTGTTGGGTTCTGAGGTATTTTAACTATTGCTTTTCACTAGCTTGTTTTTATTAGTTTGTATTATATAATGTTTTTAAATGTCTTAAGCTGCCTTGAATCCCAGCTTGGGAGAAAGGCAGTACAGATATAATAATATAATATAATATAATATAATATAATATAATATAATATAATATAATATAATATAATATAATATAATATAATATAATATAATATAATATAATATTAATGCTTTTGCTTGTAGTACTGTGCAGAGAACAAAAGCATATGTTTGCAACAGCGGGCATGTGCCAACATGAAATATATCTGTTGAAAATAAGAAATTGGTAGGTGATAATTCCAAAACCTATAACTGCAAGAAAAATGAATTAACAAGTGACGTTACAGTGGATGGTATTCTTTACTGCATACTTCAATGACAAACTACAAGAGTGCTTCCTCCATTGGAGCCTATGTATCTTTTTCTCTTTTCTTCTCTTCTTGGAAAACAGATCACATGGTATGCAGAGAAGTGCTGGGCACAATGCAGCCAAAGGTAAGTGTCTGGTGTTCTGTTTTGCTTTTTGATGATTGATTCCAATTGGCGAAATAAGCATATACTTACGCTGTTCCAGTTGAAATCTATTGGACCATTCAGGTGCTCAACAGGCTGGTTTGCATGGGCTCCTTTTACCCAAACACTGCCGTGCATTTTCCTTGCAAGCACCAGGTACAAGCTAAAGGCAGAAGCTGTACCCAGCTAGGCTGCTTAAATCCCACTGTAGTCAATGGAATTGAAGAAGCCCATCTGCTTACAGTATGACAGCCAAATAGATGAATTGTTCCTTTAAAAACCAGCCGGAATTTTTCAGCTGCCTAAGTGATACGTGGTGGCTCCGATCCAACAGAGACTGGTTGCCACAAGTTCCACTGAAATTCCTGGGACTTGAGTTAGTTGTAACTAACTCGTTGCACTGATTTTGGTGGGGCTCAGTCACATCCTACCTTGGCTGAGTTGCAGCCATTGTGACTATGCAGTGATCAGGTCTACATCATTTGCCTTTAAAGGTTGTATGGAACGTACAATGTTTAACTGTTGTGGGATGCTAAGGGTGAATACCCTCTGGTAAGTCTGCCGATCATGTTAGCACCCTCTGAAAATGTGCTGATCCAACACACCATGTTAACAGGTTTCCCTGCAGATGGGCTACATTTTTGAATGAATTCCAAAATCAGCAATCCAATGCCATGTGTTTTTGCAAAGTTCTTCTTGCTCCCCTTATTTAGTTCTTAGTTTCAGCTGCCCCTGGTTCTATCAAGCTTCAGAGTTTGCCCTTAAATGTGACCTTCAGTGAAGGTTATCATATTTCTTTGTTGGCAAGACGTTAGATATGAATTCTGTTCTTCCTGTCCATATTAAGCCTTCTTTTCTGAAGTCCACAGAGAAAGCACCATTCAATATTTTCACGTCCTAGGATCCGACGTTGCTTGTAGCAGCTAGGAGTGATGCAAATGCGGAATTGGGTTTTTGAAGGAGCTCATCCGGTTTGCCAAACTCCACTATCTGAAAGTCATTGGGAAAGAAATTGAACAAATGTCAGGCGCGTTAGCAAATGTCAAGTATGAAGCAAGAATACAGTGCAGTTGGGGTCGTTTTTTATGAGTATCCTATCATGTGAAAATTGCCTTGGGGAAGGAGAATAGCAATGGGGGGGGAATACATAGTAATAGGGAAGAAAGGATTTTCTCAGTTCCGTTCCTTTATTGTGGGTTTGCTTTGCCCTGGTTTCCAGTTGTCTGTAGTAGGATTTCTAAAATTAATTGTGGAGTGTGCAGTTTGCCTACAGCTTTCAGTTCCTTTAGATCCTTTGGTTTAATGTCCCCCAGTCTACATTACTGATGAATACGTGTTTGTGTGTGTGTGTGTGTGTGTTTGTTTGTTTGTGTGTGTGTGTGCGCGTGCACACAGACATCTACACTTAAAAAAAAATATGTTCAGCCTTTTGGTAGCATCACTTACCCCAAAGTAAGCACAAAGACTTACTTACCATTCCTGAAAATAATCACATTGCCTTAGAAGGCTATTTCTTTGATGTGCTGAACTTGTATGTTTTTCTGCCATTAGACAAGATGAGGCAACAGGCAGCAAGGTGTTAGAGCACAGAGCTATGCCACCATGCCAGCCTCTGCACTCAAGTTTGCTGAAGGAAAATATCCCAATGCCAGCATTGAAAGGGGATGGGAGAGAAATTCCATTCAGCCTCTGCACATGGAATGCTGTGGGTGGGGTGGGCACCATCTTATCCTTTGCCTCAAGAAGAAAAATGTCTTGGGCCATCCCAGCTCCCTCTGTGAGGTTTCAGGTGTCATGCTGATTTCTAAAGCTGGGCTAAAACCATACTTGCTGCCACCAGGAAATTAACAATCTTCCTTGCCTCATCTGCAATTGGTGCCTCCCATTTAAAATACTGGTAACTCATTGTATCAGTCCATGCTGCTTATGTGAAAGATTGTCTCTATTATATCCCACCAATAACATCAATTTCTTTATATTAAAAAAAAAATGTCCTTGCCCTCTTTGGACACTCGGGTTTTGCATAATTTGGGCCTGGTGCTTAGCAATAGACTTCCAGGGCAGGATGGCTGCTCCCCTATGGCCACTGCAGACCTGGAGAGGCAACAAGAGCAATGAAAGGGCAAGGGAGAGGACATGTTACGACACTGTTCCCCTGGGGCAGGGGTGCCTAATCTGTGCCCCCACCCGATATTTCTGGACTACAATTCCAGTCATCATCCCTGAACATTAGGAGGCCAGCAGTTAGCCACACCTCCCCTGGAGCACCCAACAGCCTTCTCCACCAAGAGATGCAAGAGCAAAGGTCCGCTGATATTGTCTGCCTGAGAAGAGCTATGAGACTCTTGCAAAAGCTTTAGAAACTATGTTTAGAAGATAGCTCAATTCCAGACCTATTTTATTGGTCCTCGGTAGGAGCTATGAAGCTTATTATCATTCTCGTTCTTGTCAGGTGTTGGTGTGGTTGCTCAAGAGCAAACAGGCAAAACTCCAACCTGTCTTTTCTGGGCTTTATTATTAGTACAAACTATTTACAGTGCAGAGCGTCGCACGTCCATGTTTGCTCAGTCACTAGCAGAATCTGGGAGTGGGCAGTCCTTATACCTTCCCCAGCATAACAGTCGTGTGACCCCCATCCTTCTCCTCCCCTCTCTGTGCCCAAACCTACTGCGCAGAGTGGGCGCTGGCAAAGGGGGACTTGCCTCCCCTCTGCTTTGCTCAGGCTCAATGTTGAGGCTTTCCCTAGCATCTTCTGGTCCCTGCACCCCCTCCCTACTGGAGATGGGGCTTCCCTCCTCGCCAGAGGAGGAACTGCTTTGCAAGATCTTTGGAGGCTCCCTGTAACACAACTGCCCTTCCACCTCTCGCCTCTGAGCTGTTGGCAGTTCCCTGACAATTATCATTATCATTATTATTATTTACTTCTATGGCTAAGTACCTTCCCCTTATCCATCACCAACACACGGTCACACTCCTGGATGGTGTTCATACGATGAGCAATGGTCAAGACGGTGCAGTCGGCAAAAGCTTCGCGGATGGTCTGCTGAATCTGCACATCTGTCTCGGAATCGATGGATGCAGTTGCCTCGTCGAGAAGTATTATCTGCAGGAGTAATGATGTTTGAATTTTAGAATATAGCCACACATACACCCCAGCAAGCATTGCAGAATGCTGGAAAGTGGGGATCATCACATTTTCGCAGGCGAAATGTCACAGGGCTAAATTTACCATCGCTCTTCCTATACCTAACCATGTGTAAATATGTACCATTATGGAACATCTGAATCTGTAAATCCCATTCAGATGTTCCAGAGGTCAGACAGGGCTTTGAAAATCCCCCAATACATTTCATAGCAACAAAGAAAGAGTGACCATTGGGGGAGGGGTGTTTCTAAGACAAATTTACGTAAAACACCTCATAGAAAACCTGCAGTTGATAATAGTCATTCCAGGTTAGCGTTTCCCAAAGTGTGTTGTGCATTCTTCTGGGGGTACACAAAAGGGTTTCAAAGGGCATAAGGCAGAATTTTTTTATTATTTTACTTGACCATAGTTGTTTTTAGCTACACAAAGCAATTAAAAATAGTATTATTAGAAGCACTCCAAATTACTTTTGCTTGAAAAGGGGCATGGTAGTAAAACAGAACTCTCAAAAAGGGGATATGATGTTATTGTAAGTTTGGGAAATGCTGCCCTAGGGCATATAATCAGAAGTTGTTTCATATACGAGAAGAAATGGCAATATATGAAACAGAGGAACATATATTAGATAAAATGTGTGATGTAATGGAGAAATGTGTATTAGATGAAAAGTATGGTATTATGCCCTATATAAAAGGGATGGGTATAAAAACAACATGGAAGGGAATGTGGGAAGTCAAATTATAAGAGAAATGTATAACAAATTTGAAGTTGAATAAAATAAAAGGAGTTGTTTCATATACAATAAACATCCAAACACATTTCAGTCCAAAACAGCCTCTCTCAGTGGGTCTGCTAAGGTCTTCGTTCTCATATACCATTAAAAAGAAAATAAAAATTTGATGCCTTTCAGCTCAATTTTCCAGACATAACGTAATGATAGAAAGCCAGTGGTGTCTCTGCTTGGGAAACCAGATACTGCCCTTTAACAATGGTGGGAGTAACAAGCGATACACATAAACATTCCCAAATGGCAGAGAGACACTGCCATGGACACAGACTTCGCAAGGACTCACAGACACCCGTTGGAAACTGGCAACCAATTACAGCTTCCCAGCACAGAACCACCTGGTGAAACTGATGTGGGGGTGTGCAAATTTCACACACCTTAAGGTGTGCGTCGCTGAAATCTCAACAGGTGCACCTCTCCTCTCCCCTGCATGACACACTTCACCTGCCAAAAGCAGACATTCTCCCTTCTGCATGTTTATTGTGTTATTATAGTTATTTAGGACTCAGCAGGCATAAAAGAGTCCTGACTCTCACGCTCCCTTTGCAATGTGTGTAAACAGGAGCTCAGTGCGAATAGCAGTTACGGCCTTCATCAGAGGGAGACCAGCTGCCATTTGACTCCTCCCCTTCGTGAACAGGCCCCATCTATGTCTGCTTCATCTGGCCACAGCAGAGGGAGAATGAGACAGCTCTGCCCATAGGCTCAGTCGGGACCAGCTTAGTCTAGCTGCAGCACAGGAAGAATCCAGCTGCCATTTGGTTCTGCCCTGAACTGCCTCCACCAACAGCCATCTTGCTTGGTCATTCTGCAACTTCATTCTGTAACAGAATAAAATATGTGCCACCTGTGCTTGGGAAAGAGCCACGCCTTGGTGGTAGAGCATTTGCCTTGCATGCAGAAGGTCCCAGGTTCAATCCCTGGCATCTCCAGGTAGATATGAAACCCTGAGAGCTGCTGCCAGTGAGTGTGGGCAACACCAATGGACCAACTTGGTATACAGAAACTGTTGCGTGTTGAGTCCCACAATTGCCACCCCAAAAAATTCACACTTCACACATCAATTTTTGTTTAGGTTTTTGGCATAATTTTGGCCACAACTTTATTCAAATACAAAAAATGTGAGTGGTTGCTTAGGCATTGGTTATGACTATCTGTCCATGCCCTCAGGGACAGAGCTGGCATTCCGGACACCAACGGAAGCCAGTGTGGGAAACAAGTATTGGGTGAGAAAGTGAAGCCGGGCATCAGTCTCGCACTACTCACCCTCATGTTCCGGTGGGGCTTGCACGGCCGCAGGTCCGACTCCGGGGACAAGGACAAATTGTATGGCAAGCCCCTGGATTCCTTTAACGGAATTCCCTTCGCATCATTTGGAGGGGTAGGCACTTACCCCTCCAAGCACCAATTTAACCAATGCCTAACCGCCAACCTTACAAGTTGTGACGATTTGCTACGCAGTAGGCGAAAACCAAATGGCACCAGCCAATCAGCCAGATGGCAAAATTCCTACCAGGCCCCCGCACCAAGGCGGACGACCCCATGACAGGCATAGCAAGGTCAAGAGAACAAGAAAAGAACCCTATTAAAGGGAGGGAGGGCGTGTGATCCTATGCAAAACGGCCAAGAGGACATCCAACGTCTGGCCCCTGTATTTAAAGACTCTAACCCCTCCTCCAAATTTGGCAACAACAAAACTGCCCCAGCAACCCAATCTTAACCCCTTAGGAGGCTTGGGTCTCTCACAAATCTGCCTAGTCATGGCAAGGTGGCTTGTTACCCCAACCGCAACACGTGCTCTCTGTTAGGGAGAACACGCTCTGTTGTTCTGAACTGTGTTAGAGGCATCAGGACTGGGACCCAGAAACAAGCCAAGAGGCAGTGCAGCTGGTGAACACCCAGTGCTAGCTAATAATTTGGTTTACAGGTTTCAAACAAATCATGGCTTCCCACTGTTTGAAGGAGGGACATGGTGAAGTTTTTCAGCATTCAGGAGGATCTGGTACCATAAACTGTGATTGCCATGGTAGAGCCCAAGCTCAGTATCCCTTAAGATCCACTTAAACCAATATTGGGATTCATTATTAGCTAGGGCAGACAACGCCAACATCTTTTCGAGGAGGGGGAAAGGACAAGAGGGTGTGCTAGTCATCTAAAGCAATAGCACCACCTTGCTCTTAGGGTAAGGATGGCTGCTCAGGTAGCAGCACCAATAGAGAAGGAAGCAGGACCCACCCACACCAGACCCTCTGAAACATTTGAAAATATTTGCAGTTGCTTTGACAAGTTCCGTGATGGTGGTGTGTCATCATGATGAACGTGAAATGTGCCCCAAATTTATTATTATAGCTCTTGAACTGTGCTATAATTTCAGCAGTTTGTCATATTAATGAGGCAACATAAATCAGCGCAGCAGCACAAATAAAGCGGGGTGGAGGTATCAACACAGCAGGGGAGGAATGAATGGGAAGAACATTTGAATGAGGTCCAATAACAGAAAGTTATTGAAATCGGCTCTGGGGGCTCTGGCAAGCTCAGGAACAGAATGTAAAAAAGAACCCTGGCTGGATCATGTCAAAGGTCCATCTAGGTTCAGCATCCTGTTTCCAGCAGATGCTTCTGGGAAGGCCACCAGCAGGATTTCAAAGGAATCAGGTCTCTCTCACTCATCCCTGCAAGCAGCTCTGCTGTCAGAGGCAGTAAATGTCCCTGGGTACCATTTGTTAAAAAAACAGAGACATCACCTTGCCAACAAAGGTCCGTATAGTTAAAGCCATGGTCTTCCCAGTAGTGATGTATGAAAGTGAGAGCTGGACCATAAAGAAGGCTGATTGCCGAAGAATTGATGCTTTTGAATTATGGTGCTGGAGGAGACTCTTGAGAGTCCCATGGACTGCAAGAAGATCAAACCTATCCATTCTTAAGGAAATCAGCCCTGAGTGCTCACTGGAAGGACAGATCCTGAAGCTGAGACTCCAATACTTTGGCCACCTCATGAGAAGAGAAGATTCCCTGGAAAAGACCCTGATGTTGGGAAAGATGGAGGGCACAAGGAGAAGGGGATGACAGAGGACGAGATGGTTGGACAGTGTTCTCGAAGCTACCAGCATAAGTTTGACTAAACTGTGGGAGGCAGTGGAAGACAGGAGTGCCTGGCGTGCTCTGGTCCATGGGGTTACGAAGAGTCGGACACGACTAAATGACTAGACAACAACACCATTTGTTGGTAATCACAAGAGTGCTGTTGTGCTCAGGTCCTGCTAGCAGGCTTCCCGCTGAAAGCAAGAGCTCAAGAAGAGCCCTGCTGGATCAGCCCAATGGCCCATCTAGTCCATAATCCTGTTCTCATGGTGGTCAGTGTTCCTGCGTTGCAGTATTGTCTACGCAGACTTGTCAGGGGCTCTGCAGGGTTTCAGATGGGGAGTCTCTCCCAGCCCTAACAGGAGATGCAATTGGGGATTGAACCTGTGACCTTCTGCATGCAAGGCAGATGCTCTACCTTGGAGCTACAGCCCTTCCCTTTAGAAACGAATGCAAAGAAGGAGAAATGCAGGAAGAAGTGTGTTTTTAGGACCAAAGGTGCCTTATGCATTCTGGAGCAGTCGAGAAACAGCGACTGCTCCGGGAACTCACTTTTGAATTTCGGAGGAGCGCCCTCGCCATACAGAGCAGCTGCCGTTGCCCCACGGAGAAGTTCTCTCCATTTTCAACCACCCCTGCTTCTAACTTTCCTGGCAGTTTTGAAACCTAGGATACAAGAGAAACACCACCATGATTACACATTTTATTATTTGTTGCACACACAACAACAACAGGGCAGGAAACCATCTTTGACACAACATCACTGAACCCTGTAAAGTAGAAGGAGATGGATGTGCAAGAGGGAAGAGGCAAAAGCTGCTTGAACGTTTAAAGGCGGCAGGCAAGGGTGAGAGAGGGGGGAAGCAACTGAAGGGGAGGCAGAACGACGAAGGAGTGATGTGAATAAAAGATCTGGCATGGAGACGTTTTGGGATGGCCACCAGATTCTGTCTTAAGCAAACAATCACTGCACAATGGTGATACCGTATGGAAAACATACACCACCCGGCCAGGCTCAAGGTTCTTGTGTTATTTTACAAGGCCCTTAACAACTTGGGTCCAGGGTGGCTCAGGGACCACCTGATCTCTTATATCCTTGCTCTACCATTGAGGTCTTTGGGGGAAATCACTGTTAGTGGTCCCCATGGCTCAGTTGCACGACTTGCACCCACAAGGAGCCATGTGTTCCATATAGTGGGACCAATTTTGCAGAGCGGGCCCCTCTCTGTTGAACATCTGGCGCTTAGGGAATGAATACTTTATTATATTTTTATTCCATCAGGCTTTTTAACTGAACTCTTGGATTCTGTAGTTTTAACTCATTTTTAGCCCTGTTATATTGGGTGTCTTGAACACCGCTTAGAAATGAATGTGATTAAGAGGTATACAAACTGTTGAAATAAATAAAGGAATAAATGAAAAAATTAGAAATCGTATTTCTTTCGCACGTGTGTATGTAAAACTAACTACCAGCCAATAGATTGACTCTCTCTCTCCCTCCCTAACCTCTCTTTCTGGTTTCAACATGATTTGCTTCCCAAAGGATGGAGAACACCTGTGGTTCTCCAGATGCAGTTGAAGTACAAGTTGGGGTAAATCTCTGTATCTCTCTCTCAGTTTTGCACATTTCCACATGAGTTTGCATTTTTTTAAAAAAGTGAAAGTCCTCATGGAAATCCATCAGCATTTAAGTGTGAATTTCTTCTAATATAGACAGTTTGTTTGCAATTTTGTCTAACACACAAATTTTTGTGAAGCGATTTCCTTTAATATAATGCATCTTTGTATGCTATTTCCATGAATATATGTGTATTTATATACAACCTTTACCCCAGTATTTTCATTTTTGTAAAATTTACCTGGCTAGAAAATGGCATTGCAAAATTCGGAGAAGTGTAGATTTTGAAGGACGGCTGTGTTCTGGTTCTTGTATTTTTTCAGAAAGTGCAAATTAAACCGGTTCATTTCTAAATGCAAACCGAATTGAACTTCTCCTTCATTCCTAACTACAGCTCCCATAATTGGTCAACATTGGCCATGTTGGCTGGAGTCCAACCACATCAGGAGGTTTCCCCATCCCTGACCTGGACCCAGAGGATTATTGGCTGCTGAGTCAATATCCCAGCTTAATCTGTTTGGATTTCCCTCCTCTCACATGGAGCACTGGTGGCAAAGCAGAACAACAAATTGAAATCCTCCGGCACCTGGGCAAATGCTCAGAGCAGCTTGTGCAAACATTTATAGTTTTACAATTAAAATCAAGGTGGGGTGGCGGGGGAGCCGATTTTATTAGAGCTGCTCTAAGGCTTTGACAGGTGCTACTGCCTCCAAGCAATTCTCTGCTCATCCCATGCTTCTGGTTGGAGGAGAAATTGCAGGTAACTCAAGCTGGGATACTTGGGCAAGTGCCCATAGTCCTGCTGACCCAGGAATTGATTGACTCTAGAGGACATGTTCTATTCCACTTCTTTCTAAAGCTTCTAAATCAGCTAAATTCCCTATTTTTCTCCCTTTTCTCCCTTTTTGGTCTTCTGCCTACTCATTACCTGTCCCGAGCTACCAGATCCCTGCCTTTTGAACCTGACAGCCTTATGAACACTATGAGGTATACATCTCATAGTATGTATTTTTTTTTACAAGGGGAAAAGTTGTCTTGCTGTAGTTTGAGTGGTCACCAATAGGTGTAAATGGTGGGGTGGTAAGGGATTTGGGAATAGGCAGAATTGTCTCTTTGCAACATGGGGGCTGCATTTGTACAACTGAAGGCACAACCCTAACACACACACACACACACACACACACACACACACACACACACACGTATTTGCGCTTTCTGAAACAATACAAGAACCAAAACACAGCCATACTTCAAAATCTACACTTCTCCGAATTTTGCAATGCCATTCTCCAGCCATCAATTATTTCTGCCTTTAAAAAAAAGGACAATTAAGAATGTAATTAGTGAACATTAATTGTTCAAATCTTAAATGGGACTGAATATTAGCCACATTATTCTCACTACTGTTTTGGTATCTTGTGATTAATGATGCATGGTTAACAGGGAATCAAAATTTTCCATATGCTGTCATTTTACATCTGGCAATAATAGATTAGATTGGGAAAACAAAGAAATGCATATATATATATATAAAACATACTGTGTTTTTCATAAATGTTCTGCTCAGAGCTTGCCAAATTTGATTGTCTGTGTGGTCTGTAAATGGATCTAAGTTGTACCTGTAAGGTAGAAATGAGAATGAAAGAAACACATTGCCCCTGCAAAAGAAAACATTGCCTGCTGCTGCAGTTCTTGTGGACTAGACCCTTGGATTCATTATTATTGCACAGGTGAGACTAAGGACAAGAAAGATGGAGGGACATTGTTGCCATGTCCTGTTTGTGAGCTTCTGGAGATATCTGATTGTTTGGAACAGAATGCTGGACTAGATGGGCTTTGGTTTGTTTGAGAAAGGCAACTTCTATGCTCTTAAGAAGTTATCTGTGGGATATATCACTCTTATATAAACAGCATGCATAGCTCTAGTTAAGGCATGAAAGGATTAAGATCATAGAGTAAACTGTCCTGCCAGGCTTAGCTAGGTTACACCCCCTCACCTTGGGAGGAAGGGTTACCTACCAAAACCTTTGTTCTCTCTCTTTTCCATCATGAAAACAACCAGAAAGGATGTCTGGGCTAATCACTCCAAGCCAGACTGTGTGGGTTTAGCAAGCCATATTTGTGTTTTTATACAAATAATTTAGAAACATTTACCAGTTTTGAAGCTAAGTTAAACTGCCTGTCTTTTGTTGCTGCTGCTGTATGGAAAAGCACATGAATCTGACCTTTGAAGAGTTTGTAAGTAAACCGTTTTTAACTTACCAAACAGTGTGGTCTCTTTTTATGCTAAAGGGAAGTGGGAGCTTTGGAATAAACTTAGAAGGGGATATTTTAAAGGTCTAACAGCCTATATTTCCACACTTTACTTTGCTGCATGTTTTGTGATTTTAAATCTTTGCTGGGGCTTTCTCAACAACAAGTACTTGCCCCAAACCAGCATCTGGGCATCCAGGGAATTCTCATTCTACTATTTTAAGCCAGTTTATTAACCAAAATACCAACATTATTGGTGTTAGCAAGGTCATTTAAATAACACCAATGGAGTCCAGAGAGAAAAGAAATCCTGATAACATTGTACTGCATGACCATTGTATAATGGTCCTTAATTACCTGTAAAACAGGTGTCTTTTTTAAGGACTGTAAGCCTGCAGACACAGACTGTCTTTTTTAAACTGCACATTAGCCACTCCAGGAGCCTTTTTGGCTAAAAAGTATGCTACAAATGCCCTAAATAAATAAATCAATAAAATAATTTCTTAAATTGGTTTTCCGTTCTAACTTCCAATGCAAAGTACATATACCATAGAGATGCCACAACAGCCACTTGATGTTCACAGGGTCTGCCTTTCGCTTGTTTACCAGGGGTTCAGGTTCTGCATCACTGTACCTTCCCCCGCTTCCTCTATGACCCAACCCGAGCCAATAACTTACTGGGTTACTTTATGCAAACTACTTTCTCTCAACCTCCGGTCTGCAGCAGAGGGCAAATCATGTTGATGCTCTTCCCCTTCCCTTACAGAGCAATTTTGAAACCAGCACTAGTTGGTTAGCTTTCACTTTTGCAGCAAAGGTTAATTTGATAATCGTCACAACAGCTACCTTACTGTACCTACAAACAGAACGGGATCTTGAGGAATGACCGACAACTTGGTCCTTAGAGACTCCAAACTAATAGTGAGGATATCAACATTGTCAATGAGGATGGTGCCAGCAGTTGGTTCCGCTAGTCTGAACAAGGCGACCCCTAAGGATGATTTTCCTGAAAGAAGAATGCAGCATTTAAAAAACCAAATACACGGATTTTCATCCTACTAAAAAAGTTCTAGATCAAGTGTGCAGGATGGTGATTTCTGAGGGCAGACCAGCATTTCCCTCCAGAAACCTGGAGATTAGTGAGGGGCTTGGTTGGAGGACCATGGGATGAAGATTGGATTCCATCATGTAATGAACTGAAATCACAATGGGATCCAAATGGAGTCTGATTCTCTCAGATTAAGCCAAGTTATTTCCTGATTCTGGGTGGGAGGCAAATTATTTAATCCAAGGCAATCCAAAATGAGCCCAGCACGGCTTGCCCAGTGGCGAAACTAGCCACTCAGGCACCTGGAGCGGCACACATGCCGTGCACCTGGAGGGTGGGGTAAGCCACGCAGGCGGGCGGGGCGAGCCACCCAGGGGGCGATTGGCATGGTGATTGGTGACCATTGGGGGCAATCGGTGCAGCAATCAGCGTGCAGGGGGCGGTCAGTGCCCATTGCGATTGGCGCATAGCAGGGAAATCGGCGCTCCCATTGGCACCCATTGGGGGCTATTGGTGCGGCGATCGGCACCTGGGGGTGTGGCAATCCACCCAGGGGGATTTTGTCACCCCCCTCAGGGATGACACGCGGGGCGGACCGCCCCCACTGCCCCCCTTCCTATACCTCTGGGTTTGCCCATCCTATCCATATTCCACAAATGCATACAACAAATCATATTATACTTTCAATGCTTTTTCCATTTCTTAAGCCCATATTCCACCACAGTACAACATCAGACCAAGAAATGGAACATGGGACTGAATTATGTAGATGAAGGGGTGGGACTATGCAGATAGGGACAATGACTCCCATGATTGGCTGGATGGTTGGTGGAGTTTCATGTTACATAATATATATTAAGCAGTTTCAAACAGTTTGTCTCTTGTTTAGGGTGTTACCTAATGAGAGTCCAACTCAAAGTAGACTCATTAAAGTCAATGGACATGGCTCACTGAAATTTATTAATTTCAGTGGGTCTAATCTGAGTAAGACCGTTAGAATCTTAAGAAGCAAATATTCCATCACACTTGTGTCTCCAAGATCCCGTCATGGAACACAGCATTGCACCAAGAAACAGAACTCAGAGTTTAGCTATGCAGATGAAGGGGTGGGACTATGCAAATAGGGACATGCTTCCTTCTCAGTGACTCCCATTGGATTTGATGGGATGGGATCAAGGGACTGCAGTCTGGGACATGGCTAAAAAGGACGGTGAAAAACCCTTCAAAACAGATACTTTATCTGGTAGGGGATGGAAGCGAACAGGGCAGGCTCAGCTCCATCTCAGATGATGACTCTTAACATACCCATTTACTTGCATAATAAGCACTTCGGGAAAACATTGCCACAGGGGCAATACTTTTGCCCTGTGCTGCTGATATGGTGGGTGGCCTGGCCTAGGTTGATCAGGACCCAATGGTCTATCTGGAGCATTTATGCAGAGTCAGGGAAATACAGAAGCCCTCCTTCCACCCACCCTCCCCAGCCAGGAGGAACTAAAAGTAACACACCAGAGCCCGTCCGGCCAACAATCCCGATTTTTTCCTTGCCGTGAATGTTCATGTTTAGGTCGTGAAGCACCAAGGGGCTGTCTTCTCTGTATTTCATCTGGTAGTTCTTGAAGGTAATTTCACCCTGAGAAGGCCAGTTTGGGGGAGGGACAGCAACTGCCTTGCCCTCTGCTGCTTCAGGAACACATTTCTGGAAGAAAGCAGGGCAGGGGGCTGATGGGATTCATCTGCTATCACAACAACTTGGGTCAAGGACTGGGCTTTTTTTAAAGAGGTGCAAACATTTTCCGTAACTGGCTATCAAGGCAAGTGCAGTCCCAGTTACTGATGGGGGGCCACAGTGTGTGTGTGCGTGCACGCGCAGCCCTCTCCAGCCCCCAGAACTCAACTCCACACTGGTCACACACCCCTCTCCTCAAGCCACAATCCTTACCAACTGGCCTGTACCTAAAGTGCTATTGCCAGGCAGGAAGGGGTCACTGAGCTGTGATAATGAGGGGGTGTGTTTGGGGGTGCGTTTGTGTTTGCGTGGAAGTCAATACACACTGGAAATAATGGACCAACACCTCAAGGGCTGTGGTGATTGTTGAGAATGTCACTTCTGATCTGACTTTCCTCTCAGCATCCCTCATAACGCTGCACTGCACTGCACTGCACTGGTAGGTCAAACTAATGTGGGTCTATCTACAGTTTGCACTATACACTTAAAGCAGCATAATAATAATAATAATAATAATAATAATAATAATAATAATAATAATAATAATAATAATTTATACCCCTATACCCCTCCCATCTGGCTGGGTTTCCCCAGCCACTCTGGCCGGCTTCCAACAAAAGATAAAAAAATACAGTCATACCTCGGGATAAATACGCTTCAGGTTGAGTGATTTCGGGTTGCGCTCCGCTGCGACCCGGAAGTAACGGAGTGTGTTACTTCCGGGTTTCGCCGCTCACGATTGTGCAGACGGTCAAAATGACGTCACGAGCATGCAAGGAAGCGGCAAAAGTGACACACGCATGTGCAGACGCGCTGTCACGTCTTACGTTCTGTTCGGGATGCGACCAGGTCTCCGGAACGGATCCCATTCACAACCCGAGGTACCACTGTACATTAAAACATTAGTCATTAAAAACTTTAAACAGTAGTGGCTCACCCCCACAATAATCCTGGGACTTCGAGTGCTGGCACCTCATTTTCCTCACAGAGTTACAATTCTGAGTAGTTTAACAGCCAATCTTCTTCCCATGATACTCTGGGAACTGTAGCTCTGAGAGGGGAATACCTTTTACCTTTACCTAGGGGCCTCCTAACAACTCCCAGCACCCTTAACAAACTACACTACCCAGGATTCTTTGGGGGCTGTTCCATGTGGTGTCAAACTGCTTTAGTACAGCTAGAATTGCTTTAAATACTCTCACCAGGAGCCCTTCTTACCGTGATATATTCCATAATTTGCTCGACATGTGTAAATCGAGCTTCTGTCTCCGATCCCGTTCTCACACACACTTGCAGAAGTCCATTCAACTATGAAGGAGGGGAAGAGAGGAAGGGGAAAGATCAGGAAGCTGTGCAGGGGGATATTTAGCTACCTGTGCGCCAAACAGAAAAGCAGAAAGAATTCAGTTCTATTCATTGCAGTCGCTGCAGGATATACCAGAATCTTATTCTCCCACACGGGAACCTGGGAATCTGCCGGAGTCAGCGCCAGTTTTGAGAGGTCAGGTGAGCTCCACCACCCCACCACACTGTTGCTGCTGATTCCCGGGAAGTACTGGGTGTGAGGTTGGCATGGTGCAAACACACTTGTGGAGCCAATTTGGTCCTCCCACTGGTGTGTCTGCACCTCACCGCCTTTCCTGTACTGGCAGTAGCATGACCAGCCAGTGGTCAGGTGAGTGCCACCACCACCATGCCTGCTATTGCCTCCATGGAAAGAGTTATCCCTGCCTCTTGACCTCCCTCATCCCATTTCGCTACTTCAGCTTCTACCTCTGATGCCACGGACTCCCCCCCCCTCACTAAGCCCTGTTACCTCTTCAGCTACCGACAACTCCTCCTTGTTTTCTCCTTCCCCTCCCTCTGACCACTCATCGTTGTCCCACCACCAATTCCCAGGCTCTGGGCCTTCTTTCCTTGTGGGGGTTCCTCAGCTGGCTCCTCCCACCATTCGTTTGTGGCCAACCGGTCCATGACATATGGGATCAGTTTCCGTACACCCATGTACAGCCCACGTCTTCAGCGCCTGCATGGGCTGGGTCTCGGGAGCACTTTCTCTGACCTTCCGGTCACAGGAACGTAGGAACAGCAGCACAGCATTCCCGAGGAATAGGTCCTGGTGCAGTGGACTCACATTTGCTCATGTGAGCACCTCAAAACAGCAGAGTAACGGAAGCAAAGCTGTGGAGGTTTTGTCGCATACCTAATTTATTTCTTCTAATTAAACAAATAAAAGAACATAACTGTTATGTACTGAGTTGAATAGGATCCAAAATGCAGCAGTCTGATTGCTCCTAGACAATAGGATTCAGAATGCAGCAGTCTGATTGGTCCTAGAACAATAGGATTCAGAATGCAGCAGTCTGATTGGTCCACAGGAGCCACCTAATCCAGCTCACGGTAGAAGTGAATCCGCAACCTGATTGGCCTACAGGAGAATCCCGGAATTAGCCAATCACGTGGGGCCCATTGTGTAAATAATGTATATAAAGCAGACATTCTGGGGGAAATTCCATTCCTCTTTACCACTATGAGCTGAATAAAGAGCATGAAATCTACTCTCGACTCTGAGTATATTTCAATAACAAACATGTACGAGAGAAACAGCTCTCTCATACTGCCATCTTGTCTCTAGACAGATCAAAGAAAAAGCCACACTGTACTAGGGATGGAAGTCTGGAAGAGTAGCTTCCGCCCCCTCCTTTCTCTCAGACAGAAAGTAAAACAAACATGATCCGGTGATCCTTGCAATGGGAGGGATGAAAATACTGACAATCAGCTCATATCGTTCATTCCCAAATAGGTGTGTTTACTCATCATCTCACAACCTGTTGCTTATCCAAATTTGGCTCTACAGCCAGCGGTGGAGCTAACCGCTCAGGCACCCAGAGCGGCGCACATGCCATGCACCCAGGGGGCAGGGCAAGCTGCTGAGGGGGGTGACCAGCACAGCAATTGGCACTTGGGGGTGATCGGCACCCATTGGGGGTGGTTGGTGCAGCAGTTGGCATCCAGGGGAACGATCTGCGCCCAGGAGGGCGGCACGGCGATCCTCTCAGGGAAGTTTTTTTCACACACCCCTCAGGGAAGACACCCAGGGTTGGTCGCCCCCCCACCCCCTCTTCCTACGCCCCTGTCTACAGCTTCTGGGAAGCCCCTCTTCATCTGCTTTCATGGATGGCTGCTGGGTAAAGCAAAGTGCAGGAAATATTCAAAGCGAAAATGAGGCTAAGGAAAAGAGAGTGAGTCACAGGCCCGGCAGCAACACTCTCGAACGATGAACCCCCGAGGCCATTTCAGAACTAGTTAACAACTGCCCATGGAGAATGACTAACTACAGGCCTAGAAATATATATATATATATATATATATATATATATATATATATATATATATCGTTCACAATTTGACTTGAGGGGCCTATGCTTTGCTGGCAGCTCTGCTGACTCCCAGGAAAGAGCTGTCCTTTTGGAAAGTGAATTGAATAAAGGGACTTGCAATTTACCATGACCAAAATAAAAATAAAAATGCCTCACACTTTAGGGAAAACAGCACCACTTTAAGCTAAATCTGCCTTTCCCCCTATGTGCTAACGTGCATAAAGCATAGACATGAGCGACACATCATTAATCCTGTGATAATAACAGATGGCTCCTTGCATTCACTGTATAGAAGCTTAAATGTCAGGAACAGAGTTTCTGAGTCAGGACGAGGAAAGGTTAAGCCAACAAATACAGGCAACCATTTGTTGCCTCTGAGAGATCCATTACAACTGGAAATGTATTTCCATCACTAGTCTGAGAGTGTAAAGGTTAAGGATGGAGAATAGGGGTGGGGGAGCATATGATGAGTGTTTCGCGATAAGGATGCTTAAGATGACTTAAGAAAATAACATATCGATCGCCATGTAAGATGAAAATCACAGAAGGAAGATCCTACTGCATTTCTTTGCCCCAAAGAAAGGTTTTGTAGAACCTGGGGAAAAAACTTTTTTTAAAAAAGAAAATAAATGGAAGGTCACTGACTTCAGGCATTCCAAGGAGCCCCCATCCTCAGCCCTCCATTCCTGAGGGTCGGTTCACACAAATTTCTGGAGGGTTGTGGAAGATGGATCCCCCACCATGGCTGTTTTCCAGACTACTCGGATAATTCTGTAAGAATCAATCACTTGGGTTGGGCGATAACTTGCTCCAGGAATAACCACATCTGTCACTCAACTGTTGCGACTGCTTCTATGGATGCCACAAACTTTGGACCACTGACATCATGTGAGGAAGGGCGGAGGTTCGGTGGCCGAACACATGCTTTGCACTTAGAAGGTCCCAGGTTCAGATCCTGGCATCTCTGGTTCAGAGAGGATCAGGTGGCAGGTGATGCAAAGGACCTCTGTTTGAGTCTCTGAAGAACTGCTGCCAGTCAGAGTAAAGCAACACTGGACTAGATGAACCAATGGTGTGCCTTAGTAAGAAGGCTTTTTATCTACAGATAGTGGTGGCTGATTCCTCTTGGGACTGGTAGGGGGAGTGGAAGGGAGATCAACAGTAGGTGGAGCCAGAGAAGCCTATGGCAGGCAAAGCCAACTATAGGCAACAACCAATTTACATGCGTCCACTTGACGCATCGTGCTAAATCTGGAAGCTTTTCAAATGGCAGAAACAGCCTTAAAAGAGCTAGACAGGGCAAAAAAAAGGAGCAGAAACAGCCCCTAGCAATCCCACAAGCCTTTGCAAGTGCAATTCCAGGAGCTCTTGCACTGACCGTTGAGGACTGTGGAGAGTTGGAGTTTAGTCAAGGAAATTTGGAAAGAGCCATTGTGGTGGAATTTGGCAGAGTTTGACAACTGGTAAATGCTGATGGTTTTCCCAAGGGTTTCCATAGGTTTAGAGGGTGTTTGCAGGCTTTTCTAATGGTGTTTCAAATATAAGAGATCTCATATAAACGTGCAGTGCCTTGGAACGTAACCCCTGTGTAAATTGGGAGTTGCCTGTAATTCTGGTTTCATCCATGTCCTCTTCCAAATTCTACAAAGGCAACACTGAGACTGAGGGGAAGGAAGCTGCGGCCCTGGTGTGGCTGGAAGAAGAAAGCAGGCATGAGGAGAGTGGTGGGGCAGTGACTTATTTGTCCCAATGGGCCACTCTCCGCCATCTTCAGATTTGCATCTTCCAATGCATGGACTCAGGTCCACTTCACCATTTTATGTGGCAGGGTGGACACCACAGAAAGTAAAACGGCGACACATTTCAAAGCACTGGAGGGCAAACGGTAAGCAGGCATGTGGCAGGATCCCCAGTTGTCCGCATCTCCTTCAGCGTGGATCTCCTGTGTGTTTTTGCTAACACATGCCTCCTTTTCACACTTTTAACAGCTGCCGAAAACTCCAGAAAATGCACAGAGGCACAAATTGCCCCATGTAACATGGCAAACGAATACCACAAATCTGTGCATTTTGGAAGAGCAACAAACTAGCTCCCCCAAAACAATGTGTTTAGCATTTCAATCCGTACTTGACATTAGCAAAAAGGGGTTAGATTGCAAAGCTAACTCAACCGGATGTATTTGAAGGGTTCCAGCAGCTGGGCTTACAAATACAGCGAGAAAACATGCTCTGTGCCTATTAAAGCGGTACAGTTGGAGGGCAGGTTCTTTCATGGTTGTTTACCACATGGGCCTCTGTTTGCATTTATTTAAAGGCAAAGCTTTCTAATGCACACTTTCCAGAGCAATGCATAAACCAAAACACAGCTATCCCTTCTCCAAAAATTTTAGTGCAGTTGTCCAGTCAAGGAACATGTAGGAAAATGTATGCACTAGGTCAAAGTGTGCAAAAAGTACACACTATCTGCACTTTCTGGAAACAATTGGTGACACTTTGTTCCAAAAGGCTTTCCCAGCTAGATAAATGGGTCTTTGCCATGAGTGTCTACTTGTTAGGGTTTCGGTCTTGTTTTAAATTTATTTGATGTTTTAAGATGTTTTAAAAATAATCTTGTGGGCAAATTGGCTCAAGACAGTTGTTTAGAAGGCAAATAAATCAATGATAATAAAATAAACAAATAAATTAGTGGGAAAATATATAAAACACGCTATGGTAGTGGGAAATTGGTTTGGAAAACTGTACATTAGGCGAAAAACACATACAGGAATGTTTATGTTAAGAGGAGAAATTTGCATTAAAATGCTGGTGAATATTCACGAGGACTTTTTTAAAAAAATAATAATTGCAAACTAATGGGGAAACATGGAGAACTGAACTCAAGGTTGGAAAAAGGAGAAAGTGAAACAGACAGATCCTTCCCACCCACCCCCAATGGTGCAATGGGCCACTTCAGGCCTGATTTGGAGTGTGTCGGAATGAAGCCTGAGTTATCCGGGCGATTCACTTACCTGGATAGTGTAAGACAAAGCCAAGCCTTTTTCCGCAGTGCTGATGGAAGAAGGGCTGAGGACGACAAAGAGGGCGACGATCAAAGTCATGACGGTCATGAGCATGTCCGTCCTCAACGCAAACCACCGCAGCGCATAGTTGAACAGCATGAAGTGACTGGAGCTCTCGTCGTTCAGCTTTCTAAAACTGGAACCAAAATCAGGGATAGTACTTAGAAAGTTGGCCTGAGTTTGGATCTGTTTTTAGTCTACTGCTGTTTTGGCTTTTCGGAAGCCTGAAATCGTTGTCGCCGGTTCTTCTTTTTGGTAATTTTGTTGTTTTAGCTTTTTTGTAAACGGCTTTGAGGTTCTTAACAAAATAATAATCGAGCAGCATATGAATTTTATGAAATAAAAGCTTTCTCTAGTCAGTTCACACAGAACATGAGCACAAGAGCATGCAACCATTGGGATTAGTAGCACTTGAGGGTCTTATCCTCTATTATTTTTTCTTATCATTTCCCCGAGAGAGAGAGAGAGAGAGAGAGAACAAAGGGCAAACTGTGGTTTGCAAACCAACTTCAACCCCTGGCTTAAACATAGGAGGAGCCTTGTTGGACAGGCCAAATACCCATCTAGTCCAATGTCCTGCTCTCACAAAAGCCAACCAGATGCCTATGTGAAGCCCTTAATCAGGACATGAGCACAACAGTACTCTTCGACTCATGATCCCAGCAACTGGTGCACATTGCCTCTGATACTGGGGGCTGTGTACAACCATTGTGAATAGCAGCCACTGAAAACTTTATCCTCCATGAATTTGTCTTATTCCCCCTCTGAATCTGTCCATGTTTGTGGCCACATCTTGCGGTCAGGAACAGACATAAGGACATCATAGGAGTCCTGAGGATCAGCCCCCAAAAGCCCATCCCGTCTCGTTTCATTTCACTTTGGATTTGTATGCCGCCTTCCTATATCACCGTACAAAGTGTGGTTTACAAGCGAAAGAAAAGATTGCACACCTTGATTTGATCCAATACAAAAATGTCATCATTAAAAACATAACTTTAAAAGAAACAACTTATATCAAATAAAGTAATATTCATTAATCTATTAGAACATAATAGCACACAATAAAATTAAATATCAGCAAATAATAATTAAACAGTAATTTACTCTTAACGATTGCAATAAATAATCTGGTCCGGCATCCTGTATCACAGTGGCCAAATGAATGCCTATGGAAAGCCTGCAGGCAGGGCCTGAGCTCAGCAGCACTCTCCCTATTTGTTATTTCCAGAAACAGATATGCAGAGGCAAACTGCCTCCATCACAGGAAGTAGAACATAGCCATCATGGATGGTAGCCATTGATAGTCATTGACTAAGAGCCCTCCAAACCCATGCACTCCAGCTTCTGGGTGTAAGGATTTTGCAGGCCCACTTGAACAGGTAATCACCAAACCTTCTCTTCTCTTTGGACCCATTTTGTAAATTCCACCAGCTCGGGGAAGAAAGGATTTGGAAACTGGGATGGTTAGGTGCCCTCCTTCTGCTGGTAGACTCCAGGTTACAAGGGAACTGGAAGAAGACTCATGGACGTGTTGAATAATTGCGATTTAAAAACCAGGTCTTGCCAATAGCTTCATGCTTTGTGTGGATGGGGAGGGTTATAAAGGGTGCAAATGAGGTTATCACTTGGCTGCACATGTAACAATTTTCTTCGAGACAATGCTAAGAATTTGTGACGTAATCTGGAAAGCTTCCCCACAGCTTGTCATTTCCCGCAAATGAAAAGCCACAGGACGCCAGTGCTTATGGAGCGGCTTCATCTATGGCCCGGCAGGTGGGAAAGATGCAGGATTGGTGGTCAAGAGAAGAAGAACGACACAGCTTGATCCGCCCCATCCGAGGGACCGAGACAGAAAGAATGTGACTTTGGGGCCAGGCAACTTACCGAATGCTGTAGTTTTCCTTCTTATTGTATGCGTGGATTGTGCTAAGGCCTGGGACAGTGGACATGATCATGGAAAGCCATGGAGACTTGCTCATGTTTTCGAATCGCTTGAGCTCTCGGATGGTGCTCTGGAAAATCCTGCAGCAAAATGCAGGTAAGATTGCACAGAGTTAGATCCTGGCTTTGGAAGGGGACTTGGAATCCCTTCCTAATGAATATTCCTAATAAGTATTCTGGATTTCCAAATTTGAAGCAGTTGGTCACCACATCCAAGAGAAGTTTTACAGTGCAACCTCAGACCTGTCTCAGAAGTATGTCCCACAGAGGGTTCATCCACACTTGGGCTTCACCCTGTGTTTTGAACATATTGTGTACCAATTGATTCCTCTGGGTTTGAGAGCTTTTCTTCTTGTTCCATATCGGAGCCTTACGGAAATCCAATCTTATCCGCTAAATCAGATCCTATCAGATATGCAGAAAGAGAGATTCTGCTTAACTGAGATTCAGTTCACCGGGATTTTCACAAGGCATCACTGCGGAACAACGAGAGAAGTTCTTGGAACCAGGGGAATTGAATTAGTATACAATACAATCAAAATACAGGTTAAGCTAAAGTGTGGATCAGCCGTGGGCTCCATGGGGATTTCTCCAGGAGAGTGGGTGTAGGATTGTAGACTTAGGCCAGATCTATTTTAATTATCTGTAAGATAATTATCTGTAGGATAATGAATTTATCCTGTACATAAGGTTTCTGGGCGGGTCAGGATAGCATTGTGCATTTGTGAAAACAAGGGAAATGATTCAAAAAGGAAGCAGCATGCAATGGGTTACAGAAAGCAGACTGAGGTGGGTCTTTGAAGCATACCTGAACTGCAAGAAGCTAAGCAAATAAAGTGGAAGCTACAGAATGGAGATCCTAGAGGCACCTTTGTGGGGAGGGACTTCTACAATTCAGAGGATGCCCCTCTCAGGCTGTCATTCCTCACTGTGGGTGGCAGGAATGCCAAGAGAGCTGACTCTGCTGACCTCAGCATCGAAGAAGTTCAATTGCAGTGGTATCTTGGTTCTCAAACTTAATCCATTATGGAAGTCCGTTCCAAAACCAAAGCGTTCCAAAACCAAGTCGCGCTTTCCCATAGAAAGTAATGCAAAATGAATTAATCCGTTCCAGACTTTTAAAAGCAACCCCTAAAACAGCAATTTAACATCAATTTTGCTATCTAACGAGACCATTGATCCATAAAATGAAAGCAATAATCAATGTACTGTGCTATAAAATAAATAAGATAGTATTGTAGATGTTAATTTTTTTAAAAAAATAATAATCTTATCTGCACTGATGATAGCCATTATTTGGATGGGGGGCTTTTATCCATTTCCACAGTCACACAATCAACCAATCAGTAGCTGAACTGGGTTCCACAGAGTCACAAAAACAAATTAACTGAAAAAGCCTCAAAAACAAAAACGCAAAATAAATAACAAAAACAAAAGCACCAGACATAATCCTTTCCAGAAGTCCATTTGACTTCCGAAATGTTTGAAAACCAAGACACAGCTTCTGATTGGTACAGGTGCCCCGGAAATAATAGCCGAGAGCTGCATCAGACGTTCAGCTTCCGAAGAAAAGTTCAAAAACCTAAACACTTCTGGGTTTTCGGCATTCAGGAAGCCAAGGTGTTTGAGAACCAAGGTACCATTGTAGTTGGGATAAAGGGGATATTTGGGGAATTAGAGGAGCCCAAAATGGAATCTGTCCCTTAGAGACTGTGTTCTGGAAAGGAAGGGGGGAACTACAAACTGACAGGAGGGGAGGGTAGAATTAGAGACCAGTGGGTCCCCTTAACTTGCAAGGGGCAGAATGAGCACACAGATCAAATACACACTGCAGGGTTGTTGTTATTTTCAAAAGAAATTCTAGGGTAGGAAAAACAACCATATACCAGAGAGAGGGGGTGGGAACCTCCAACTTACTGGAAGAGTAGAATGAAAAGAATCATTAGGACAGCAATTCCAATTAGGAGGTAAGGAAACACAATGGCGACGATGACAATGATGGAGAGGACCATGAAAAGCTGCTGCAGAAACATTTCGGCATGAAACGGAAGCCGCACGTCCAGTTCGTCCATATCTTTAGAGAAGCGGTTCATTACTCTGCCAGTGGGAGTCGTATCAAAGAAACTCATGGGGCTCCATAAGATCTGCGGATAAGAGGGGAGGGGTGCGGTAAAATGACAACAACAAATTGGGATGGCAGACATGTCTTTTGTGGCACTCGGTGTTTGGGGTCGCAGCTCTGTGCCAGCTTAATGTGAGCTGGGGTGTGAATACAGTACTGGGCTGTTGTTTTCGTTTGGCGGCTGGGGTGGTAGTGGTGGGGTCTTCTTTGTAAATCAGACTTGAAAGGACAAGCACAAATCGTGGTTTCATTTCTCACCATCGCCACCACAACAGTTAAGGGGGGGGACGAAGTGTGCACGAGAATCTTAGCACTGCAATTGCGATAGTGGGGATGTAAAACAATTCTGTTCAGAATGGGAATGGTTTCAAAATGGGAGGAATCCTTGCCGTAATGAAATGTAAAATGGCAGAGAAACCCATGGTGGGAGCTCATGCAGTCCATGCATGACCAGGCGTTTCAGCAAACTGCACTAGGGTGCAGGGGAAACCAGGGGGCAGGTGAGGTCCTCTAAGATTCTCTATCTGGCCCTGAAACTTTCACTGAGTCTCTCCTCTCCCAGGCAACTCTCTCCACTGAACGTAGGAGCAGAAGAAGAGCCTGCTTAATCAGACCAAGGGCCCATCTAGTCCAGCATCCATTTCTTACAGTGGCCAACTAGATGCCCTTTTGGAAGAGTTTGGATCTGATATCCCGCTTTATCACTACCCTAAGGAGTCTCAAAGTGGCTAACATTCTCCTTTCCCTTCCTCCCCCACAACAAACACTCTGTGAGGTGAGTGGGGCTGAGAGACCTCAGAGAAGTATGACTGGCCCAAGGTCACCCAGTAGCTGCATGCAGAGGAGCAGAGACGCGAACCCGGTTCCCCAGATTACAAATCTACCGCTCTTAACCACTGCACCACACTGGCTCTCTGGAAACTTGCAAGCAGGACGGGAGCACAAGATCACTCTCCCCTCCTGCGGTTTTCACCAACTGGTATTCAGAAGCAGGACTGCCTCTGTTCATGTAGCTTTATTGGTTGTTTGCCCAGGCCCAGCATTAATGGTCATTATGGTCAGGTAAGTGATGGGGTCCACGGATAGCTCAACAGAGCGCCTAGAGGCCACCATTCTGTTTAGCTAAAACATGTGCCCAACACCTCTCTATTTATGGCACCCGCTTTCCTTCTCCCTCTCGGCTTCCCAGTGACCATCCCAAGGAGCTATCACAGATGTCTCTCCATCTTCCATCCAGGCATGTGCTCCAGTTCAAGACCCCAAGCTCTGTGAAAAATTGTAGTTTCGGGCTGACCCCCCAATACTGCCAAAATCCAGGCTTGCCATTTGCCACCTATGTGTCAATTTTTCTCCATTTTTGGGTTGCATGCTAAAATGCAGTGCTGTTCTGAAAGCACACCTTTCATAATTTCTAGGTAAAAAGAGTGACCCGTGACTTTCTGACAGCACATAATTGGACGATAAAAATCAAGCCAGCTTGTTAAATATGCAACAACCCTGTTTGCCAGCTGGAGATTTGCGATACCTTGTGAAACATGGTGTCGTGTAGTCTCGATGACGCCCGCAATGTTGTCTTAGTGAAAACAAAGCCTTTGATGAAGCTCAGGATAATCATGGAAACGATGCTCATTCCATAGATGAGTTGGTAGAAGCTGTAGTTTGCCTTTAAGGAATGGATTTTCAAAGAAACTGTAATTGAGAGCAGATTACTTTTCTCTCTCTAAAATAATGACATATTGAGACACAGGAACAAGGGGCCATTATCTGGACTATATAATGAGATAAGGCTCCATCAGGAAAGTTAGTGATTTCGCCAAACAGAACCCAACCCAACAGTTTTGCAGTAAACATTTAAAATATATGGCAGAGTAGGAACTCTGCTTACCGATATAACCCTCTTCGTATTCTTTGTGTGAACTTGGGCAGCACTTCCATTAAAATATACATTCCTATTTCTATGCGTAGTCTGAGATCGGACGAGTTCAGACATAATGTCTATATACGGTAATAGTTTAGCACAACAAGAACAAGCTTGGACTCACCCACTTCCTCACCAGCATAGCCACAGGGAGGACTTTGAAATCTTCAATTTTCATTTTAGATCAACCACAGGTTGTCTGAACCCAACAGGCCATGATGAATCATAGCTGTGATTTGCTTAAACAAAGCAACTCCAAGCCACAATTTAAGAAGCTGGCTTGTTTCAAGAAACTGTAGTTAACAATGAACCACAGTTTATGGTTTGGGTGTAACACTAAACTGTAGATAATTTAAAGTGGAAGACAAGGGTTCAAATCCTTGCAGGCCATGACGCCAACTGGATGACTTGGGGCCTATCACCACCTCTTAGCCTAACTAACCTCAGAGTTGTTGTGAGGACAAATCAGGGAGAAGGAGAACTGTTTTTGCCACCTTGTGCTCTTTGAAGGAAAGGTGGGCTTTATATGTAATAAATAGGTAAAGGGTAAAGGGACCCCTGACCATTAGGTACAGTCGTGACCGACTCTGGAGTTGCAGCACTCATCTCGCTTTATTGGCCGAGGGAGCCGGCGTACAGCTTCCGGGTCATGTGGCCAGCATGACTAAGCTGCTTCTGGCGAACCAGCGCAGGGCACGGAAACACCGTTTACCTTCCCGCCAGAGCAGTACCTATTTATCTACTTGCACGTTGATGTGCTTTCGAACTGCTAGGTTGGCAGGAGCAGGGACCGAGCAACGGGAGCTCACCCCGTCACGGGGACTCAAACCACCGACCTTCTGATCGGCAAGCCCTAGGCTCTGTGGTTTAACCCACAGCGCCACCCGTGTCCCTTATGTAATAGATAAATGTATACAAATAAAACACATTATAATGCTGAAAGGTGTGCTTACCCGTAAGCCCTGCCTTAACCAGTAACTCAACCACCAGTTGCTGAAGGCTGAACAACTGATCATCAGAACAAAGAGAAGCACAATGAAGAACCAAAGAATGAATCCTAAAAAGGGACCATCAGGCCAAGTTAGTAAACAGGGAATGAGTGAACACAATGCACTGGTGAGTGCCCATTTAGGGCTGAAATCAGATAGGCATTTTCCTTAGGCGCAAAGTCCCACGAACGTCAGTGAAACTTGAAAAATGCATGGGAATTTGCTGCACATTTCCTTTAAAAAGGGACAGGAGGAGCTGGTGCCCATTGAGACTGGTGGAGGGGAAGGCAGGGAGACCCGGGCTTAAGTGGAGCCAGGGCCCACGACAGGCAGAACTAGTTTCATGCTAGCTCTGTCCCCCAGATGTGTAAAAACATTTAAAGCATCCATGTCTACTTAAAGGCCAGCACACACACACACACACACACACACACACACACACACAAACACAACATAAACTCAGACATTCTAAAACCAGACCACAGCACTGCTTCTGAATCTCGGTTTATAATTAGTCACTGAAAGCCACAGCAAAAAAAGAACAATGGATCTTTAAGTCTCATTTGGTGATACTGGGGGGACAGGGCTTGCCTGATTTCGCACCGAATTTCACAACTTTGCAGCAACCATCAAGAGGGGGTTTATTCCATGTGTCTGCCAACCTAATTGTCTTCACATGGTAATTCTGTCTTCCAGGGAACCTTGAGAACTGTAGTTCTCTAGGAGAGGAAGGGGGCTATGGATCTTTAACAGATCATGTATTGCACTCTTATCAGCTATAGTTCCCAGGATTCTTGGGGAGGGGGACATAGAAGTCTGTACCAATTTGTACAGGAGATATTCTCAATAGCCTCTGAGCATGTGCTGAGTACATTGCCCTCAGTGCTTAGTAGTTAGGGAGCCAGTCCCAACATATACATAAAATCAAGAGTGGATTTTCTGGGCAGGATTGATTCCTGAGTAGTTTCCCACTTACATATTTACATACTTTAAGAGGTTCCATTTTAGCAGAAATCTACAATAACAAAATAAAGGTTTTCTTTGGGGGGGGGGAAAGAAGCTTGTTGCAGGATATACCTCCAGATGCCTTAATGTAAGCGTGGTAGGTTTTCCATCTAACAGAGCCTTCTTGCTTCTCCTCTTTCTGAACGAGTTGATTTGCAGGAGCTGGAGCGGAAACCATCGAGCATTTATTCACGCTGTAATGTTATCCAGCACTGACAAATCTCATGCATTTTAAGTAAAATTGGACGTCACTCGAGTCTATCAACTAAAATAAACATTTGAGGCTTCACAGGAGCCTCAGCGAAATGCTCTCTCACTGCCAGGTTCCCCCAGATGAAACCATATGGTAAATGCTACCTCTGTTTTCCTAATGGCTGTCGAATGAATTGGAATCCGTGACTGGAATTAAAAAAGCGAAAGGGCATTGATTTGACGGAAAAGTGATCAATATTCCCCAGCCTTTGAATGAAAAACCTTATTGATGTGCTTGTTCTCCTTTCTGATCAAATATAAAGCTTTTTTTCCAAAAAAAAAGAGGAAAAATGAAAACATTCAGCAAAGGGACCAGTTTCTTTTTCTCTTTTTCTTTTTTGCAAATCATCTTTATTGGTTTCTTTTAATTTACATTCGTAGAATCACGTTATAACATCTCAGTTCTCCTACGGCTAAGCATGTATTTCTAAATAATAATAAAGAAAACAAAAACAAAAATTTGTGCTTAATTGCTTGATTCATTCATATTCCTTTTATACTTGACTTCCCTCCCCTTCTTACTTGGGTCCTCTGTTTCATTTATTTGAATGCCTCTCTTAACATGTCTATGAGTTTGTTTTCCTGTTTCTCCACTATATTTTAGGATTATTTTTTTCTTACAGAAGTAATTCTAAACCTGTCAAAATTTCAATTTCCCAATAATAGTCTTTCAAATATTGTTTTGAATATGTTCCAATCTTTTTTAAAAAATTGTTTTGTTTGATCTCTTATCTGCCCAGTCAACATGTCCATCTTCATGTACTCCATTAATTTGGTCAACCAATCTTTTTGGGTCAGTAAACATTCCCTTTTCCAGTTCTGGCAAGCACAACCCTTGCTGCGGTGGTGGCGTACATGAATACTTTCTTTAAATCTTTTGGCATCTCATTTCCCACAATCCCTAATAGAAATGCTTCTGGTTTGCGGGGGAATGAGATTTTAAACATCCTTTTTCATTCGTTATGAATTAGATCCCAAAACTCCTTTCATAATTTCGCCCATTCTGACAGCTGTATATTGCCTCCTAAGTCCACTGTCCACTCCACCATAACTGCCTTCACGTCCTCATCCTTTACTGACCACTCTAATAAGATTTTATACATTTTAGATAGGGTTTTCTGGTTGCTATACAATAGATCTTGCACAAATCTTGACCACTCTTTCCCGAAACCCCTCTTTTTGTCTTGTTTAAATAACTCATATACTTGGTGCTATTGTAGCCAGTTTGACACCTTATTTTTTATCTTGTCAAAGTTCTTAAGTTTCAATTGGTTATCTTCCTCACACAGGATTTCCTTTTAAGTTGCCCAATCGTTTCCCATGTTGACCTTTTTTACACTCATGGCCTCCATGGGTGACAACCACCATGGTGTTTTGTGCTCCAAGATACCCTTATTTTTTACCCATCTTTTTCCCCCAAAAAAGGAAAAAGGAAAACATTCAACAAAGGGATCACTTTTTCTTTTTCACTCCAGCATGGTTTTGTTACGAAGCTTTTCATGTGAAACATGGACATCGCTGTCAATTAATTTTTTTCATTCTGAAGTTTTTACAGTGTTCCCAGAACTTTTGTTCAGCTCGAAAAGCATCTTCAGCACACTTTTTGTCTGAGAATGTTTTAGGGGAGGAAATACATTGAGTATAAGAGATGAGCCATATTTTCCAGTCTCTCCAAGCAGTAAAAGTTGGAGGGTGGAGAATCAAGGACACAGGCTGAACATTCAACAGAAGGACTTGCCTTATACCAAGCCAGATCATTTGCCTGTGTAGCCCAAGGTTTGCTGTAGGCTTACAGCTTGTAGTGTGTGTGTGTGTATAAACAATTGTCCAGTAGCACCTTAGAGACCAACTAAGTTTGTTCTTGGTATAAGCTTATACCAGGAACAAACTTAGTTGGTCTCTAAGGTGCTACTGGACAATTTTCTTATTTTTTGTATATATTTCGACTGTGTCAGACCAACACGGCTACCTACCTGAATCTAGAAGCTTGTAGTTAAGGAAGAGAAGCCATCAGCACGACGCTTAGTTCAGGCAACACGCTAGGCCAGAACTTTGCTTAACTCCCATCCCTAAACGATTAAGGTCCCAAACATCTGATAGACCGCCCCCTTCTCTGCATACCCTCTTGGGTGTTAAGATCAGCAGAGGGAGCTATCTCCACTGCCCTCAGACTTTTGGGGACAGGCAACCTGGGAAAGGGCATTCTCTGTGGCAAGTCCTAGGTTGTGAAATTCCATGTCCACAGAGGTGCACCTGGAACCTTCATTATACAGTTGCAGTTATATGCTAAAGGCACACCTCTTCATCCCGGCCTTTAGCATATTTATATATATTAGGACCCACCCTATTCCTGAGACTGCAATTGGTTTTAAACTGTTTCCAGCACTGAATTTCAAATGGCTGCTGCCTGCTCTGGAACCTAATGGTGAATGGCAAGAAACAAAACAAATTAACCTGGGATAGCTCAGTTGGTAGAGCATGAGACTCTTAATCTCAGGGTTATGGGTTCAAGTCCCATGCTGGGCAAAAAGATTCCTGCATTGTGGGGGGTTGGACTAGATGACCCTCGTGGTTCTTTCCAACTCTGTGATTCTGTGCGATTCTGTAACAATAATGAGGAGGAGCAGGAAGAGAAGGATCCTGCACTGAACTTAAAAGTCCGGGGCAAAGCAAAGCAGGTACATGCTCCTTTCTGAAATCCATGGCATGGAAAAAAGGTCAGTATAATTCAGCTAGGGCTAGATTCTGTAGTGATGGGGCCTTCGCGTGTACAGCACGCATGTAGCCATCCATGTAAACCGAACCCTGGCAGTTCCAGACCCCTTGAAAGCTTTTGGGTGCATAGGAACCACCCACCCCCAGCTCAAGCCCCCCCCCCCGCAAGCATTACAATGATACCCATTTAAATTCCTAATCGATTTAAACCAATTAGCAAGAGATTGCACAAAGTACCTGTGTCTCTTCTCATTTTGTGGTCGCTCCTGGATTCCTGGCTCGGCTCGTCAGAAATGCCAAAAGCTGGAGGATGCGAGAGAACTGTCAGGCGAGCAGTCAAAGCCATTTCGAAAAGAAGATTACGATACTAAATGATCTCACCGGGATTTTCGGTTCCTATGTAAGAGATTTCGGGGACGTCCTCCTGATCCTCCTCCACACGTACATCCACCGTGTCTGAATAAAGAAGAGCGTCATGTGGAACCTGAAATAGAGAAATACACGGAGTGAATGTTTTGCAAGAGAAGGCCAGCTGGAGGAAACCAGGGTCACCTGTAACCCAGCATCCAGTTTCCGATGGCGGGAAGCTTCCCCTTGAAACAGGTTGTGAAGGCAATCCCTTCTATTAGCTTAAGTCCAAGTGACACCATAGAGGTGTTTAAATTATGTGTTGTGTGGAGAAAAGGGGAGTCATTTTTCACGCACTCTCATAATCCTGGCCCTCAGGGCCATGCAATGAAGCTGAATGTTGGAAGATTCAAGACAGGCAAAGGGAAGCACACAGAAGTTAAAATATGGAACTCTCTCCCACAGGAGGCAGTGATGGCCAACAGCGTGGGTGACTTTTAAAGGAGATTAGACAAGTCCATGCAGGAGAAGGTTATCAATGGCTACTGGAAATGGTTGTTAACTCCTTCCCCAGGGAAATCAAACAGTCCACACGCATGCATTCAGGAAACATGCCAATATTATTATTTTTAAATTGTCTAGGCTTTTGGACAATAGTCTCCTGGAGTTCTTACGCGACTCATTTTGTTGTCTGCAGGGCATTATGGTGCATTAAACTGTTTTTGTGTTGTTGTTTTATTATGATGAGCTGCCCTCCCCTGAGGAAGGTCCGATTAGGCATTTGAAATAATAAATGATGGTTCTATCAGGGATGAGGAAAACTCGGGCCCAGGTACCAAGCGTTCCCCTCTCCCAACAGGTCACTCTATCTGGCGCTTCAGACTCCCCCCAAGCCACCCCCTTCACTTGCCCTGCTTTGCATCTCAAATCTATACAATTGTTCCTGGCTAGAAATGTGTTCTTGAACTATAATTGTGCCTCTCGCTTCCCTGCATGGAAGATGGAGAGGGCCGTGTGTGTGTGTGTGTGTGTGTGTGTGTGTGTGTGTGTGTGTGTAAGAAAGAGGGAGACCTTTGAAATGTAGCTATACAAAAAGTAAGAGTCACATCCATTGCTCTGTGTTTTTCCCCCACCGGACCTCGTCCACCACTAGCATTGGCCCTTGGAAGATTCCCCCATGGGAATGTGGCCCCCGGGCTGAACAAAGGCCCCCCACTCTTATTCTAGCTGTTAAGTATATAAGGAAGAAGAGTCATAACAACATACAAAGAGCCGGCTGGGTCAGGCGAAAGCCCAGCATTCTGTACTCACAGCAGCCATTCGCATGCCCCAATGGGAAGCCTATGAGCAGGAGCCCAGCTTTCTGTGGTTTCCGGCAACAGGTATTCAGAAGACCTGCTGCCTCTGACCACAGAAGCAGAGCATAGCCATCATGGTTAGTTTCTCTGGGCAGCCCTGTCCTCCCTCCCTGAGTCCTTTAAAGGCTCAGCAAACCCAGCCTCTGGTTACTGACAGACATCAGCAAGATGGCCCCTGTAAAAATCCGGCACACAACCGCTTCCTCTTGTTGTTTGTCCTGGTATGTCAGCGTTGAGGACTGGAACTCACCGGCGTTTCCTCCAAGTGCAGGTTTTCAATGAGATGAGCGTAACGCCCCTTCGCAGCCATCAGCGCTGCGTGGGTACCACTCTCGCATATTCCTCCACCTTCGAGCAATATGATTTCATCACAAAATTCTAAGTACTGGAGTGTGTGTGTGTGTTTAAAGGCAATGGGGAGTGGGGGGGGGAGAGAAAGAAAATTGGTTAAGTTGGAAATGAGCTGAAGGGAAAACGCACTGCAAAACACATTTTCAGAATAAAGACAGGTTTCAGTTTGTAGTTCAGAAAACATCAAATGTTGTGCCGTCGTGCACCCTTGTTGAGGATAATAATTATAGTTTATAGAAAAAATGCTACATTCTGCGCACCAGGCAAAGCAAGGAAGAGAGCGCGTCCCGATTCTCCCTCCCTCCCAAAGTTGTTAGAGACGTGTAAAGACTGCAATGCTTCAGGAACAATAAAGGTAGAAAAGTACTTTGAGTTTGGTGCAAACTGCAAGGAGACAGCAGGCTGTTGCTGGGTTCTGCCTAGGGATGAATGAATCTGTCAGTTTTGGTTTCCCTCCATTTCTCGTTTTTCCAGAATTAAATTCAGTCCTCCACATTCCCACACCTGTCTGCACTATTCAAATCATGAAAATTCAGCAGCCATTATTCTTTAAAATGCTATGATACTGCTTTAAATGTACAGTGCAGATGGGGGCCTTACTATCAACAATGCAGATGATGAGGCAATATTGTCTACTTGGACCTGAGGCTAGTTTAGGGCAGCACTCCTCAATTTTGAGGCCCCAGAAGATGCTGGGGTACAACTCCCATCATTCCCAGTATGCTCAGCCAATGATCTGGAATAAATGCAAGTTGTGGTCCAACCAGAGACTGGACACATGTAGCACACTGCACTGTCCCTTCAGCACTTTCACTCCTCAGCATGTGCCACCTGTGGTGTCTGCCTCACTCTTCCTAATGTTAGGGCCGGCCCTGTTCCCACACCTGTCTGAAGCAGATGAACTAAATATTACTGAAGGGGGGAAGTCTAAGGGTGTGTTTAGCTTGAACTGCACACATATTTTGTGCGTAGAATGGCTCCATCTATGTCAAGCAACAGCAAATTTCCAGCATCGCTGAGAAGAAATACCTTTCCTTCTCTTCTGAATTTTATTTTTATTTATTTTTTAAGCTGAGCCCCTTAAGCTTTGAGCTGTGGCTCTTGTGCCCCCTGCTGGTGTATTGCTGTTATTTCATTTTTATCAAGCTGGTGGCAGGAGACTAACAATGAAACAACGAAACAGAGCATCTGCCTTACATGCAGAAGGTCTCAGGTTCAATCCCCGGCGTCTCCAGGTACGGCTGGGAGACAACCTTGCCTGAAACCCCAGAGAAATGTTGGCAGTGAGTGTGGAAACGACTGAGCTACATGGACCAATGGCCTACCTCTTATAAGGCAGCTTCCTCTGTTCCAGCCGCTGGGTCTGTCCTATGTAAGACTTAAAAACAAATTCATATGCTAAGCTATTGAAACCCATTCCCTTCCATTTCCATTACCTGCAGCTGGTGAGTAACGAGGAGGATAGTCTTCCTTCGTAGCGCTTCTTTGATGCATGCTTCAAAAATATACTTGCCAACATGTGCATCAACCGCTGACAAGGGATCATCCAATAAGTAAATATCTCTGTTGGCGTACACAGCACGAGCTAAGCTGATTCGCTGCTTCTGGCCTCCAGAAAGGTTGAGCCCCCTTTCCCCTATCTTTAAAAGGGAAGAATTGCCATATTCAATATATATACAATGTGTTGTATGCAATCAGGGGTGCCAACTTGAATAAAATATGGAGGGGCAGGTAAGGCCCTCCCCATGCATAATCAATCCCAAGATGTGACACATAAAAACACCATTTGATGGCAATGCCCATCATCGGGGGGGGGGGGCTGGCTCCCTTAAATATTTTATTGAGAGGGGGCTGAAGGGACCTCGGCCCCTAGGAGTTGGCTCCTATGTATCCAACGTAGTGCTTAGTTAAAGTCCCTTAGCAGCATCCTTATTCTGCTAGGAACTGTTTTGTACCCTTGGAACTCTGTTGCACAAGGGAATGCATAAGCAAGCTGGTTACTTTGTTGCACAATGGAATGCACAGGGTGTTGTGCAACGTGCTTCCACGAGAGCAACTGCTGCAATGGATTCCTCTGTTGTGCAACATTAAAACCATTCCGCCCGCTAACCAAGAGCCAGCTTGCCAAACCAGTCCATTTTGCCTACGTAGTGGCTTTGGCCAACTAGTTAAGCACCGCAACCAGCATAACCAGATAAGTTGTTCTGTGCTACAGAACAAATTATTGCTGTGAGCCCTTCATCGTATGCAGAGGTTGCATAGATGTGTATCCTAACACCACCACAGTCTCAACTGACCTTCATTCCAAGGAAACTGAACCCTGGATAAGCACAGGAACCCCTGGAGACTTTCACGGCTTGGAGAATGGGGTAGTGTGCAACTATATAAATACACATTCTTATACCTCTACATTTCTGCAGCGAATAGCAGCTCAGATGGAAGAGGAGATCTATTTATAGGGGGATGTCTATAAAGGGAGTTTGCATGTGTGCTTCTCCAGATTATTCTTCTGGGGATATGTCCCATGGCAGACACTTGGACAGATCTGCAGACACAGACTCCAATGAGGCACCTGGTGTCTTTTTCAAATATCTGCCACGGCAGTACAGAAATAGCTCAAATGCGATTGAGTTCCAAGGTAGATTACACATAATAATAATCCCAGGTACAGAGTGCCCTTAATATAAACTTAAACTGACAAGGTGGCCTGTGGGGGACACAGTGCCAAAATCCATTATTGTAGTGTTTCTATCCTCCCAACCCCCTACCCCCTTCCCTCAATATGGACCTGCTTTCATTGTAATCAGTCACAGGGAAAAACAGAGCAATCCAGATGGAAATGAAACAGGAAGACCCTGGGGTTTTTGTTTGCTGCTTTTGTGGCTTTTTTGAAAATTAGGTGAGGTGCTTAAAAAATAAAACAGATCCAGACAGAGCTTTCCTATTCTGCTCCCATTAAATTGTCCAAGACAAAACATGCAAAGGGTGTCTTGGCCTCGAGACAAATTAGAGTCTCATCTTCAATCATAAGGCTGCCTTGAAAGGTGGGAAGAAAAGGACCCACCCACACCCTGGGTTGCTAGCCAACAAGTCTTAGGACAGGTTGTGGTATTAGGGGTTTTTTTTAGTCTGCAGAATAAGGTAAGTGGAGGCATGAAAAAAAAATATAAAATTAAGCATGGCATGGAGAAAGTGAGTAGAGAAGTGGTTGGTTCCCCTACCCCATAACACTAGAAGGGCATAAGGAAAGAAGATTAATGCTGGAAGATTCAAGACAAATAAAAGGAAGTGTTCCTTCATGCAACACATAGTTAAACTGAAGAAGTGTGCATGCACGCGAAAGCTTATACCCAGAACAAACTTAGCTGGTCTCTAAGGTGCTACTGGACTCCCCCCCCCCCCGACTGCGTCAGACCAACACGGCTACCTGAAAATAGTTAAACTATGGAACTTGCTCCCACAGGAGGCAGAGATCTGTATCAAATTGGATGACTCTAAAAAGAGGACTAAACTAATTCATGGAGAACAAGGCTATCAATGGCTATGCTCTGCTTCCACAACTGGATGCAGTAATGCTTCTGCATCCTAGTTGCTGGAAACCACAGGAGGGGAAAGTGCTCTTGCGCTCAGCTCCTGCTTGCGGGTTTCCCACAGGCATCCGGCTGGTCACTGTGAAAACAGGATGCTGGATTAGATGGGCCATTGGCCTGATCCAGTAGGGAATCTTCTTATATTCTTATGTCCTGATGGTCATGTCACAGGCTGAGTGACACGTCACAAGTGGTCACTGACCATTTTGGGCCTGCGGGCCAATTTGTAAACCAGAGAAACTGTTGTGGGAAAACACACAGAGGGAGCAACCTAGTCTACTGGCTACAACAAAATGCTTCATTCAACAGCAGGAGTGGACTAGAGAAGGCCTCTGCAGGCAGATTTGTGCCACGGTTGCCACCCTGGCACTCCCCGTAAGGGACGTCTAATCCACATAGCAATTTATTGTACATGTCAGGAAGTGTACACTGAGGCTAGATTGATTGTTGCCCTTGTGTGCTTTCATGCACCTCCCCATCCCCCAGCCCCAGCCCGTGAAATCAAAAGGGACTTGGCAAGATTAATTTGACAATGCCTTGACAGATAGGGTAAGAATAGGAAAGCTGTTTCACTATGAATTAAAGCCCTTACAGGAGGGCATTTGTCAGAAAATAGCGCTCGATAGCATGCGCTGAATGGCCAAGTTAAATGCAGCTTGTATTGAGACACTTACTTCAGTCATATCTCCGTATGGAAGAAGGTCCATATCTGACTTCAGGCTGCAGACTTCAATGGCATAATTGTACCTTTTAAAAATATGGAGCATTCAGACTCTTGCAAATCACTATTTCTTTCCAAGCAAGAGACCCTGTGCTAGTTTTGTAGATATGAACTAAGTATATACTAATACATAAAAATCACTAATAGCACACTGGCTTTCAGTTCGCTCCCAGGCAAAATTCAAAGTGGAACTAACATAATGTTGGAAGCCACCTTAGGTCAATTTAGCTCCATCATGTCTATATGGAATGGTAGGGGCTCTCCAGGATTTCAGACAGGAGACATTCTCAAGCTTACCTGGAGATGCCAGGGCTTGAACTTGGGACCTTCTGTATGCAAGGCAGATGCCTTACCACTGAGCTATGGCTCTTCCTCTGGTTTTTACCTGCACTGCTCTAAGTAGTATGGGATCAGGACAGTTGAAGGACCACCACCTCCCATTTGCTCTGCTCACCCATTTCCCACAGCATCAGAAGTCCTGCCAAGCACCCTGCCCCTTGCAGAGGCCCATATGGTCAGGGTGGCACCCCAATTGTGGAACCAGACATTGACCCATCTCTTCAACTTTAGATGAACTGTAAATTGGCTAGCTTTTAGCTTGGTTTGAAGTCTGTCTCCCTCGTTGCTATTCTGCTCTGGGTTTTATTGTATAAAATAGATTAAGGCTATCCTAACCATGTCTACTCAGAAGTATGCTGGATTCAATGGGACATGTTCTGAGGTCAGTGGGGTTAGAATTGCAACAGTAAGCAACACTTGCTGCTTTATGGTCCAGCCAGCCTATATAAGACTTCAGTTGGAGCTGGGCACTTGCTGAGACAACAACTTGCAAAGCTAGCTCAGCAGAAACCTAGGAGCTCTCCAAGGTGCTGAAGGTGCTCTGGGTGCCTGGAACTCCTGATAAGACAATGCTGGGTGAAATGTGGCCATCGATAGTGGGGTGAGGAAGAAAAGTTGCCTGCCCCTGGGCTAGATGGATGGGTGTCACTCACCACAAGGCAGTTTGCTTCGTTTATAGAGCTGACTTTAATTAATCTCCCCAAATTAAAAAGCAATATGCATAGACTGAAATGACACTAATTAGCAATGCCATGTCTCATTAGCTGCTGTTTTTGATTTTTGAGGGATGCCTCTGTTGGTGAGCCAGTGGCAGACTTAACACATTCAGAGTTACGCATCGTTATCATTATTATTTCCCTCTTATTCTACACTTTCAAAGCACAACCCATGGCAGTTGGAATCTGACACACGCCACACGGCAATACAAACGGGGGGGGGGGTGTGATAATTGAAACATGAGGACCGCTATGTCGGATCGCTGGAATGAGAAGCACCCAGCTGAGAAGACAAACCAGACTAAGAACTATAGAAGCAGTCTTCCTCTGGTATGAACACACAAACCCCACACTTCCCCAAGATCCACTGATGTGTGAGGTGGAATTCTCCCCCTGAGCTTAAAAGCCTATGGGGGAATGGGCCTTCCAGGGTGCTTCTGAGGTCAATCCCTGACCACCAGTCGCAAAATGTCCACAGAGGCCTCCTTCAGGCCTGCTGCCTGTTCTGAACAAAGGAAAGGTGCAAAGACTTTTCTCTCCATGGATGATGGCAACAGTGGGTGAGGTAGGTGCCTTTACCACATTTTGATGGCTGGTGTATCCACCCCATTCTGTGGCTCTGCCTCTCCTTTCGCTCTTTTAGACGGGGAAGCCATTTTATGACGTGCCACACATGGGGCAGCCACTTCCTCAAAATTCCAAGTGAGCCCATGGGCTGCAAAAAAAATTGTGACCCCCTGGCTGACAAAGTCAGGTTGACCTTTCTAAGGGTGGGTGCCTCTCCCTGCTCCTTGGGAGAAGAAGATCACAAAATAAACATGTGGCCACCTAGAATGAGCTGCGCCGCACCATAAGATCGCAGCCTTATAGTTATTTAACTTGTATTGCTCCTTAGTAATATGTTGGGTAGAAACCTGCCTGCACACTTCACATAAAATGACCAGAGAAAGTTAAAGTTTAGGAAGGAACCTGCAATGTTTCTGAGGCAGGTGCGCACACACACACACACACATGGTGACAACCTCATTAGCCTCTTGTCTAATTTAATATTTACTTCTGCTCATCGTATGCTTCTCCAAAAAGAACGTTGTCTCTGATGCTCCCATGAAATATCCATGCCTGCTGAGACACGTATGCCAAAGTCCCACCCACCGCAACAGTCCCCTCATGGAGGTACATCTGAAAAAAGCAGAGTGCATAATTATTTTATCAGCTAAAAATGTTCTGTCTTGCTTAACCCCCCCTTTTTTTTAAGCAGAACCAGCTCAAAATGGATTACACAAAGTTAAAATTACGTATCATTGAAGAATAGATGGTTACAATAGAATCAGCGCAAATGTCATTAAAATAAAAAATCCCAGCTCAGGCTACAAAAATAAGTTTCAGACTTTAAACCAAGGGTTGAGAACTTCAGGTCTGGGTGCGGCCCTCCCTGGCCTTTCTCTCTGACCCTTGAGACTCTTCCTAGCCACACCTATTCTCCCCAGGTCACCCCCCTATTTGGCCCTGCTTCCCACCCTCCTTGATAGTTTTTGCAGGGCTAAAATGTGTCCTTGAACTCTGATAACGCTCCTTGATTGCCTGGCTGGAGGACAGACAGGCGCATGTGTGGCTGCAGCAACTAACCTGCTGTGCAAAAATAAAATTCATATTTATTGTTCCACCCACTTTGGCTTCTGGTCCTGCCCACCACTGGAATGTGGCCCTCAGAAGGTTTCATGGGAGAGCCCTTGGGCTGAAAAAAGGGGGGTCCCTACCTTGGCAATAAACCTAGGAGCAGGATCAAACAATTCAGGATAAGAAGAGGGTGATCTTCTGCATCCTATGCACGCTTACTCGGAAGCGCCAGCTGAGCTGAGTGGCATTTACCTGCAAGTAAGTGCCCGTACGACTGCAAACTTGAGAGAATGCCTTGCAAAAACTGCCTGATGTCTACAGCACATGCTACCCACCCTGAAAAGCACAGCTTCAGAGGACACTGTTGCACTGCTGGTGTTTAGTCTGGATCCTCCTAATCACTCCATTACAGAAAATCAAATGCATAGAGAGGTGCCCTGATTACATCTAATTGAAACTGAGTGCTAAGTGAGTGACACAGATTTTGTAATAGTGGAGGAGAGCAGCTTCAAGAGCAGATTAGCTGCCTGCTTCCTTTTCTTCCTCTTGCTCCTAATTCAGTGGCATGCATTTCTGAATTTCCATATTTTATAGGCAATCCTTCCTGCCCAGGGCAGAAGTGGGGTCGTGTGGCCCTCCAGGTGCCAAAGGACCACAATCCCCCCCCCCATGAGCAAAGCTAGCTGGGGCTCACGGGAGTTGGAATCCAACAACATTTGGAGGACAGCACATTCCCCACCGCCAGTCTAGAGAAACTTAAGCAGTGTATACTAAATAAAGAAGAAGGTGCAAACATTTGTAATAAGGAAAATGGGCCTCAGAGAGCAAGCAGAATTTTCAGTTGTTTATATAAAGCATCACCATGTGCTCTGCGTTCACCTGGAGAGTTCAGTGCAGTTTGGGGCTGCATTTGGGGACAGGCTAAAATGTTAAGTGAAACAGAAGTGGATTGTTAGTTTTGGTGGGCAAGGCATGCAAGAGGAAGGGAGGAGCTTGTCTGCTAGCCACAGCTATTAATAAATATGTCGGCCATTCTCCCAGAATGGATCAGGAGAGCTTGACCACACCTGTTCAAGCACTGGTGGCTCCAAGATTGGATTACTGCAATGCATTGTATTGTAGGGCTTCCGTTTGTGCTTGATCTGGAAGCTGCAGTTAGTGCAGAATGCAGCAGCTAGACTGGTGACTGGGAGCGGCCGCCGAGACCATATAACACTGGTCCTGAAAGACCTGCATTGGCTCCCAGTACATTTCCGAGCACAATTCAAAGTGTTGGTGCTGACCTTTCAAGCCCTAAATGGCCCAGTATACCTGAAGGAGCATCTCCACCCCCATCATTCAGCCCAAACACTGAGGTCCAGCACCGAGGGCCTTCTGGTGGTTCCCTCACTGTGAGAATTGAGGTTACAGGGAGCCAGGCAGATGGTCTTCTTGGTAGTGGTGCCCACCCTGTGGAACACCCACCCATTAGGTGTCAAGGAAATAAACAATTATCTGACTTTTAGAAGACATCTGAAGGCAGACCTGTTTAGGGAAGTTTTTAATGTTTGGTGTTTTATTGTGATTTTAATATTCTGTTGGAGCTGCCCAGAGTGGCTGGGGAAACCCAGACAGATGGGTGGGGTAATAATAATAATAATAATAATAATAATAATAATAATAATAATAATAATAATACAATGTTGTAGCATGGTTGCTGACATGTAACACTTCTCTCAGAGATCTGCACTGGTTGTTACCAACATGTTAACTTTCCCTTACCCTCTATGTGCCCATTCGGCCACTCCATTCTGTGAAACTTGCACTGTTACAGGTGCCATGGGATACTTGTTCTTCACTTGTAACAAATCAATATTTTAGTGTGGCAACACCTACACTTTGGAACTCCCTGCCTATTGCCAGAAGCTGAGTGGAGTTTTGAACCCTGATCTCCCAGGTCCTAGGCTGACACTTTAGACACTGCACAACACATGACGCCTGTACTTTGCAAGTGCTGAGGTTGATATTCTTATTCGACCAATACAACCACAGAATAATTTAATACAGAAAAATGTACAATATTACAAGCAACTCCACTAGATAGTGTGCGTTTTCTGTGAAATGTTTAAAAGGTAGCATACCTGCCCCAATATCGCTGACATGATCGAGCTCTTTCCACTTCCAACGTGTCCGCAAATCCCTAAAACCTTGCCCTACGAAGAAAATTTATTTTGAAACAGCAATTGTGCATTTTCCCCCAACTGGTATGCCACATGAACATGCACAGAGTGATTGCTTAACTCTTAATCGTAACACATCGAAGTCAGAAAGAAATGTTAGAAAATATTTATTAGAAATAGAATGAATTACCCCAGTTAAGTGCATAGCTATCACCAGTGCTTTTTTCTAAAAAAAAAATGTTTAGGGGTATTCTCATTTTCACTCAAGAAAATTACCATTTTATAGTTCAAATTGGGGAAAATAAATGCAGTGAATGGACAAAAGTACAAAGATTCACAAAATGTTTAGGGGTATGTGTACCCCTGCGTTCTCCCAGAAAAAAGCACTGGCTATCACTGTCTACTTTACTTCATCTAGGCCAGGCATCCCCAAACTTGGCCCTCCAGATGTTTTGGGACTACAACTCCCATCATCCCTAGCTAACAGGACCAGTGGTCAGGGATGATGGGAACTGTAGTTCCAAAACATCTAGAGGGCTGAGTTTGGGGATGCCTGATCTAGGCCCCATCTGTACTATATATTTAAAGCAGTATTATACCATTTTAAATAGTCATGGCTTTTCCCAAAGGATTCTGGGACATACTATTTTCTGCATCATGGATAACATTGGCCCATTAAGTTCTGACATCCATGAAAACTAGACTTTCAGAGAAAGGCCCATCAATAACATCGCTGTGTCTAAAACTTTATGCACAAATTGTGTGTAAGACATGAGAAATCTGTGATTTGTTTCCTTCCTGTGAGAAGCAATTCTTTTGGTCCTTGTTTTCTGTTTTCCTTGGGAGAAGCTATGACTGTTCAATGGGATGCAATAGATATACAGTGCAGATGACACTTGAATCTCCCTCTGATCTCGAATTTTTACCGTTCCCTCACCCAACCATGGGCCATAGCCAACTAAGTTTTAATCAGAGTAGACCCACTGAAATTAATCTACCTAAGTTAGTCATGCCCATCAATTTCAATGGGTCTGCTTTGAGTAAAGATAGCACTGGGTATAACCTGTGTTCTGTGCATGTATCAGCAACTCGGGGTAACATTTCATACATCTGACGGACACCAGCCCACAAAAGCTTATGCCATAGAAACGTGTCAGTCTTCAAGCTGCCACACGGCTCTTCCTTGCTGGACTTAAAACAGCTACTCTTCTGCAAATTATCGTTCAGGTATACCTACTTTCTTCACCATAAAACTGATGTTGGACAGGACATTGCTACTACTGCACTCCTTCCCAGAACTTGATATCTGAGAGTGAGACGTGGCGACTCCAGTCGTGGATTGGGGCTTGCGTGCACTTTTCACTTTCAGGACATTCTCCTTATTACTTCTAGTGCTGCTTTCACTAGGCAAATTCACCCAGGACAAAGTGGCGTTTTTCAGGATGACAGCATTCCGGGGGTCCTCCAGTGCCATCACATAGGCAGGAGGAGTTTTGGTGAGCAGAATTTTCTAAAGGAAAAAAAAGGAGAGAGGCAGGGTCAAGGATGGCACCCAATAAAGTAATGCACAGAATTAACTCCTTATGTGATTGTGGCAGAGGTATGCTTGGAGTAAAATGGGATGTCCAGAAGCTGTGTGTCTAGTCACTGGATAAATAAACTCTGGGAACTAGCCTGACTGTCAGAACTAACATAATTAAAAAAAAAAAAGATCAAGAGCAAAGGGTTATGAACAGAGTAAAATTACTTGTACAGTTTCCTGTAATTTCCCCAGCAAGCAGCCTCCGGTGTAATAATAGATTAAAGTGCATATTGCTACAGCAAAAGTGTGGTCCAGCCCAGGAACCTCAGCCTAGGCCATTGTTTCTCATGCTCCCGCTGAACAAACCTAAAACATTTGTGTTGTTGTTGTTTTACCTCCATTCTTTTAATAGCGACATTTGCTTCCGCAAAGGCTTTCACAGAAAACGGCAGAATGGCAAGTGAAAACCTCATGACGTTAAACATAGCAATCATGCTGAAGGCCTGAAAAGGGAAAGGAGTTAAAAGGCAGCTGGTATCATGGCAGACTGGGACTTTAAACCTCGCTCCCTGCAGTCCGAGCCCAACATTCCAACCGCTACACCACCTTGACAATGGCAACATGGACTAAAGCTGCCAGGTAGCAATATGAATTTTGATGCTGCACTGAATTTCTCTGATGGAGGCTTGGGAGACACAGTTTCCCCTGTTCCCACTCCTTCTCCAGCTCTTTTCCCATATAGAACATAAGGAGCTGCATTATACTTATCGTCAAAGTGCTCGTCTGTCTAGCTTAGTATTGTTTACAGGGACTAGCAGCAGCTCTCATAGGAACATAGGAAGTTGCCTACTGAGTCAGACCGTTTGGTCCATCTAGCTTTGTCTACACTGAGCAGCAGTGGCTTGTCAGTATTTCAGACAGAGGAAGTTCCCAGCACAACCTGGAGATGCCAGGGATTGGATCTGAGACATTCTGTTTATGCTGTAAGATGCCCAGAATGGCTGCAGAAATCCAGCCAGATGGGCATGGTATTCTTAATAATAATAATAATTCTGCATACAAACCAGGTGCCTACCACTGATCTATGGCCCTTCTGAATTTGCTGTGGAAGGAGGTAAACCAGAAATCCAGCTCATCAGCACAGGTATGTAGACAAAAGGACCAACTCCAAATACTGGTTTTGACCTATAAAGCCTTGCACAACACAGGACCCCAATACCCCAAGGTTGCCAAGGGCTGCCTTTCCAGGTATGAACTTACCCAGACCCTACAATCAGCATCTGAGGTCCTTCTCTGTGTGCCCCCCTCTAAGAGGTTTCCAGCTAACCTCTTAGAATGTTGGGGGGGGTTATATTTTTTTAAAAAGGCATTCGATCAAGTGGACTACTGGAGGAGGGATGGGATGGAGTGATCTTTCTCATCTCTACCCCCCATGCTTGTTTTGTGTGCAGGTTGTGGATGAAGAGACTTTCCTTCTTCCACATCTAGCATGGAAACAAAGCAGGCTGGTAGACAAGGGATGGAGTGATCTATCTTTTTTTCCACTGACCTTCTCACTCTTACCTCCAAGGAATGCAATGCACTCACCATCACAGAATGTCTGGTCATCCGTGGTGAACTACATGGTGAACAGGTGAGTAACCACATACAAAGCTGGAATAATGTTAGTTTGACCCTAAGTTTTAGGGTGGCAGAAAAGTAATGTCAACATCATCAGGGTCAAAATATGAAACTGACAAAATGATCATTGACAAAATGTAAATTGGGGCTAAGCCTTACAACAGAGGCTGTTAGCTCTTGCTTCAGAAGAATGTGGAAGGTGAATGTCAAGACAATCGCCGTGGTGGACACGATTGGAGTTAGGGCAGAATTCACGCTCTGTACATATCCGGCTTTTTCCAGCATTATCCTTTCCTTTTTTCTGGTGCCTGGGGAGTGCAAAATACATATATCAAGCTGTTATGATTTTAGCAAAGTGGTAAACCACAGAACCTTCTAGGCTAGGAATGCCAATACCCTAGATGAGCTACCCCACTGCAAGCAAATGACAAGACCCCACTGATTTTGGAGGCAGTGGTAACCCTTCCGCTAACAGAGCTGGGTTGAATGGGTTTAAACCCCTTTTCCAAGCCTAGGTGCCCTCATGGGGAAGCAGATCACTCCTTCCCCAGTCATCAGTTTGAAAATCATATTTTGAAATGTATTTATCTGCATTTATTTTATCAAAAACATATAATTTGATAACATATAAGAAATACAGTAGAGAGAACTGAACGAAAAGGAAACCTACGGAAAAGGTACAAATTCAGGTTGCTGCATTCACAATCCCTGGGAAGAATAATTATTGGGATTGGAGGCTTGTGACCTGTCCTTTTTAAAGCTTTGTTCTGTCTTTATGTATCAGGATGTTCTCCTTGGGGATCCTATATTCTCCCTTGAAGCTGAAGAGCTACTAATAATTCCAAATAGTGGCATATTTCACTGTGAGGCATCTGAACATTGGCTGTCGTCATTTGTATATAATGCCCCTCCCATGCGGACCTGCATGGATCAGCTGAGAAGGAGGGCTGTGTGCTTGTACTTGCCACATGGCAGGTGTGCAGCGGCGACATCCACTTTTGGCCACACCACTTGTTCTAGACAATGGAATGCTATTTTGCAAATTATAATCTCGGATGACCACTGAAACAAAGACAATTGCAGGTAACAATCCACTTAAGGAACTCAGCTGAGATGCAAAAGAACTCTTCCCCCGCCGTGCCCCATACCTTTGATGGTATTCGCAAAAGATTTCTCCCAAGCATACATTTTAATCAGCTTGATGCATGTTAAAATCTCAGACATTACTCGCACACGCTTATCCGTCTTCAGAATGGCGGCTCTTCGGAATACAGATGTTATCTTGGCTATGAGCATCTACAGCAAATAGGCAAAATGCGAAGAGAGCAAACAATATAAGAGACAAATACTAACAGGCCTGTTTTTTGGTTTTTTTAAAGCCCTTTCAGTGTTGGGGAAGGTCCAAGTAGCTCAGTGGTAGAGCACACGCTTTGCAGAGAAGGTGCCTCTCCCCCTACGAAGTAGCCCGGTAGTGCCCCTAAAGGGCAGTGGGATTACGTGGGCAGGGACTATGAGGCAAGAGGGTGGCAGGGGACGCTGGGAGTTTAAATTACTATCAGACTTTGGAAAGCTTGTATGACTGGATCAAGTTCATCAATTTTGTTGAATCAATTAAACTAAATACAGTGGTACCTCAGGTTACGGATGTTTCAGGTTACGCATTTTCGGATTGCACACCGAGCCGAACCCAGAAGTACCAGAATGGGTTACTTCTGGGTTTCGGCAATCAGCCTTTGCGCATGCGCAGAAGCGCCAAATTGTGACCCACACATGCGCAGACGCGGCGCTGTGGGTTGTGAATGCTGTGGGTTGTGAACGTGCCTCCCTCACGGATCACGTTCGCGACCCGAGGTTCCACTGTAGTTTTAACTGGATTTTGAATAAATGTGCAATTGATTGTTACGGTTATGAACTTTCTTGTGCCATTATCTTTCTTAGTGTGCAGTGCAAACCACTGTTCTGAATAATGCTTTTCGTAGGGCTGAGTAGGGCACACAGAGGAATGGGTTTATGGAACCAAGGGGGTTGTGGCCTGGGGAAAAAAATTGGGAACCTCTGGCTTAGAGGACACACCAGTCAGAAAGTTCTTGTTCAACTTCCTGACCCACAACAAGAACATGACAGTGGTGAGTACAAATAAGTCCAGTGTCATCCAGTGAATAGACTATGGGCCCGTCCAGACACGATGCGTTCAGAATTATTTGGGCTCATGATGGTATGGGGACCATTACACATGATCTTGCTTTCAGCCCTGTTTGCACCTGAAAAAGTTTTGAGAAGGACATACCGCTTCATATCCACTCCTGTAGCTTCCTGCTGAAATCCTGTGACATTTCACACTACCAATGTTCCAGGTTGTGCTGTATGAATTTTGTACTATAGCACAAGGGTGACGCCCCAGGCGGCAGTAACACAATAATATTGGGGAAGCATCACAGAACAACTAATAAAGGGGAGTGGTGTGCGGATGCCCAGGGATAAATCTACCACTATTATTGCATCAGGGGCCGTATTGACATGCTAGGCATTTAAAGCACCACTTTAAATGGCCGTGGCTTATCCTAAAAGATTCTGGGAGCTGTCCTTTGTTAAGGGTACTTAACAAAAGAGTTGTTAGGAGACCCCTCTACTCCCCTCCCAGAGCGGCTGTTCCCAGAGTGGTTTAACTATGCATCCTCTTCTGAGGGAACTCTGGGAAATGGTAGCTCTAAGAGGGGAAGAGAGGGGTTCTCCCAACAACTCTCAGCACCTGTAACAAACTTCAGCTCCCAGGATTCTTTGGAGGAAGTCATGACGGTTTAAAGCAGGACCAGAGTGCTTTAAATGTATGGTGTGAATGAGGCCAATGACATGTTGCAGAATATACCCACCCAAAATGCCCACCCGTCTAGAGGTTCTCTAGGGACCTTTTTTCTAAAACAGTTATTGACATAAACTTACTTCGCCAAACCTTTATTACAAATATAGGCGATCATAAAACATTCATATATAAAATTTTCAAATGTATACAGATAAACAGCCATGTAAAAAATATGTAATAACGAGGATTTTCATTTGAGTTTTTTCCCACTAAATAGTACCATGATTATGTAGGACATAACTGCGTTACCTGTACAGGTATGAATATAATATAAAGAACCAGCCCTAGGAGTGCCGTGGGACCAAGGATGATGCAGGAATAGATTGTGCCGATTATCATCAGCAGAGGTACAGCAAGCGGCAGGGGACAAACTAAAGCAGCGTCAAATACTCGATAGCCGTCATTGCTTAGCAAATTGATCATCTGAAAGATACAAAGGAACCAAGAGTGATGCTGTGACCAACTAGTCAGAAGGAAGAATGAGGGAGAAATTCAGTTTGGTTCACATTTAAAGACGAACCTACTAAATTTGTACTTTCTTAAACAATGTGCGAGCCATCCTTGAAGTTTCCACTTTTCTGAATTTTGCAATGAAGTTCTTCTGTACGTGTAATGTGTACCAAAATGCATATAATAAAGGTACATGTGCACAGAAATCTCACACTAATAAAAATATACAAAAAATGCATTATCTTGAGGAAATGGCTTGCAAAAATGTGTGTTATTAGTTTAAACTGCTTACATCTGTTAAGATAAATTTGCACTAATATGTCAAGTTTTCATGAGGGCGTTAAAAAAATTAGAAGAGTGTTGTGGAAATGCAGACTGGAAAAATTAGAAACTCAGAGAATCAAAGTCGACAGATTTGTCTGTCTCTAGTCAGAAGTGATCTTGTAATCAAAGGTTTTCAATTCATTGTCAAGGCATGTATAACACCTGAATCGGCTGATGTATAACCACCTGGTTTTTAATGCCAGCCTGCTGTTCTGGATCTTCCTGAAGGCCTACCTAGTCCAGCGTTCTGCTGCCCAGCAGGACTAAACAGAAGTCTGCAAGTAGCACAGGAGGGCAATGGCCCTCTCCCACTGTTGTCCCCCACCAATAGCTGGCTCTAGACCTGGAGGAAACATCTGGTCCATCATGACTTGCAGTCACTCATAGCCTTATCCAGTGACAGGGACGCCAACTTGGGCCCCAGGTTATATTGTATTGGCCCAAATATAAACTGCACTCACCAAATAACCCGCAATTTCAAAATTCAAGGGGTGGGGAGAAAAAAAGACATTTTCCCGCACCCCCGGTCCGCCAGCAGCCTCCCTCCCTTCCCTCTTTCCAGTGGCTTGAGGGAGGCTTAGGAGCAGTGGGAGGGCTGTACACCATTGCCCCATGCTCCCAGGCTGTTCTCGGGGGGGGGGGGAGAAGCCACACCGCTTTGCCGGTGGCCTTCCCTTTCCTCCCAATGGCCAGCAAAGCGGTGCGACTCCCCCCTCCCCAGAGAGCAGCCTAGGAGCATGGGGCAACGGCATGCAGCCCACCTGCTGCTCCCTAGCCTCCACGGAGCTGTTGGGGGAAAGGGAAGGTCGTGAATATAAGCCACACTTTGACTTTTAGCTGTCAGAATTTGGAGGGAAAGTGTGGCTTATATTTGGGGCAATGCAGTAGGTGCCCAGCACATGTGACGTGACGTCATGATGTCATGCACCCCACAGCCTCAGAACCTGACTTTAGGTGGCACTGGAAATCGGATTCTGAGGTCTTGCAAGGCCTCGGGCAGCATCTTTGAGGTCTTAAGAGGCCTCGGTCGTGACTTCCAGTGCTTCGCGAGGCACCAGAAGTGACATTGGGGGTCCTGCGGTGTGGGTACTGAGCATCCCTCAACAAAATTTTTGTGTGTGCTCGTGGCCCTCAGGGCCCTCTATAGCCGGCACCCCTGTCCAGTGATCAGAACAATCCTTTCTAAACCTTTCATCAAAGAAGTTTTACCAATCAAATGCCTTCTAGGAGGTAAGTTAATGAGAGCAGGGGTAAGGAAATACTTTCAGCTGGAAGGCCATGTTCCCACATGAGAAATATTTTAAGGGCTGTATGGCTGTAGTGGGTGGGGACAGAGGGAAAATGGGTGGGGCAATGAATTTGACAGGAAGTTACATGCTAGTCATTCCAGTTTCTGTACAGTGGTGCCCCGCAAGACGAATGCCTCGCAAAACGGAAAACTCGCTAGACGAAAGAGTTTTCCGTTTTGGAGGTGCTTCGCAAAACGAATTTCCTATGGGCTTGCTTCGCAAGACGACAATGTCTTGCGAGTTCCTGCTGGTTTTTTCCCTCCCCCCCCTTTTCTAAGCCGCTAAGCCGCTTATCAGCTGATCCGATCAGCAGATAAGCCGCTAAAAGCCGCTAATGGGCTTGCTTCGCAAGACGAAAAAACCGCTAGACGAAGAGAATCACAGAACGGATTCTTTTCGTCTTGCGAGGCACCACTGTATATACACACACTCCACCTAGGCATGCAAGAGGCATTATCACATTTCAAGGGAGCATTCCAGATAGAGGAGAGTGTGCAGCAGGAGCAGTGGACGGTGTGGCCTGAGGAGAGGGGGTATGGCCTGAGGAGAGGGGTGTGGCCTGGTGGACCATATATGGTCCTCATGTCTGAGATTCCTCACCCCTGAATGTATGTGGCCAGAGTGCTAGAAGAGCAGTGTTCAAATGCCTGCTTAGCCATGAAACTTGCTTGCTGACCTTGGGCAGTCACCATCCCTCATTGTAACCTACCTTGTGGGGTTGTTGTGAGGATTTTAAAAATGGGAGGAAGATAACCATGTCCACCACCTTCAGCTCCTTGGAGGAAAGGTGAGCTACAGATAAAATAAAGCCAACTTACTTCGCTGACAGAGATGCGTGCCAAAGTCTTAAATGACAGCAGCTTCTCAAATGTCAGGGTCGACACGGCAACTTTTAATCGGATAGCGGTGCGGTAGTTGATGGCCCAGGCCATTGACCAGAAGAAGACTTTGGAAAACTCTGTGATGAAAAGGGCTATGCAGAGGCCAATCCCATGGATGACGTCCCAGGAGTCGTCTTCACTGTGCACCAGGATGTTGTGGATGATCACTGTCTGCAAAAGAGTTTCTCGGTTACTTTTCAGGGTGGGGAGATAATCTGCCAAATGGAAGGTATGCTGGCCGAGGATGATGGGAGCAGCAGTTCAAACACATCTGGAGAGAGCCAGGTTGGCGAATGCCGCCCGACAATCCCCCCACCCACCTTCAAAACACACATTTCAAGCGTGTTTATAAATTGTATTTCCATGCTACTCACCGGGCCCAAAGCACCAATAATAACTGAAATGATGTTAGCCGATATGTCTACCAGAATCCGGGTCCTTTGAAATTTAAACACCACTCTGCGTAAGGAAGCTTTATTGGGACCGACTTTGGCCAGCTCTTCTTCCCAAAGGTGTTGCAATCTGTCAAAGGCAAACAACAGCACTGCACATTTCCTCCACTCGCAAGCTGGTTGGAAGAGACCCACTTCTTATGGCTAGCTACAAAGTCAGTGCTGAACAGATGACCTTTGCAATTCTATGGGAGTAATTCCTTGCACAAGTTAGTTACTCTGAGCATGTTAAAAGTGCTGCTGCTAGCTAAAAACAAATTCCACACATTTAATGGGCTTCCAGGTATGCGGGCACACATTTTAAAGTGAAATGCCGCTTACCGCTCACCTTCATCTCTCCAAAGACACATTTACACTGTAAGCTCCTCAGGAGCGGAGACTTTTGCCCTACTGCCATTTTTTCTGTGCGCATTTGGGGCCGCAATGTCACACCAACAACAATAAAAACTTTTTCTGTGTGTGTGTGTGTTTGGGGTTGCTGCTAATGTGTGTGTGTTTTTAGCGGTTGAGGCAAGAGCTGCGCTGAGGGAGATGCTGCCCACCGAAGTGTCTAGGACACCTGACTGAATTCTTTGCCTCTTCCTCTGTCTTCTTAACTGGCAGGAAGGACGGTGGAGCCGGCTTCTGTATTGCTGGGCTGAGGGAGGGAGCGAGGGACGGATGGAGCAGCTTTGCTGGGCTGCTTTTCCCTCAGAGAGGTGCCCCTTCCCTCTTGCGCTTCTGAGGGGTACAGCGTGAGAAGCCACCCCATGGCTGAAGATAACGGCTCTGTGCCAGGCGGGGACTCGGAGGAAAGCGAGCGCCAGAGCAGCATGTGCTGTGCACCCAGGGGCGGGACAATCAGCCCATGGGCCGATAACAGCACAGTGGTGCGATCCTCTCGGCAGGGGGGTGATCGTGGCATGGCAGCGTGATCCTCCCAGTGGGGAGCCAATTGCGGTGGCACGATCCTCCTGGTGGGGGGGGGCGATCACGGTGTGGTAGCACTATCCTCCTGGCAGAGGGTTTATCACAGTGTGGTGACACGATCAGGCCAGGGGGGATTTTGTCACCCCCCCTCCGGGATGACACCCGTGGCATGCTGCCCCCACCACACACCCCTTCCTACGCCCCTGCCTCTGGGGTCATAGGAGTAAAGGGGACAGTGAGCCAGGGAGGAAGTTCAGGCATGAGTGATACTACTTGGGAGGAAGGGGGAGGCATATGTAGGCACCTGCCTAGATCAGGGCCTCGCTGATAGTTCAGAAGGCACCTCCAGCTCAAATATAAGCTCTCATTTTGACCTGTACCAACGCTGAAGCAAATGCTCCACTAAGAATTTTAATATCCAGTGTCAAGGCAAAAGATGCCATGCTGATGGCCAACGTGGATGGAGGACAGAGCTATCAATTCTATGGCATGTATTCACGAATTAATCTTGGATTTATATACCAAAAGATCTCACAGTGGTTCACAAGATAAATAGGGATGGAAGAACACAAGGCTATGGCTACTTTCCTTGTTGGCGCATGATGCTCCTCCTTCCAATGATATGTGAAGCAGCAGGAAGACCGTACCTCTGAGCAGATGCAGAGGCCTTTCAGCTTGGCTACTAGCTAAGAGGTCTTCCCTTTGGAGGCGGCATGTCCTCTGAATGCCACTTTGCTGGGAATCGCAAGTGGGAAGAGCACCATGGTGCTCAGGTTCCTACTTCCAAGCTTCCCACCTGGCCGGCCACTGTAAGAACAGGATGCTGGAGCAGCTGGGTCTTTTTGGCCTGATGCAGCAGCTGGACCCTTCTTGTATTCCTGTGTTAAGCCTTCCTGAACTAAAGAATGAGGAACAGGCCTTACTGGGGTGCCTGGGTTTGGGTGTTCACAGATACCAGGTCATGGCACCAGCCCTGCTCATAAGGTGACTCTGCACGGAAAAATTGCAGGGAGACTGGATGAAATCAGGATCATAACATTGCATGCACAACAAAAGATCGGGGGGGGGGGGGACAGTGGCCTTCCATCCTGTTCCCCTGAACTTTACATGAGTGGAGGAGCAAGAAGCTGCAAATAGTGTTATTTCCTAGCTAAGAACTGCCTATTATACTCAAGTTCTCGAGAGCAGAGATGGGCATGAGGACATGCAAATGATCGTTCCCTGCATGCAGAAAAAGCTCTTAGATATACAGTGGTACCTCTGGTTGTGAACGGGAACCGTTCCCAAGGCCCGTTTGCAACATGAAAAGAGCGCAACCCACAGTGGCGCGTCTGCACACGCATTGGTTGCGATTCGGCGCTTCTGCACATGCGCGTGGCGTCTTTTTGTATTTCTGTGCATGCGCGAGCAGCGAAACCCAGAAGTAAACCTTTCCAGTACTTCCGGGTCGCCGCGGGACGTAACCTGAAAGAACGTAACATGAAGCAAACGTAACGCGAGGTATGACTGTACCGGTGTGTCAAAACCCTGCTACCTTTTGGTGTTTGGTTCTGAGCTATCAAGGGGAGAGAGAGGAGGCAAGGAGTCCATGCTGAGTTTGTGCTTGAAACCTCGGAGCATGAGGTACGAGAGCCAAGAAAATGTCGCAAATGAGAGCAGCCCTGCGTTGTCTATTGGATTCACAGCTGACCTGCCCGGGAGAGGGGAGAGAGTAAAATAAAACAAAAAGCTATTGCATTGCTAGCAAGCTGCTTTCTGCTGCATCAGGCAGTTTGTCCATCCAAACTCAAAAACTCTCATGGGTTTTCTCCTAATGTCTAACTGAGTGGTTTGCAAATTTTCTAGGGTCACAGCCCCTTGGTTCCATAAACGTATCCCCAGTGCCCTCTACCCTATGAAAAGCATCATTCAGAACAGTAACAATTAATTGCACATTAATTCAAAATCCGTTTAAAACTATTCAGCTTAATTAATTTGACAAAGTTGATGAAGTTGATCTAGTGAAACCAGTAACTGCATGATATATATATATATATATATATATATATATATATATATATATATATCACATTCTTAACTAATGAAAACATAAAGGTAAAGGAAATATGAAGCACAAGCTATTTATATATAGCTACTTACCAAATATGTACAAACCTTCACCTGCCACAGATGTGCCGTAACTAATTCATAAAGAAATCAATAGCTATTACCAATAATTGGCTAAATACAAATAAATGTGGCCAAAAGGAAGTAGCTCTGAAAGCGATAAGATTAGTTAAAGTTTCTGCTTTTTAATGCGGGAAGTCACACCCCAGCTGAAGGTCCCCAAAAGAATTGGGCACTTCTTATTTGCTATCCTTTTGTTGCTTACGTAGATCATTCCACTGTTCATATGTACGTATACTCTTTCTCCTCTATATTTCTATTTGCAAATATGCTTGTTAGCGCAGACCCAGATCATGAAAAACCAAGGGTGGAAAAGGTGTGGCCCTCCAGATGTTGTTGGACTACAATTCCCATCATCCTTGACCATTGGCTGAGGCTGATGGGAGTTGGAGTGCAAGAAACATAATGAGGGTCACCATCTCTTCTGCAAATGGCTTTTTATGCATAAGGTACAGGTAAAGGGACCCCTGACCATTAGGTCCAGTCATGGCCGACTCTGGGGTTGCGGCGCTCATCTCGCTTTATTGGCAGAGGGAGCCGGCGTACAGCTACTTACCAACATGACTAAGCCGCTTCTGGCGAACCAGAGCAGTGCACAGAAACGCTGTTTACCTTCCCGCTGGAGTGGTACCTATTTATCTACTTGCACTTTGACGTGCTCTAGAACTGCTAGGTTGGCAGGAGCTGGGACTGAACAACAGGAGCTCACCCCCTTGCAGGGATTTGAACCGCTGACCTTCTGATTGGCAAGTCCTAGGCTCTGTGGTTTAACCCACAGCACCACCTGCATCCCTTTTTTTTTATGCACACCCGTGTGTTATTTATAATTCATTTATTTCTTGACTTTGGCAGAACTCGGAATGGTATATCTAGAGCGCCAAGCACTGACCAGATCTGGACCTGCTATGCTAGCTTCAGGAAGTTTCTGGTTTTATCATAGAAAGGATAAACGTCAATGGAATAAAATAGGACTTCTTTTGTTCAATATCATGGTAACATTGCATTGAACAGAGAGAGCCATAAACAGAATCCTTTCAAAAGGTCTGTCTCTCATCAATCAGTGTTAAGGAGACGCCTTAACATTTCAACGGATGGAGTATTTTTACAGCCCAGCAATTCACAAAAGAAATTCACCTTTCAAAATAAATAAATAAATAAATAAGGTGCACAGTTTTATGCCGACCCACAAGTTTGAGGTTTATTTATTTATTTATTTTTGCTGGCCTTTTTCCAGCGAAGAACGAGAGTGTGCAAATGCTATTCAAAGCAATCTTTGTTAAGCTGTTTGCATTCCAGTGGGAAGGGATGTTGTTCAGTGGTAGTGCATCTGCCTTGCTTGCAGTAGACGCCCCCCCCCCGCCACCCTGGTTCAATCCCCAGCATCTCCAGGTAAGGCCTGAAATCCTGGAGAGCTGCTGCCGGCCTGTGTTGACAGTACTGAGCTTGATGGACTCAATGGTCTGACTTGTTAGGCAGCTTCCTAATGCCACACAACTTGCCTTGCTTTCAGGCGGATGGGGATCATGGTTTCCAAACTTGGAGAATATTTCTGGTGGAAGGACTTTTTGGCAGTGACTGTGTTGAACCCGGGACTCAAGCAAGAATCCGACACATACACCTTGCCCGCTTGCAGATCCCATGGTTCATCGCTTACGGTCAGATTTCTCTTCGAAGTAAAAAGAGAGGGAGAGAGAGAGAGGCTATTACTTTAACGACGAGAAAGAAAAAAGGGAGTGGAACAGGCTGCTTCTGAAGTAGTGGACCATCCATCATTAGGAGGTGACTAAGGTCGATGGCCATAAAGAAGGTTGATCGCTGAAGAATTGATGCTTTTGAATTATGGTGCTGGAGGAGACTCTTGAGAGTCCCATGGACTGCAAGAAGATCAAACCTATCCATTCTTAAGGAAATCAGCCCTGAGTGCTCACTGGAAGGACAGATCCTGAAGCTGAGACTCCAATACTTTGGCCACCTCATGAGAAGAGAAGACTCCCTGGAAAAGACCCTGTTGTTGGGAAAGATTGAGGGCACAAGGAGAAGGGACGAGAGAGGACGAGGTGGTTGGACAGTGTTCTCGAAGCCACTAACATGAATTTGACGAAACTGTGGGAGGCAGTGGAAGACAGGAGTGCCTGGTGTGCTCTGGTCCATGGGGTCACGAAGAGTCTGACACGACTAAACAACAACAACAAGGTCAATGGCCATCTATCAGGGATGGTGTATGTAACACTGGGTTTCCTGTGCCTTCAGGGATCATACCACATGGCCTTCCAACTTTAGCTTTTATTTTTTGAAAACTTAGTTGACTTTCCTATCATTGGAGCAAGAGAGGTCTCTGTTTGCCATTGCTGTGGGGCAAGATACCCACAACTATCAATTCCGAGAGCCCATCTGCAAGTAACCATTTTCATTTGGGTGGCAGAAAGAGTTGGTTAGGTCTTGAGCAAGTAAGGATCCCAAACTGACAGGGCACCATTTATTGGCTCTGTTCGGCTACGATCCTTTCTTCCCAAAGAGTATGGAAGTCAGATGGGGGATTGCCCAGGCGTTGACAGACTAGCTGGGGCCACAAGGCTCTCACTGTTGCTTACCTGGAAAGGGAGTGACAAAGGGAGTAACAAAGGGAGTGAGAAAACTGTGGGAGGTCAACATAGCATAAACATAGTGGTGACCAGGAGCACCAGACTGGTTCAGCTCCTGCATTTGCACTGCACCATCCTCTCCATCGCCTCACCTTGCCCCCTACCAGGAAGAAACAGTTACCCACCTGTTGGGAAGCCAGCATAGCAGCTCCATCCTAACCAGCTTACTGCTTCTGCTCCTTGGGATAGTATAATTAGAATCATAGCATCATAGAGTTGGAAGGGACCCAAAGCATCATCTAATCCAGGCTTCCTCAATCTCAGCCCTCTAGATGTTTTTGGCCTACAACTCCCATGAACCCTAGCTAGGACCAGTGGTCAGGGATGATGGGAACTGTAGTCTCAAAACATCTGGAGGGCCAAGGTTGAGGAAGCCTGATCTAATCCAAATCCTGGAAATGCAGGAATCGCACTGAAAGAATCCCTGATAGGTGGCCACCCAGTCCCTATTTACAAACTTTCAAGGAGAGAGAGTCCACCACCTTCTGAGGGAATCCATTCCACAGGTGAACAGCTCTTACCACCAGAAAGTTCTTCCGAATGTTTAACTGGAATCTCCTTTCTTGCCATTTGAACCTGTTAGCTCGGGTCCCCCCGCAATGGGGCAGCAGAAAACAAGCATGCTCCATTTTTCATCTGACAGCCATTTCAGATAGTTGAATCCCAGACTGAAGGACTATCCATGGCCTCCTGTGTGGTGGCCCTTCGGATGTCATTCTCACAAAGGGGGTGGAGCTTAGGAGAGGTGGACTGGAGGTAGTGCGTAGCTGAAGTATGGAACTCGCTCTGACAGCAGGCAGTGACCAATTCATGGAGGAGAGGGCTATCCATGGCTACCAGAGATGATGGCTATTGCTCTGCCTCCATGCTGTGCTGAAAACCACAAGAGGGGAGAGGGCTCTCGTGCTCAGGTCCTGCTTGTGGGTTCCCCACAGCCACCTGGTTGGCCACTGTGAGAACAGGATGCTGGACTAGATGGGCCATTGGCCTGATCCAGCAGGCTTTTCTTAGCAGCAGTCAAACCTCCCCAGTCAATTCTCCACTGCAAATACCTCCCATACCTGAACTGATTTTTCCTCTTGGTGGGCTCCGAAATAAAAGTGTGTCCATTCAGGAGAAACTGTATAAAGGTAATACAATTACTTGGAGGGACTTGAAACAGAAAACTATTGGGCAGGCTACTCTCTGCTTAAGCCAACCTCCTGCAAATGTTTCACAAAGTGGGGAACCCCATTGCCCACCCTTGTAATCTCTAGCTTTGCCCTTGGCTATAGTGGGTTCAGCACTTATCTCTTTTCTTGGTCTGCCATCTTCTCTTCAAGGTGACTTTTCTTGGTGCTCTAATATGGCTTCCCCTCCGTCCCTCTTCTCACTTGCTTGCCATGTTAGTTCGCTTCCATCTGGAAGGAAGCTTTTGTCTCGGTCATTCCGCTCAGACCAGCTTCTCCCTTTCCAACTGCCCTGCTCAACGGTCACTCTGAACCTGCACGGAACATTCCGACATCCATGCAAAGTTCCTTCCGCAGTGCTGATTCCTGTTAAAGAAATACCAACCCAAACATTCTGTCCGGGGGGGGGGGGGGGGTTGGATGAAAAGCCAGAAATGTCTACCGAGATGCTCTGTGTTAGTCTAACATAAGAACCGCTGACTGGATCAGGCCAAGGGCCCATCTAGTCCAGTTGTCACAGTGGCCAGCAAAGTGCCTGGGGAAACCCACAAGCAAGACCTGAGCCCTCTCCCCTCCTGTGGTTTTCAACACTGGCTCTGGCCTGGTGGAGCGCTCTGCCTCATGAGACCAGGGCCCTGCAGGGTCTGATTTCTTTCCTGTAAGACAGAGGTGTTCAGCCTGGCTTTTGGCTTGGAATTAACTTGACCCCTCCCCCTCTTTCTTTTTTCCTTTTTCCTTCTGTGATGGAACTCCTACTTGGGGACTTCCCTGGCTTTTTTCTGGCCCATATAGCAGTGTTTCCCAACCTTTTTTGGGCAAAGGCACACTTGTTTCATGAAAAAAAAGTCTCGAGGCACACCACCATGCCAGATGGGGAAAGGTCACTTTTTACTTATGTAAAAAAAAAATAAAAAAATAGTAACAGCATAGAAGGTAATGGTTAGGCTAGCATCCCTCTTCCAAATATGCTAGGTTTTTATTTGCAGGGACTGTTCTACATGGGAAAGCATTCAGCACTGTCATTCTCCCATCTGCCATCTGAATTGGTACTATTCTGGGTCAACTTACTCTGCTGCATGTGTAGATGAAAATGGCACCAAGTGTGGGGGAGGGGGCAGAACAGGTTTCAGATACAGGATATTAAGCATACACGTACTTCAGATTGAACTGGTTGCTTGCTTTGCAAGTTTTCATTTCCCAAATGACTGCCTTGGCAAGCGCAATACCTACCAGGCTCAACGCCGGTCTCGCGCTGCCGCTTCCCGCGCTCTCAAGGACCCGGGAGGAGGAAGGCGTGAAGGGAATCCCGAAGGCGCGAAAACCTCGCGCATGTGCAGGCCTTCTGCCTGCGACAGCCCAGTAGGCCGGCCGAAGCGAGCGGCGATGGGATGTGGGAGGGAGCTCGCTCGCCGCCCCGCGTGTGCCTATGTGGGGCACGTTACAGCCCCGTGACGTCAGCGCCACGCAGGCAGCCAGGCAGGCAGACGGCGAGAGCCCCGTGCTGGGCGGCCTCTCCTCGCCGCTGCCGCCCCGCCTCTCGCCGGCCGACTCGCCGGCCTCCCTCCCACGGCAAACCAGGCAACGTCTCGCACTGGTTGGGAAACACTGGTTTATCTCTTTGATGTCTGATGGGAGGGCATTCCACAGGGCGGGCGCCACTACCGAGAAGGCCCTCTGCCTGGTTCCCTGTAACCTCACTTTTCACAGTGAGGGAATTGCCAGAAGGCCCTTGGCACTGGATCTCAGTGTCTGGGCTGAACGATGGTGGCGGAGACGCTACTTCAGGTATACTGGACCGAAACCGCTTAGGGCTTTAAAGGTCAGCACCAACACTTTGAATTGTGCTCGGAAAGGTACTGGGAGCCAATGTAGGTCTTTCAAGACTGTCGTTACGTGGTCTCGGCGGCAGGTAGCAGCGCTCACAGCTTACGGACTGCACCGTGTAACAGGTGTCTGGCCCAGCAGCCTAAGGCGGACAAGCCACTGAAACAGGCATTCAGAATCCATTCATTTCATAAAACCTGCAGGGCTCAATCTCTGTGTTTGTGTATGTGTGTGTTTCTGTTTTGCCCAAGGGTCCGGGGGTGGGAGAGAGCTCTTTAGCATGATGCTTTTAAAACAATTAAATTATCAACAAACAAACCTGATGATACGAATAGCAACGTCAGGTGCTACGGGGGGGGGGGGAGAAGGGGGCCTACTCGGAAGTAAATACTGCGTCCAGGCGCAATTAGCGCTGATTTAAGGTGGGAGAAATAAGAGCATGCTGCCTGCGTCGGATACACACTCGCAGCCTCCCCTTACACAAGGGTAGCAGCTCAGGGAGCAGGTGGAGAGGGGATTAGACGCACACCCTCCGCGCTACACGGCGGAAGGGGGAGGGAGGAGGACAAGGCCATTCTCCATGTACAAAGCGGGAGGGGGAGCAGAAATGCGCGCCCCTCTCCCAGCCCCACATTCAACAAGAAGAGTCCCTCGCAGAAAGGAAGGGGAGGGGCCTGCCGCCGCCCCACCACCGCCACCCTCCCATTCATAGCCACACACTCGGCGGCGTCAGGCTGCGACGCTGGGTCCCCGGGGACTGAGGCGCGTAGCAACCCCAACACCCAGAAGCCCGCGACTAGGCCTCCGCCCTGAGAGGCCGGCACCAGCCGAGCGAGTCCCGCACGAGCACCAAGGCGCTGCTGGGGCCGCCGCCGCCAGGGTCCCCTCCCCCCACCCAGCCAGGCGCACGGCAGCGGCAATGCGGCTCCCTAGGCTGCGCTCTCACCCAGCGGCGGGCAGGGCCTAGTCGGGTCCCCCGGGAAGGGGGGACTTCGAGGGCCGCGCGCACACACAAAAGTTGGGAGAAGTTAAAAGCCCGTCGCTAGCGGCCGCGGAGGAGGGAGAAAGAAAGAGGAGGCGACACCGCCGTCCCGTCACTCCACCCCCCCCCCCAAATCTCGATTCCTTCCGAGGCGATTGTCAGGCAGGCGCTCCGCGCAACTCACTCTCTTCCCTCGGTCGGAGCAATCGTTTTTCTCCACAGAAAAAACGATTGGGGTCTTGCCACACAGTTCTCCCCCCGCTCCGAAGAAGAAGCCACACAGCATTCTCGCCTGGAGAAAAGGAGAGACGGTCCCTCTCCCATCTCTTCCCCCCCCCGGCACCCCCATTGTCAGCCACGCAGCTGCCACCCCTTCAGTCCTTTCTATTGAGGAACGACCTTCCTCCATCCCTCGCTTTTCCCCCTCTCTTTCCTTTTTTTAAAAAAATATTTTCTCTTCCCCTTCTTTTTTCCCACCCTTTCTTTTTTCTCTTTCTCCCCCCCCCCCCGCCCTCCTGCCTTGCTGGGTTAAAGGATTTGAGCAATGGGTCTGGAGGTGGAGCTCGTCGGAGGATTAGCCCGACTCGCCCGCCTCCCTCCCACGGCACACCAGGCGACGTCCGGCGGCACACTACTGTGCCGCGGAACACCGGTTGGGAAACACTGCCATATAGGACCAGTCTGGATAGTTAGCCTTGGTGAAGACTTGACGTTTTCATCCCCAAAAAAGTTTTTGAGTTTCTGCTGAAATGAGGCTGCATTTTAATGTTGTATTTTAATCTTGTTTTTTAAGTTGTATTTCAATCAATTGTTTTATCTGGTGTTAGCCGCCCTGAGCCCGGTCTTGGCTGGGGAGGGCGGGGTATAAATAAAATGTATTACAGTGGTACCTCGGGTTAAGTACTTAATTCGTTCCGGAGTTCCGTTCTTAACCTGAAACTGTTCTTAACCTGAAGTACCACTTTAGCTAATGGGGCCTCCTGCTGCCGCTGTGCTGCTGGAGCACGATTTCTGTTCTCATCATGAAGCAAAGTTCTTAACCCAAGGTACTATTTCTGGGTTAGCGGAGTCTGTAACCTGAAGCGTATGCAACCTGAAGCATATGTAACCGAAGGTACCACTGTATTATTATTATTATTATTATTATTATTATTAAAGCCATCCTGGTTTGTGGCCATCACTGACTCCTGTGGCAGGGAGTTCTGCCTCCAATGTTTGCAAGATTTTAAAGTGAGTTGTCCTTGTTCTGTCTCCAGTTAGAACCCTTGTTTCTGTAGGAGAAAGGAAAGGCATTTATTCTGGGACACGGCTGGCATGAGAGGCAAAAGCTGCTTCCTGAAACCCCTGATATATTAGCACATGCAGGGGAAAGATGGGTTGCCAGTAGGGGTGGCTGTGTCTAATGATTTCAGTACTTTCAGCTTCTCGTCTTTCCAGTTCTCATCTTTCAGTTCTCCACATTTCCACATCACCTTGATTTTCTTTTTTAAAGTCATCATGAAAATTCCTCAGCATTTTCGAGCAAGTGTCTAATATACACTTCTGTGTGCAATTTTGCCTAACGCACACATTTTGCAAAGCATACTTCTCCTACTATAACGCATGCTTTGTTATTTCCACCAAAACATGCATTCTTGTACACTTCTTACCCTAGGAAATGCATTTTAGCACACGCTATTTGACTGGAGAACTGCACAGCAAAATTCAGAGAAGTGCAAATTCTGAAGGACAGCTGCATTTCAGTTCATGCATTGCTTCGGAAAGTGATAAGTAAGCAGGTTTCCCTTTATATGCAAAATGAACCCAGTTCCGCCCCCACTCTACTCCCTGTCCCTAGTTTTGGGCTTTTAACCCAGATGGAGCCCAAGTTAATATGTGTGAGGAATGGGAAATCTCAGCAGCTACAACCTCTTGCTTCTAACTTAAATATTGTTTCCTGCTCCCTCTATTGGCCAACGTTTCCAGAAGCTTCTGCTACTGAATATACAGTGGTACCTCGGGTTAAGTACCGTATTTTTCGCTCTATAAGACGCACCAGACCACAAGACGCACCTAGTTTTGGGAGGAGGAAAACAAGAAAAAAACCATTCTGAATCTCAGAAGCCAGAACAGCAAGAGGGATTGTTGTGCAGTGAAAGCAGCAATCCCTCTTGCTGTTCTGGCTTCTGGGATAGCTGGGCAGCCTGCATTCGCTCCATAAGACGCACACACATTTCCCCTTACTTTTTAGGAGGGAAAAAGTGAGTCTTATAGAGCAAAAAATACGGTACTTAATTCGTTCTGGAGGTCCGTACTTAACCTGAAACTGTTCTTAACCTGAAGCACCACTTTAGCTAATGGGGCCTCCCGCTGCCACCGCGCCGCTGGAGCACGATTTCTGTTCTCATCCTGAAGCAAAGTTCTTAACCCGAGGTAGTATTTCTGGGTTAGCGGAGTCTGTAACCTGAAGCGTATGTAACCTGAAGCGTATGTAACCCGAGGTACCACTGTACTTTCCTTTGAGTAAAAGAGTACTGGAAACCTGCCCCAGTTCCTGGATGATGGAAGTTCTGGGGCACTGCATGTTTTTAGGACAATGACCATTGTTTAACCCACAAAGCCATGGAGCCAGGGCATAACATTTTGGGGGACTTAGAAGGTGGCCACAAACACAGCTGCAGGTGACCTGGAATTAAGGAGCCCCTTGGATGTCAACATCAGCAATGGCCCCAAGCAGCTGCCTGGGGGATGACAGGCACTGAAGCCCCATATCCTAGAGACTTAAGGTGTCTTTCTAACATTTGCTTATTTACAAATATGCAGGCAGAACATGAGATGGGGCAAAAGGATGATTATCCAAAGCAGGACATCCTCCCCAGGGAGCAAGTTGTGGAGGCCTGGAGGCTGTACCTTCAGTTCTGGCTAACTCCAGCTGAAAACATTCAGTTTTTTCTCACTCTGACTTTTTGGACAGCTGTGTTTGGGCTCCTCCAGCTGAGCTGTTTATGGAGCATCCATCCTGATTTGCTTGAACAAAGCAAATGCAGCATTTAGACTATGCCCAGCCTTTATTGAGCATTTTTTTCTGTTTGGTTTATGGAGGAGAGGTTATACAACAGTGCAGGGTTTTTTGTTTTTGTTTTTTTGCATCTTCCTATTAATCATTTGTTCATTCCACGCTTTTTGGAGCATTTGCTCAGCACTCCTCTAACCTCAGGAAGTCAGGTTTTCTCCCAAGTGGATTTATTGTACTAGGAATGCTTTAATCCACTTTAATTGCTTAAATTTCTGGCATGAATCCCTTTAACAAGATAGTGAGAGTCTGGGGCACCTAGCCTGGGGGCACACATTTGCTTACTTCTTTCAGGTGAAGGGGTGTCATATTATCTGAGATCAGCTGATCATCTCATGAGAAAGAGAGGGAGGGAGGAGGGAGGGAGGGAGAGAGAGATTCCTAGCTATTAGGAGTCATTCTGTGACCCATAAACTCCCTTTAATAGAACATTAACAGACCATTCCAGACTTAGTCTGACTAGCAAAGCAATAGCTGCCCTAACAACAATTTTACTCACATAGGTCAAACCAGTGACCCCGTTCTTATCTTCATCAGCCTTGTTATTGCTGGATTCTGAAACACATGTACTAATTTTCCTGGGCATTGTCTTATGAAATCAGAGCTCTGGGTTCTGCAGAGGGAGAAAATTAAATATAAACATTATTTCAAACACTTTACAAAAGATCAGAAATGCATATTCATCTGTATCAATTGATGGAACTGCCCAGGGAAAATGGTGAGGTTTGCACTCAAATAGCAAATTCCAGGGAGAATAAATCAATGCAGTTGATTCCCTGCCATGGAATGGTTTGCATCTGTTTAATCTTTGCATCTAAAATAAAAACTTCAGGTTAGCACAATTAATAACACCCCTCAGTCAGATGGTTTTGCTGATGCTTCAACACAACCAAGAATCCACAATTCAGAAAAGAAATTATCATCAATGGACACTCTCTCCCTGTTAATCTCTCAATTCTCCTGGTAGAGAAAATATCACTGTCTAGATTTCTATTTTGTCTTTTTTGTGTGAGGTTCATAAACCGATATTCCTAGCATATACCTATTGTGGAATGATCAGCCTTCAGCCAACAAATATGCAAACAGGATAAGGAGGAAATCTATAAAGCTTTGGAGACTGATTTTGAAAGGGTAGAGCTGGGGGGGGGGGAGATGTCTTTCTGTTGCATGGTGTTAGCTGCAAAGAGCATTCTGAGGGTTTATTCTTGCCAGTTGATGAGTATCCGCAGCTGCCAGCAGGTCTTGGCACGGATTCCATGCCCAGAGCTTAAACAACAAACTGGCACTAATTCCCAATCCATCTGAAGAGGAATGAACAGAGATTCTTTCAAGCCAGGGCACAAAAACTGATTAAGGAATCACAGACGGCTCAACTACACAATATAGGTAATGGTTGCTGCTGCTCTTGTTACTGAAAATGAGCTGAATTGGTTTAGAGTAACCACTGAACTGGCGAGATCGAGAAAGAGAACCTGGTATGAGTAGGCTGCCTGCCCACCAGCCCATATGTAGCAAAAAAAAAGTGTAGTTTTGCTCAGTCCATAATCATTCTCGTTCATCTTCAATGTGCTGTTTTTCATTCTAGATTGATTCTAAATCTTGCCATTCACAAGGGTGGGTGTGGTTGCTTGATACGCATTTGAAACTCCTCCCTTCTATTAGGTTATTCATACATTTTCCTCCTCACACATGCTCCAGCTGGTTGAAGAAGCTTGACTGACCGAACCCAAAGAGCGCTCGCCAATGGTTCCTTGTCATCCTGGGGGAAAGTGGGTACTGCAGGGTTCTGTCCTGGGCCTGATGGTGTTTTTGAACATTTTTATAAATGACTTGGGTGCAGGAATTAGGGGGCGCTCACCAAATGTACAGATGACACCACACTGGAAAGCGCTGCTAATACTTCAGAAGATAGAATAAGAATTCAAGATGACCTTAACAGACCAGAGAACTGGGCCAAAGCTAACAAAATGAATTGAATTAGGGACAAAGGTTCTACACTTAGGCAGGAATAATCAGATGCAGAAATATGGGGTGGAGGGCAGCAGTATATATGCAAGGATCTAGGTGTCTTAGTAGACCCCTAGCTTAACAGAAGTCAACCGTGTGATGCAGCAGCAGATCAAAAGACAAAACAAAAATTAATGCTATCCTAGGCTGCATCAACAGAAGTATAGTGTCCAGATCAAAGGAAGTCATAGTACCACTCTATTCTGCCTTAGGGGTCCCTTCCAACTCTACAATTCTATGATTCTGATTGGAAGATTTACAGCCCACCATTCAACATTTGTACCAAGTGGGGTATACAATGTAAAATAAATTACAAAGCCAAATTCATACAACAACAACAACAACAACAACAAGACGCTAGAATGAGCTTGTCGAAGATAGATAGGAATAAACACAGATGGAGGCTGCTAAAATCAGCAGGGGTAGGCTAAACAGTCACCCACTTAAGAACACCTAAAACGCCTGTGCAAAACAGATAAGCTGTAACTTGGCGCTGAGATGATGACAGCATCAGTGCTTTTCATACTTGTAAGGGAAAGGCATTCTACCAGATAGAACAGTTGCCCGATCTACTGGTCTTTGCATCTAGGATCAGAGAAAGCAGCTTTATTCTGAGTCAGACCACTGGCCCGTCTAACCTCCATACTGTCAACACCCAGGCCACATGATCTGCACTATACATTTAAAGTGGCTTCTCCCAAAGAATCTGGGTAAATGGAGAATGTTAGGGTGCTGACAGTGGTTGGGAAGCTCTTGTTCCCTGCACAGAGCTACCATTCTCAGAGTGGTTTAACAATCAACCCTTCTTCCCAAGGAACTCATCCAAATGCTAAGAAGAGAAGCTCAGGCAATGATCCTTTAAGACAAGGGAGATGATGAGCCCATTTTCCTCTATGGCAAGGGTTCCCAGACTATGCTCTACCAGCTTCATTTAGGTGGCCAGTGGTGTGGCTGTGGATTTGTGGTTGAGGATGAGAAATGGCACATCCATTGCACTAAATATTTGCCTTGCTTTTCTCTTGCATTTTGTATCGCTTCTTGCATTTCCTACATTATCTTGTATGTATTGTGACACAACAATCTACTACCAAGCCAGGTTCAAGGTCCTTGTATTAATTTACAAAGTCCTGAATAACTTAGGTTCTGGGTACCGGTACCTTGAAGGGCCGCCTGAACCCTTCTATCCCAGCTTGATCACTAAGATCATTTGCAGGAGCATTGCTGGTCATTCCCCGAGTTCGAGAGGCTCACTTGATGACAACAATAAGCCGAATCCTTAGCATCATTGGACCAGTTCGGTGGAACACTCTGCCAATAAAATTTCAGCAGGTGCCTTCTGTTTCTGTTTTGAAATGCCTGCTGAAAACTTTTTCTATTCTGCCAGGCCTTTGCAGACAATTAAGAATACATCCTCCCACAATGGTAAATTGATGTCAGTTTTCAACTTTTTAAACATTCTTTTTTTACTGCATATACAGTATTTATGTATTTTTGTTGTGACGGCTTCTTATGTTCCTATGTAAACTCTTCTTCTGTTTCTATGTAAACAGATTTCTTCTGCTTATTTGCAGATTCCTTCATAGGATCTCTTAATTAACTATAAGAGTGAAGGTTCTGAAAGGGGATTCTGCATGGGGTTCTAATATCCTTTCAACGAGCATCTCTGAACCTCCATGCTTAATTCTGACATCCTCACTTCTTGACAAATCTTTCTAAATCGACTGAAACTCCCACATTTTGGAAGTGGGACAACAAATTATGCAAAGGGGATGCAAATTTGGCTAAATTGCACACTTTATTCTGACTGACAAGAAGCAAATCTTTTTGGCACAGGGTGCAGAGCGTGCCGATTAGCAAATGAGTGTGAAATTAGTGTTATTAGTCATTCTTCGCTTTCTTCATATTGATTTGGGAAATTACATACTTTGTCTTTTTCACTTTGGTCATTAACATGGAGGATATTTATTTAAAATGTCTGCAAGACAATTAGCAAAAGGAAAAAAAAGGAGAAAGAAAGCAGAAATAAACCCCACGCCGCTGTGAAGCCAAAAAAAAAAAAGGTGTCGGTTTTGTGAACGTGTTTTGCAGCAAAAACTGCCTGATAGAGAGAAGCATCAAAACCTCAGAGCAAAAGGGCATTGTTAACTGAGTGTTAGAACAGGACAAGCGTAATTGAACAAAAATGTTCACATGAAGTTAGCAGCTGTTCCCAGGGACTGGCTGTTGTAAACAATGGGCAAGATCCACCTTGCATGGAAAGTGTCATTAAACAGGACTCCTCCAGATGGGTAGGATTTTATATATTAGAGAGCCAGTGTGATACAGTGGTTAAAGTGTTGGACCATGGCCTGGGAGACCAGGGTTCAAATTCCCAATTGGCCATGAAGCTCACTGAGTGACCTGGGAATAGTAACTGCTTCTCAGAGAGGCACTCATTCACTATGACTTAGTAATAATTTGTTGTTGTTGTTGTTGTTGTTGTTGTTTATTACTTTTATCCCGCCCTTCTGGCTGGGTTTCCCCAGCCACTCTGGGCGGCTCCCAACAGATTAAACAGAATAAAACTTCAAACATTAAAAACTTCCCTAAACAGGGCTGCCTTCAGATGTCTTCTAAAAGTCAGGTAGTTGTTTATTTCCTTGACATCTGATGGGAGGGTGTTCCACAGGGCGGGAGCCACCACTGAGAAGGCCCTCTGCCTGGTTCCCTGTAGCTTTGCTTCTCACAGTGAGGAAACTGCCAGAAGGCCCTCAGCGCTGGATCTCAGTGTCCAGGCTGAACGATGGGGGTTGAGACGCTCCTTCAGGCATATTGGGCCGAGCCGAGGCCGTTTAGGGCTTTAAAGGTCAGCACCAACATTTTGAATTGTGCTTGGAAATGTACTGGGAGCCAATGTAGGTCTTTCAGGACTGGTGTTATATGGTCTTAGGAAAAGTGGAGCAGAAAAACAGCCCCACCTGGAACATTTGCGGTATAAGAAGTTACAGGATTTCAACACTGCTTGGAAGTGGATCACAGGGTTGTCAGACCTTGCAGGAGAAACCTGGAGAGGGCTTGTATCTTCAGGTGAGCAAGAATGCCTTCCCTACCCAGGCTCACTAAGCAGGTGAGAACGAATCATCTCCTCACTTCAGCTGGACCTGGGAACATTTCTTTTAGCTACACATCTGGAGGGCTGCAATTCCTCCTCCCTTAGTCTATATAAGGGGATGTCAGTAGCTCTTCAGGCCTTCAGACAACAGTCTTTCATTGCCCTACTTGGAAATGTCAGGGGTTGAGCCAGGGACCCTGTAGAAGCAAAGCATTTCCTCTGCCACTAAGCAATGGCCCTTTGTAACCATTCATAAATGTTTTCAATACAAGCAGCGTAATGAGAGGTGCTGAGGAATAATCTGAAAGTGTGTGTTTCTTTGAAGCATACTCAGTACTCAGATTTACTACAATCTTAGACGAGTTTAGAATGACAGAGAAGAACACATTATTTCCTAACTTACTTTCCTATAGCGCTTTCAGATAATTATTATTTCTAGAGAAAGTAATTCAAAGGACTAAGACAGAACTAATGAGGCACTCCAGATCTGAACAACTGAAAACAAGAATCTACTTGTGTTGGCTACACATCAAAGGTATTCCCAAATGAAAACACTCATTTGGTAAGTATTTCCAGAATCAATAATTCACTCTTGCAGGTTTCAGGCTCCAAAATAACAAGAATTTTTTGATGATGTGGGTGTGGGTGAGGAAGTCCTAGAATTAAGTGGTTACCCAACTTGCTAGAATAAAATAGAACTTTAACCACTTACCTACCGTGTCATGTGAGACCCAGCTAACTTCCTTCTCCTGTTCAGTCAAAGAATGAAGTTCTTTTAACAAACAACTTTTCCATGTCCAAAAGTTTTAATAGTTGCCAATGTAATTAGTCCAAAGGTTCGTTTTGATTGCAGATGCACGATGCTCAGTCGTGCATGAGGGCTCTCCAGATCAAGAGCTTGAGATCCCTTCACCCCCTTAAGAATTGCATGGCAAGGCTGTTGCCCCAGGTGACATAGCACAGCTAGGAATAATTAATTTCCCCAAGATTTCTCAGACTTCTGATAGCTGAGACGGTTGGTTCATGTCTGCATTTATTTGTTTCTGGATTAAAATGGGAGTTCTGGTTGAAGGAAATGGGTAACCTTGGAGAAGGCAAAGTCAGTCCTCAGGGAATGTGCAGGCGACCTTGGAACGGACAGCTCATGGAAGAACCCCGACCAAACCTAAGAGGAGGCGTGTAGTGGTGATAGGGGATTCCCTACTGAGGGGAACAGAAGCAGTGATCTGTGGGCCTGACAAGATGTCTCGGGAAGTGTGCTGTCTCCCCGGGCTAAGATCCAAGATGTAACTGAACGACTGCAAGGAATCATAAAACCCACTGACGAATACCCCTTCCTCTTGGTTCATGTGGGAACCAATGACACTGCAAGCAATAGCCTCCAGAAGATCAAAGGAGACTACGAGGCTCTGGGCAGGAAATTGAAGCAATTAAATGCACAAATTGTCATCTCATCTGTCCTCCCAGTTGAATGACGTGGCCCAGGGAGAGAGGGAAAAATAGTGGAAGTGAACAGCTGGCTTCGCAAATGGTGTAAACAGGAACGGTTTGGATTCTTAGATCACAGACTGCAGTTTCTTGAAGATGGACTTCTGGCAAGCGATGGGCTGCACCTCACAACGGTTGGGAGAAATGTTTTTGCCAAAAATCTCAGAAACCTCATCAGGAGGGCTTTAAACTGACTAATGTGGGGGAGGGAGACAGTGCTCCTGAAGGTAGGAGTCTATCAATTGATGAAGATGATCATCCAAATGTCATAGACCAAATGGAGCAAACAGCACGCAGACCTAGTGGTGGGAGGAGAAAATCCTTAAATAAGAGACATGGGGGAATGATTAATGGACTTCAATGTCTGTACACTAATGCGCAAAGCATGGGAAATAAACAAGATGAGCTTGAGCTCTTGGTACAGCAAACTAAATATGACATAATAGGCATCACTGAAACCTGGTGGGATAAGTCCCACGATTGGAATGTAATAATGGAGGGATACAATCTATTTCGGAGAAACAGACCAGACAAGAAAGGAGGAGTGGCGTTATATGTCAGGGATGTGTATACCTGTGAAGAGATCCAAGATTTAGAACCTCAAAGCCAAATTGAGAGCATTTGGGTCAAAATTAAGGAAGAGAAGAATAACAGAGACCTCATTGTGGGAGTTTACTATAGATCCCCAAGCCAAACGGAGGACATAGATGATGCCTTCCTGGAACAGATGGCCAAGCATGCAAAAGGAAGGGAGATAGTAGTAATGGGGGACTTCAATTACCCGGATATTTGTTGGATGTCAAACTCAGCCAAGAGCATAAGGTCAAACAGATTCCTCACTGGCCTTGCAGACAACTTCATTGTCCAGAAAGTGGGAGAAGCAACAAGAGGAACAGCCATTTTAGATCTGGTCCTAACCAATGTTGATGACCTGGTTAGTGGGGTAGAAGTGGAAGGATCATTAGGCGCGAGTGATCATGCTCTTCTGAAGTTTACTATACAGCGGAAAGGAGCAGCCAAGCATACTAGGACTCAATTTCTTGACTTTAAGAAAGCCGACTTCATAAAACTTAGGGAAGTGTTGGGTGAGATCCCATGGACAGTAATACTAAAAGGAAAGGGAGTTCATGATGGCTGGGAGTTTGTTAAGAGGGAGATAGTAAAAGCACAACGTCAGGCAATACCAATGAGACGGAAACATGGAAGGTGCCTAAAGAAGCCAGGGTGGCTATCTAAAGAACTTTTAAGTGAGTTAAGATTAAAAAAGGATGCGTACAAAAAATGGAAAATGGGGGAAACCACCAAAGAGGAATTCAAACAAATAGCCAGCACGTGTAGACACAAAGTCAGAAAAGCTAAAGCACAGAATGAACTCAGGCTTGCTAGAGAGGTTAAAAGCAACAAAAAAGGCTTTTATGGGTATGTTCGTAGCAAAAGGAAGAACAAAGAAACAGTGGGGTCACTCAGAGGAGAAGATGGTGAAATGCAAACAGGGGACACAGAAAGGGCTGAACTCCTCAATGCCTTCTTTGCCTCAGTCTTCTCCGATAAAGAAAACAATGCCCGACCTGAAGAATTTGGAGCAAATGATTCAGCAAAGGAAACACAGCCCAGAATAACTAAGGAGATAGTACAAGAATACTTGGCTAGTTTAGATGTATTCAAGTCTCCAGGGCCAGATGAACTGCATCCAAGAGTATTAAAAGAACTGGCAGATGTGATCTCAGAACCACTGGCAGTCATCTTCGAGAATTCCTGGAGAACAGGCGAAGTCCCGGCAGACTGGAGGAGGGCAAATGTTGTCCCTATTTTCAAAAAGGGGAAAAGAGAGGACCCAAATAATTACAGTCAGTCTGACATCAATACCAGGGAAGATTCTGGAGCAGATCATTAAGAAAACAGTCTGTGAGCACCTAGAAAGGAATGCTGTGATCACCAATAGTCAGCATGGATTTCTGAAAAATAAGTCATGTCAGACTAACCTGATCTCGTTTTTTGACAGAATTACAAGCCTGGTAGATGAAGGGAACTCAGTGGATATAACCTTGATTTCAGTAAGGCATTTGACAAGGTGCCCCATGATATTCTTGTAAAGAAGCTGGTAAAATGCGGTCTTGACTATGCTACCACTCAGTGGATTTGTAACTGGCTGACTGACCGAACCCAAAGGGTGCTCATCAATGGTTCCTCTTCATCCTGGAGAAGAGTGACTAGTGGGGTGCCACAGGGTTCTGTCTTGGGCCCGGTCTTATTCAACATCTTTATCAACGACTTGGATGATGGACTCAAGGGCATCCTGATCAAATTTGCAGATGACACCAAACTGGGAGGGGTGGCTAACACCCCAGAGGACAGGATCACACTTCAAAACGACCTTGACAGATTAGAAAACTGGGCCAAAACAAACAAGATGAATTTTAACAGGGAGAAATGTAAAGTATTGCACTTGGGCAAAAAAAATGAGAGGCACAAATACAAGATGGGGGACACCTGGCTTGAGAGCAGTACATGTGAAAAGGATCTAGGAGTCTTGGTTGACCACAAACTTGACATGAGCCAACAGTGTGACGCGGCAGCTAAAAAAGCCAATGCAATTCTGGGCCTCATCAATAGGAGTATAGCATCTAGATCAAGGGAAGTAATAGTGCCACTGTATTCTGCTCTGGTCAGACCTCACCTGGAGTACTGTGTCCAGTTCTGGGCACCACAATTCAAGAAGGACACTGACAAACTGGAACGTGTCCAGAAGAGGGCAACCAAAATGGTCAAAGGCCTGGAAACGATGCCTTATGAGGAACGGTTAAGGGAGCTGGGCATGTTTAGCCTGGAGAAGAGGAGGTTAAGGGGTGATATGATAGCCATGTTCAAATATATAAAAGGATGTCACATAGAGGAGGGAGAAAGGTTGTTTTCTGCTGCTCCAGAGAAGCGGACACGGAGCAATGGATCCAAACTACAAGAAAGAAGATTCCACCTAAACATTAGGAAGAACTTCCTGACAGTAAGAGCTGTTCGACAGTGGAATTTGCTGCCAAGGAGTGTGGTGGAGTCTCCTACTTTGGAGGTCTTTAAGCAGAGGCTTGACAACCATATGTCAGGAGTGCTCTGATGGTGTTTCCTGCTTGGCAGGGGGTTGGACTCGATGGCCCTTGTGGTCTCTTCCAACTCTATGATTCTATGATTCTAAGTTTAAAATGTTACCCCTTAAGAAGAGCCCTGGTGGATCAGATCAAAAGCCTACGTAGTCCAGCATCCATTTCCCATGGTAATCAATCAGATGTAGCAAACAGAAATAAAGAAACAAATAGAAAGGGGAATCCTAAATTGGGACACCCTACCCTTCAGTAAGGGACGCGGGTGGCGCTGTGGGTAAAAGCCTCAGTGCCTAGGGCTTGCCGATCGAAAGGTAGGCGGTTCGAATCCCCGCGGCGGGGTGCGCTCCCGACAGCAGCTCTCCAGGGAGAGTGCGCTCCCGTTGTTCGGTCCCAGCGCCTGCCAACCTAGCAGTTTGAAAGCACTCCCAGGTGCAAGTAGATAAATAGGGACCGCTTACTAGCGGGAAGGTAAACGGCGTTTCCGTGTGCGGCTCTGGCTTGCCAGAGCAGCGATGTCATGCTGGCCACATGACCCGGAAGTGTCTCCGGACAGCGCTGGCCCCCGGCCTCTTGAGTGAGATGGGCGCACAACCCTAGAGTCTGTCAAGACTGGCCCGTACGGGCAGGGGTACCTTTACCTTTTACCCTTCAGTAAGAATGAGCATGCTCAGTGAGCACAGAATGCTGTTGGGCAGGGAACAGAAATCCAGGCAAAGTGTGAGTTATGGAATGGAGTATCCTGGGAAAGGGCAGAGCTGTAGCTATGGTGGGACTAGCCCAGGGTTTTTGCCCCGGGTGAAGCCTCAAGGGGGCACCATTGAGGTTCCCAGCCTGTGTGTGCATGGAAATGCACATGGGGTGCCAAACTGGGTCTTTGACCTGTGTGAAATAAAGCCAAGTTTCTCCCCTGGAAAGGGCTACCTGGAGTCCTGAATAGGAGATTGATGCAGGTCCAATTTGTAAAGAACTCTGCTAACCAGAAGTGAAAGGGGGATGAGTGTGCACATTCCACAAGCAACAATCCCTTAGTCAAAAAATATGTAACTTGTTGGGAGAAGAAAAAGTACTATCTGGCACAGAACAATCATTGTGGCCAGTTAAGGATTTTGCAATGAGTGTATTTACCACAATTATCATTCTGTGCAGAGGTAAAACCTATAGGCTTTGGGTTGTAGCCACTCAGGTTCTACTCAAAAGTAGACCCAGTGAAATTAATAGAGGTATTTAAATTAATGTATTTACAGGTTCTACTCTGTTTAGACCTAATATTGAACACAGCAGAGTAACTCAAGACATAACGCCACTTGATCAAAGATCCCCAGGCACCATTACTTATTTAAAAGGTTCAGATCACATCGGTAAAGGATAAACCAAGATACCCAATGGGACCTCATTCTATCTAATACAGTAGCAAAGCAACGACTGACTTTTCGAGATTTGTTGGATCAGAACTAAAGAGTAATCCATTGACTGCTGCTTTTCCTCATAAGTCAGTTTGGGGGGAACTGTGATTCCAGAGAGCTTTTTTAAAAAGTGCAGGTGTGAGAGAACACTGTGGAACCAGTATAGTTGTAACCAGAAGTTGATTCACATTTCCTAGATCTCAGGGGATCCTTAAATAACACACTCTAGTTAGACCGGTAATTCTGTGGTTTGATTCCTGACACCTTCAGAGCTGAGATTGTCCTCTTCTTGAATCCCTGGAGAGCTGCTGTCGGTCAGTGTTGTCTATACTGAGCTAGATGGACTGATAATCTGATTTTGGCCCCATCAGCACTGTACATTTAAAGCACTATCATACCACTTTAAAGAGCCATAGCTTCCCCCAAAGAATCCTGGGAGATGTAGTTTCCTAAGGATGCTGAGATTTGCTAGGATGCTCCTATTCTTCTCACAGAACTACAATTCCCAATGTTCACTGGGAAGAGGGATTGAATCACTGAGAATTGCAGCTCTGTGAGAATATGAATGTATAGTATGGATGGGGCACTGATATCAGGATGCTTCCTACATATTCCTTTACCTGCAAATCACCTGTAACTCGTGTTTACTGCAGTCCACATACATCAGAATTGTGGAAACTTTTTTCAGCCCGAGGGCCACATTTCCTTCAGGGCAGGCTTTCAGGGGCCACATGTTAGTATTTGGTGGAGCCAGAAGCAAAAGTGGGCAAGGCAATGGGTGCAAATGGTACCTTTGTATAGTAGGCTAATTTCTAAACACCCCCCCCCTTCTATTCAGCATCCAGACAAGCAAAAGGCACAATCAAGATTCAAGGGCACATTCTAGACAATAAAAAAAATAAATCCTTTTGGGTGCGAAAAACAGCTGAGGTGTATAGTCTGGGGACAGTTCCAAGGACTAGTTGGAAAGATTTGTCCCCCAGACCTGAGGTTCCCATCCCAGGAGTAACAAATATGTTAGTCTTTAAGGTGCTACAAAACTCTTCATTTTTTAAATTGTTTTTTTATTTAAAGATTTTTTTCATAAGTAACAAAAGTACATTCAGCATCTGTTTTCAAGTCATAGGGTCCTTCATACTGGTCAGTTACAGTCATTTTGAGACATTCTTGTCATAGGCAATGTGGGGTTGAGGGGGGAGACAAGTTTTTGCTGCAATTGAGAAACAAGGTTACCCCTCCAGACTATAAACTGATGCAATTTTCAGGTGCTGAATGGCATTAGTTGATTGCATCACTTCACACCACAAGCACAGCAACGAGCAAAGCTGTGATAAAATCTCCCAAAGCTTGCAACATTTCATAATTACTGTCCTTATTCAAAAAAGTGAACAGAGGAGGCTGAGAGGCTTTTCACAACAAGTGATGCTACAAAGCTTTTTTGATTCACAAGCACCTATTAATCTGGGATATGCCACTTTGCTATCATTAATGCAAGAGAGATAAACTGACTAAATGACTTGCCAAACATAATTTAACACATTTCAGAATGTAGATGATCGGGGGGTGGGGGGTGGGGGTGGCAAATTTCCAGTGGCATAGCAGCTTCAAAGCAGCCCTTAAGACTCAAGGATTTCAGCTAGCTCTAAATGCACCTGTGCACAGTTTATTTTGTTTTCAACCACTGCTTTATTTTCTATATATATTTTAAATATTTGATGGGATTTTAAGCAAAGGAAATGTTTTATTCATTTTATATATATATATATATATATATATATATATATATATATATATATATATATGCAGGTTTTGGTGTCTTCGGGTGTCTTCCCGTGTAAGAGTTGGGGTGTCTAGGCGACGTTTCGACGAGGTCTCACTCGTCATCTTCAGGCTGGTGCTTTCGGCTTCTTGTTACTGGAACAGAGCAGGATCTCAGTGTTTGAGTTCCTATAAATACTGTTGAGGGGGTGTGGTGTATAGCCTCCAACGTTCTGGGCAGAGAGGAAGTTCCCAGGTTAGTGTGCCTTTTCTTCTTTTGTTCATTAATTACTTGAGGGATATCTTGAGTGATTTCTTGAGTGATATTCTGAGTACCACTTAGGAGGGTCATTAGGTGTGGATTAGTTGCTAAAGCTTTCGTGTCTTGACCTCTTGAGCTTGTGAAGAGTTTTTCTGAGAAGATGGCTGTACTGCAAATAGTTGTGCTCTGGCTTGGCTTCGTGTATAGGGGCGAGCTGTGGTTTTGTGCCCTGTGCCAGCCAGATCTGTGTAGGGATTGTAGGGGGGTGCAGCATCCGGAGGTGCCACTATGGTTTGGCTACTGGATGGTGTCTGTAATTTATCTGTGGAGAGGGTCTGGGTTTGGGTCTGGTGTGGTTGATTGGAGATGGCGTTCTGTGTGCCTCTGGTTCTGGTGTCGGTTTTTGTGGGGAGGGCTAATTTCCAGATGTCTGGCAGGCGGGACGTGTCGTCACGCTTGTTCATGTTGTGAGGGTGTTTCTCTATCTCGATGGCTTCCATGATTATTCTCTTGTGGTGATGTTCCATGTTAAAGAGCAATTTGGAATCTGCAAAATTAATTTCGTGTCCTGTTTCTTTCATGTGTTGGTAAAGAGAGGAAGTTTTTTCTTCTTTTTTGACGGCATTCTTGTGTTCTGCGATACGTGCATTTATTCGTCTGTTTGTTTGTCCAATGTACGTGGCTGGGCAGACTTTGCAGGGTATTTCATAGACCCCTTGGTTTTCTAGCTGGATTTTATCTTTGGGGTTTCTGAGGATATTGGCTATTTTTTGGTTGGTGCAAAAGGCTGTTTTGATATTGTGTTTATGGAGGATTTTGCTAATTTTATCTGTAGTGCCCTTGATATAAGGAAGGAGGGCCATGCCATTGTTTTCTTCTGTGTCTTGGTTTTTGGGGGGTGTTTCTTTTTGGATTAGCTTCGTAACCCTGTTTTGCTGGTATCCGTTGGCGATTAACACATTTGAGAGATTCTGTAACTCAGTTGTCAAGTGGTCTTTGTCAGCCAGGCGTTTGGTTCTGGAGATGAGAGTCTTGGCTACGGAGTTTATTTGTGCAGGGTGGTGGTGTGATTGTGCATGTAAGTAGCGGTTGGTGTGTGTTTTTTTCCGGTAGATAGTGTGTCCTAGGGAGCCATCAGGTTTTTTGTAGATTAGGACGTCAAGGAAGGGAAGTTGGTTGTTGGCTTCTATTTCCATAGTGAATTGTATTTTGGGGTGTAGGCTGTTGAGATGTGTGAGGAAGCTATCTAGTTTTTCCTTCCCGTGTGGCCAAATTACAAAGGTGTCGTCAACATATCTGAGCCAAAGTTTGGGTTTGTGTTCTGACTTGTCTAAAGCATTGGTTTCAAAGTGTTCCATCTACAAAAAACCTGATGGCTCCCTAGGACACACTATCTACCGGAAAAAAACACACACCAACCGCTACTTACATGCACAATCACACCACCACCCTGCACAAATAAACTCCGTAGCCAAGACTCTCATCTCCAGAACCAAACGCCTGGCTGACAAAGACCACTTGACAACTGAGTTACAGAATCTCTCAAATGTGTTAATCGCCAACGGATACCAGCAAAACAGGGTTACGAAGCTAATCCAAAAAGAAACACCCCCCAAAAACCAAGACACAGAAGAAAACAATGGCATGGCCCTCCTTCCTTATATCAAGGGCACTACAGATAAAATTAGCAAAATCCTCCATAAACACAATATCAAAACAGCCTTTTGCACCAACCAAAAAATAGCCAATATCCTCAGAAACCCCAAAGATAAAATCCAGCTAGAAAACCAAGGGGTCTATGAAATACCCTGCAAAGTCTGCCCAGCCACGTACATTGGACAAACAAACAGACGAATAAATGCACGTATCGCAGAACACAAGAATGCCGTCAAAAAAGAAGAAAAAACTTCCTCTCTTTACCAACACATGAAAGAAACAGGACACGAAATTAATTTTGCAGATTCCAAATTGCTCTTTAACATGGAACATCACCACAAGAGAATAATCATGGAAGCCATCGAGATAGAGAAACACCCTCACAACATGAACAAGCGTGACGACACGTCCCGCCTGCCAGACATCTGGAAATTAGCCCTCCCCACAAAAACCGACACCAGAACCAGAGGCACACAGAACGCCATCTCCAATCAACCACACCAGACCCAAACCCAGACCCTCTCCACAGATAAATTACAGACACCATCCAGTAGCCAAACCATAGTGGCACCTCCGGATGCTGCACCCCCCTACAATCCCTACACAGATCTGGCTGGCACAGGGCACAAAACCACAGCTCGCCCCTATACACGAAGCCAAGCCAGAGCACAACTATTTGCAGTACAGCCATCTTCTCAGAAAAACTCTTCACAAGCTCAAGAGGTCAAGACACGAAAGCTTTAGCAACTAATCCACACCTAATGACCCTCCTAAGTGGTACTCAGAATATCACTCAAGAAATCACTCAAGATATCCCTCAAGTAATTAATGAACAAAAGAAGAAAAGGCACACTAACCTGGGAACTTCCTCTCTGCCCAGAACGTTGGAGGCTATACACCACACCCCCTCAACAGTATTTATAGGAACTCAAACACTGAGATCCTGCTCTGTTCCAGTAACAAGAAGCCGAAAGCACCAGCCTGAAGATGACGAGTGAGACCTCGTCGAAACGTCGCCTAGACACCCCAACTCTTACACGGGAAGACACCCGAAGACACCAAAACCTGCATTCCTGTACCCGTGAAAATCTACGAAAGCATATATATATATATATATATATATATATATATATATATATATATATATATAAAGGCTGCTGTAAAAGATGTAGTCACAAAATATAGTTTATTTACAGCAACAAATTCCATAAATTGAATTTTGTGTGCTGTCCTGACATCTTGTGGATGTAGTAGACACAGCAACAGGGTGGATGACAACCAAAGTATTCAAAGCGGAACAAATATTTCTAGAGTTTTCAGCTGCAGAATAAGTTGCCTGAAGTAAGTCCCTTCCGAAATATAAATGGAGAAAACAAGACAAATTTCCCAGGGAGAAATAATGTCCAGGTAGGAAATACTATAACTGAGTCTATGTGATGAATATTTCTATGTTGTTCTGGACTGGCTCAATACATTTTAGTGCTAGTAAAATAAAATATATTTTAATTGGCTCTTGCTCCTTTAACAGCAATCTGATCAACACACATTAGCTAGTGATTACCTTTCTCTCCAAGTTGTGACAAAACTAATTTTTCCACATCAAGCCACTCTTTTAAAGGTGGAGGATCAGGCCAGGTCATCCCAACCACCCCAGTTAGTTGGTAAGCATGTCCTCTTAATCATAAAGGGCACAATCCACGATTAAGTTTTCCTATACATGATAGCTGCCCTGTGGATAAAGGCAAGGAATATTTGTCTTCATTGAGCTAGCCTTCTTCTGGCAGATTCCTAGAAAATTAATCTTAGCTGCAAAGTTTCAAGTTAATACACATGGAGGTTTGAGTTTTTACTATTACTTAAATGCAACCACACTGGTGAGATTAAGCATTCTCTTAACAGTATCATCTTATGCAAGTTTACTCAGATGCGAGTCTCAAATGTTTATTATCTCCTAAGTGTGTTCAGGATTGCAAGACAAAACAATTAATAGAAAGTGCTTTTTAAAAAAGCATTGTAGACCAAAGTTTGTGTTTTTTTAGGAAACTTTCAAATTATGTATCCAGTGCCAGGTGATTCTATTGAGCTGAATATTTCTTCTCCCCACTTAATCGTTTTGATTCGTTTCCTTCGCTTCCTTTAATGAACTAGTTTTCATAGCGCGGGGGACAAACGGCGCAACGCTCCCTGCAGTCTGCAGGGGGCAGCGGTGTGCGCGCTTGGCCCTCGCCGGCCGCCGTAGCGCGGCCTGCAAAACGATTGACGCGCGGCCTTTGCCCTCGCCGAGCGCTTCGCCATGGCGTCGTCCCAGTCGTCGGGCGGCAGCGCCATCCAGATCCCGAGCCGGCTGCCGCTGCTACTGACTCCGGAGGCCGTGCTGCTGCCGGGCTCCACCATGCGCGCCAGCGTGGACTCGCCGCGGAACATGCAGCTGGTGCGGAGCCGGCTGCTGAAGGGCACGTCGCTCAAGAGCACCATCATCGGCGTCATCCCCGACACCAGCGACCCGCCCAGCGACCTCGACGCGCTGCCCCCGCTACACAGGTCGGAGCCCCGCCCACCCTTCTCGTCGCCACGGCAACCGCCGGGAGCCTCTCCCCCCCCCCACACCCTCTGTCGCCATGGCTACCTTCCCCTCCTATCGCGGTGCGCCCCCTGTTGTCATGGTAGCTGCCCACCCTCCCAGAGATACGCCCCCTGTCGCCATGGGAACTGTTTCTCACTACCTCTTAAGGGCTTGGTCTTCGTCGCCATGGCAACCGCGCCCTCTTCCTTCCGACGGCCCTCCCCTTCTTGGCCACAGCTATTTCTCCCTCATGTGGCTGGGGAAACCCAGCCATATGAGTGGGGTATAAGTAATAAATATAAATTATTATTATTATTATTATTATTATTATTATTATTATTATTATTATTTGTTGAGTCGTCCGTCCCTGCACTTGCCTTGTTAGCTGCCCACCCCGAGCCACGATAGGAGCATAGGAAGTTGCGTTGGACAGAAGCCTGTCTGTCCCCATCTAACTCTGTATTGCCTACATTGACTGGCAGCAGGGGGTATTTCATAGCCCATCCTGGAGATGCCCAGGATTGAACCTGGGACCTTCTGTGTGCAAAGCTGGTTCAAAGAGGGACAGAGGAAACTGCCTTGTACTGAACCAGACCATGGGCCATCTAGGTCTGTGTTGCCTACACTGACTGGCAGTGGCTCTCCAGGTCTTCAAACACAGGGAGTTTTCCAACCCTACTGGCAGACTCCAGGGATTGAACCTGAATCTTTTGCGTGCAAATCATGTGCTCTACTGTGCTCTTTCACCAGCTCTAATCACTCCCTGGCCAACCACTGGGCTGACTTTGCAGCATGATGGTAGTAGTTTTGCAATCAAAGACACCACCCTAATACATGCAGATAATTCTGCTGCATTTTGTTACATGTAGTACAATGATATATTACAGTCGTTGTCTACACGGACTGGCAGCAGCTCTTCAGGATTTTAGGCACGCGGGTCAGGACATTCGCATGACACAAGAAAAATGACAATGAAGAGAAGGTGGTAGGTAGTGTTGCACTCCTTGGTCCAATAACTCAATTTTTAAAAAATGAATCTTAGCTGCACCTATAGTCAATAAAACTGCTTTCTTTATTTATCAAATGTCTTCTGTCTGTCCTGCCAAAGGATCCAATGTGGCAAACAGTGAAGTGGCTGAAACAATACAGTTTTTAAAAACAATGGCAATATAACAACAAAATCATGAGATGGAGCTATATTGCTCCAATCAAAGCACACTCTTCCTGTTGTGTCACAGCAAATAACTCATCCTCTTAATGCTTCCAGGATCGGCACAGCAGCCCTGGCAGTCCAGGTGGTTGGCAGCAACTGGCCAAAGCCGCATTACACTTTGCTGATAACAGGCCTCTGCAGGTTCCAGATTTTGCAACTGGTGAAGGAGAAGCCCTACCCTGTTGCTGACGTAGAACAGCTGGATCGGCTGGAACAGTTCACCAACAAGTCTACATCCGAGGAGGAACTGGGAGAGCTATCAGAGCAGTTCTATAAATATGCATTGCAGGTTAGGTGGTTGGAAGTAGGAAATGCTGATCTATAGTGGCTGTTGAATGTAGATAGCGTAAAGATTGTCTCACCCCCTTATATACCCAATCAATTACTCTACTCTGCAGGAGAGAGCCTCTTGTAGATACCATGTTATCAAAAGGTCTGTTTTTTCACAATCTGCGCCTGCCCTTTGGAATTCTCTCCTGTTAAATATTAGACCGATGCTGTCTCTGATGTTTTTTGGCTCCTGCTGAAGACCTTACTCTTCCAACTCGCCTTTTAGGTAGAGATGCTTCCCAGTCTGCATCTGTACTGGAATTGCTTTTAGATGTTTCAGTTGTTTTGTAATTTGTGTATTTGTCGCCCTGGGTTCCTTAGGGAGGAAGGGCAAGATAAAAACTTTGCATGTATTATGTTCTCATTTTCTATTTTTATTTTGTGAACCACCCTGTGATATTTGGCTGAAGGGTTTAATAAACAGCAGCCCATCTGATTATAGAGGAAGGACTTGTAGTTCACTGGTGGACCACATGCATTGGGGGCCTGGTATCTCTAGTTAACAGCATTTCAGCATCAGGTAGCAAGGACAGAAGTAAGCAGGAGATCCATGAGAGCTGCTGCCAGCCAGAATGAATAGTATTTGTCTAGGTGGACCAGTGCTCTGAAGCTATAAAAGAGAGATTCATTATATGTGTCTACTCTCCAACTATAGTTGCATTTCTTCCTATACACATAAAAATGTAAGGTGTCATCATGTTTATGAGGCTGCCGGTAGGTGACCACACCAACTGTAGCAAGAGGGGAGAGACTTTGGGTGAGCTGGGTGGGGGTGGTTGAGGTATAGAAGGAGGGTGCTTGGTTAGCTGTTGGGGATGGGCGAAGGGCGTAGGCTGAGTTGGTGAGTAGAATAAGCAGGGGCAGCAACTCCTTGTTAATTATGCTTTTGATGATATTCAAAACCACCACTTCAGAAATCTTTAGTGGGCCCAAGAAGCACCATTTTTGCTTTTGCAAAGTTCTCTACAAAAAAAGGCTCTTAACAGGAAGAGGGACTCATGTGATGGCAGTTTAAGAAGTGATAGGAAAATTCAGTACAACTGATTCCTTGTGTGGTATGTGGCGGCTTACCTCGTCCCTCATGCTGTTAAGGTTCTCGTTAGTCCTTTGCTGGGAATCCTTTTGGACACCTAAGGGCTTGCCTGCCTGATAATCAGCAACAGATGCTTGTGTTTTGCTGATCCTTTTGGACTCGGCAAAGGAGCACATAAACTAAGTGCTTCCATACATGGTTTTAAGATGTGGTTCATGCTGGCAGGGCTGTGGGGCTTGCTGCAAGCTACTGCTTGCCCTGAGTAATAGATGTGCATGTTATGCAAAGCAAATGAACTCCTAAGGATGATTGCATCAGAAAGACAGTCAAATTGTACAGCAGCAAAGCCCCTCAAGCTCTTCTTGAGTCAGCAGTGCTGACAGACTTCTTGATGCCAATCATTCTTCTTTGTTCAGGTAGATCCATGAAGGAGATTTGCCTGAAGACAAATGGTTTTTTAAACTGCTGCAATTGAGAAAGTTTCAGACAGATTCCTTTCTGGGCTGTGTAATGTATAGGTTTGTGCAGCTTATCCAAAATGATATCTGTTCTGAAAATTCACTATACGTTTTTTTCTTTCTTTCTATGACGAAGCTGGTTGAGATGCTAGATATGTCAATCCCTGCAGTGGCTAAACTGAGACGCCTGTTAGACAACCTGCCTAGGGAAGCTTTACCAGATATATTAACCTCCATCATCCGCACCAGCAACCAGGAGAAGCTTCAGGTAGGGTGTGCTGCCTTTGCACAGACTGAACAAAGAAAAAGAGTGTCTCCTGTTCTAGCCAACTCTGCTCAGTTTCCAAGTGTTCCATTTATCAAAAGGATGAAGCAAGAGTATGCTGGCACAGAAATAAATGCCTTGAGCCCTTTGCCATAAATTAAAAAAAATGTATAAACCATCACAGTGTGTAGCTTTGGTGATAAAGTGGTATACACCTATATCCTGAAAACCACACTGTTCTCATACATTTTGACATGGAACATCCGTTCTAAACTTGTGTCTTTGGCAAACACTCCCTCTCCCTAGTATTGTGGGCCCAATTCTATGGAAATCCCAGCTGAGGCCAGACAGGCTCCCTCCCTACTGAACTTCCAGTGCCTATTGAATGTTTTTTCTTATTCCCGCAGGCATTTTAAATTGTAGTGTGATCTTACAGTTTGAACTGATTTATATTTTTGTGTTGTAAACCATTTAGAGACTATTGGAGTTAAGCAATGCATTGTTTATAAAGAAATAAAAGTGGATTTGTTCTGTACATTAAGTATAGCGCATTCCTTTTGGGGTCATGGGTTATAGGTTTTTCTGCTTCTTTAGGGGAAGTCTGGCTACCCTACCGCTAGGAATGGCAAATATGTAAAGTGCATGCGGAAGGCCCCAGGTTCAATCTCCAGGTAAAGCAGGGAAACCTGTGGGCCTCCAGGTGTTTCTGGACTAGTAACGCCCATCAGCCCCAGCCAGTAAAGCCAATAGGAAGGGATTATGGGAGCAGTCCAGCAACCTCTGGAGAGCCGCAGCTCCCCCAGCCCTGCACTAGGCAGACACACAGTGGCTAAACTCAGAGAGATACACATGAGATTAAAATATCAGCAGATAGGACAGATTTTCAGTTAGGCATCTTCATATTACAACGTGGCTTCCTTGCTCCTTTATCCCAGGAGAACATCCTTGCAAGCATTCCGATACGTTCCTTGAAGCTAACCGCTTGTTGATTTTTCCATACAGCGGCACAGACACATTTCAAATAGAGCAAATTTATTTTGTGGGAGAGAGTCTGGAAACTGTAGTAGGTGAGGAAAAACACCTAATATGTTGTGCCTTTCTGTTAGATTTTAGATGCTGTTGGGCTGGAGGAACGGTTCAAGATGACCATACCCTTGCTTGTTAGGCAGATTGAAGGCTTGAAACTGCTTCAGAAAACTAGAAAATCCAAACAGGATGATGACAAAAGGGTAATCTCTTAATTATTATAATTAAATAATGTGTTTTATTGCTTTTGTTGGGGGCTGACATAACGTTAGAGTAGGTGATAAAGACAAAAGCATTATTAAATATATTTTATGAAATATTTATTTATTTTGCATCTGCATTTATCAGCTGGTCCCAGGGTGGCTTACGTACACCTGAATATAAAGCTATGTGATTTTTATCAGATCACTAAACCAGCTGTTAAAACATCCTTAAATAGCAACAATTTTAGCAGTTAATTTTTAGCAGGTCATTATTATGGTTCTTACTGATTTTCCCAATAATGATTTTTGTTTTATCATTGTGTGGACCGCTTTAATATTTATTTTTGTGAATGAAAAGTGGTATAGGAATCTTTTAATAAAGTGAATGAATGAATTGGGTAATTGGTTGCTTAGTGCAGTAGCCACAAGCTCACACAGAGAAAGTTCCTGCTATCTTAGAGCCTTTCAAACTTTGTAGGTTGTGGCCATACGTCCCATTCGAAGGATCACCCACTTTCCAGGCACTGCTGAAGACGAGGAGGAGGATGAAGACCACAACGATATTGTTATCCTTGAAAAGAAAATTCGAACCTCCAGTATGCCTGAGCAGGCTCTAAAAGTGTGTGTAAAAGAGGTAAAGAGGTAGGTAGTTTATTTAGATTCTGAAGCTCTAAATTTGTAACGTTGTTTTAAAATCTGTTTTACAATCTTTGAAGATATTGCTTGACTTTTCATGTTTTCTGTATTCTTGAATACCACACTTTTAATACGTCATAATCCAGCCTTCCGAAGCCAGTGCCCTCCAGCTGTTTCAGACAGCAGTTTCCATCCACCCCAGCCAGTGTGGCCCGTGTTCATGGTTTACAGATGTTGTAGTCCAAATCATCTGGAGGGAACCACACATCTGGCTGATAAATTGTACTTGAGAGAAGAGGCAAAATCATGGGAACACAAAGTGAATCAGGGGATGAACCCAGTAACTGTGGCTTTAAAAGCAGTTAAACATGTGCAGCACGGTTGGAAGTGAAGCTTAGCATGTTCAGATTACTTGCTAGGATTTTAAAATACAGAACTGATGAGCGCACATCTTTAGGAACAAATATGCTTAAGTTACACATTTCAGTTTTATCTGTCCTTCTAGATTAAAGAAAATGCCTCAGTCAATGCCAGAATATGCCTTAACTAGAAATTACTTGGAACTGATGGTGGAACTGCCATGGAGCAAAAGTACAAAAGGTAAAGGGAGTCTTCTGTGCTTCTGTAGACTATGGCTACTACAAATTGTTTGAAAAATGCAAAGGGAGGGAATATTGGTGGTGTTACCAGGGTTATACATTATTGTGGCTATTTGACCAGCAGAGACGCTTAAGCTTGGCGTTTAAACACAATTAACATTTGGTCAACAGATCGCCTGGATATCCGTGCAGCCAGGATTCTTCTGGACAATGACCATTACGCTATGGAGAAGTTGAAGAAGAGGGTGTTGGAGTATTTGGCAGTCAGACAGCTTAAGAACAACTTGAAGGGCCCGATCCTTTGCTTTGTGGGACCTCCTGGGGTTGGAAAAACTAGTGTGGGAAGATCCGTGGCAAAGACTTTGGGCCGAGAGTTCCACCGAATCGCCCTCGGTGGAGTGTGTGACCAGTCTGACATCCGAGGACACAGGTATCTTTAGTGCTCCGTTTGCGAACTGGTGATTTACAAACACTTCAGCTCATGCATTACAAACAGCCTTCTCCAACCTGGTACCCTCAAGGTGTTTTGAACTATAACTCTCATTAGCCCCAGCCAGCATCACTCTGCTGGCTGGGACTGATGGGAGTTGTAGTCCAAAGCATCTGGCTCAGGTTATGGAAGTCTGCATTGCTACATACATTCCCCCCCCCCCCCACACACACATAGGGAGCAGTCTCTGCAGCAGGAAAAAAATTAACGGTCAGCATCCTTAAATTCTGCTGCAAATGGTCTTAATTTATAGTGCAATCCTATGCAAGTTTACTCAGAAGCAAGCCACACTGTTTTCAGTGGGAGTTTTCCTCTAGTGGGGAAGTTTGAAAGACTGCAGCCTTAGGTAAGTTTTGTTGAACTCAGCTGGACTTACTTCTGAGTAGATACACATAGGATTGTGCTGTTAATTTCCTTCTCTTTTGTAGAAATGGGGAGCAATTTTAATTGGGAGGCTGAAAATGAATCTTTAATGTCTCAGGAGGGTTTGGGTTTTTTTACATGTAAATATAGATACAGATAATGTTATTTATTTATAGTGGGGTACACGGAGGCAGTATTCAAAAACAGCATCTGTTCATCCTATTTAATCTTTGGAAGTTGCGCCTCATTTGGTATATTGTATCCCACCCTCACTGGGAGACTTTGGTATGTACTTGTCCAGAGTCAGTGTTCACAAGTGACTGGCGATTGTGACGAAACTGAATTCAGGAGTGTATGGAAAGGTGGGTGAGATACTTGGAAGTGAGTCCTGCCACCGAAACAAACAATTGATAGCCAACTAGTCAGATGGGTTTTGACAGATTGATTCAATTTAAATATGCATGTGACTAAAAAAACAGTTCTGCAAAGGAAATGGGCATAACTTTGTATTTAAGATTGTGCATGTGTATGTTGCAGGAGGCCCGTCTCCAAAGAGGCATCCCCTTTTATGGGTGACATTGAAGGGGGGGGTGCCTCTTCTAAGATGGTTCCCTTCCACCTGCAGTTTATAGAACATGGCTGGGCAAACTAAGGCCCGGGGGATGGATCCGGCCCAGTCGCCTTCTAAATCCACCCCATGGACGGCCCAGGAATCAGCATGTTTTTACATGAGTAGAATATGTCCTTTTACTTAAAATGTATCTTTGGGTTATTTGTGGGGCCTGCCTGGTGTTTTTACATGAGTAGAATGTGTGCTTTTATGTAAAATGCATCTCTGGGTTATTTGTGGAGCATACAAATTTGTTCATCCCCCCCCCAAAAATATAGTCTGGCCCCCCGCAAGGTCTGAGGGACAGTGGACCTGCCCCCTGCTGAAAAGTTTGCTGATCCGTGTTATAGAACTCCCTTTCTTTAAAAAAACAATGTTGATGGCGATAATGATGATTTATATATTGCCTTTCATTTCAAAAATAAATACCAATGTGGTTCCAGGATTATGGAGAGCCCTGAAGAAGGCTAGGCAGGAACCAGCTTTAGGACCAAGTTGTAGTGGCTAGTAGTAGAGGAATATACCCTCAGGGTGTTTGGTGAGGGTAATGGGCCATTACCCAAGCAAAAAGAGTAGCGGAAACATATTTGCTACAGGAGATTTGAAGGTGGTGATTGACTGACTGCAACAAGTTGTGACAACTGCCATTGTGTACTTTGTTGGAATGGGACACTTCAAATGGGCAAATAAAATGTAGGGCTTTGCCAAAGTTACCTAGCAAATTGAGATTTATGTTCAAGAAAATGATTTGGGAAAGCACACATCAAAATGTGTTCTTCCTGTTCAGTCATATATCTGGGGCCTGTTAGGACACAAATTCCTGAATTTAGTGGGGTAGTTTCTTGGGAAATGGTGTGTTTATGCAACAGGAAAAGGCAAATTTTACCAAGCAATGGAAGGTCCTTAGTCCTTCCCCACATAGACTTTCAAAATGGCACTGTAGGCAGTCCTGCATACAGTTTTGTGCAGTTTTCATTTCTGGCCCACCTGCTTTTTCCATGCATCTAAATCAAGACACCAAGACAGAACATCCTCCAGGTGATTGCAAATCACTCCGCTTCAGGTTAGCTTTGATAGGCTCTTTTCACAGCTTCTACCACCTGTTATAATTGGATTAATACAATAAGCCCAGACAACACAATATATATCTCTCTCTGCTGTTGACAGTGCTCTACCAAAGTGGTAACAGCATGCTGCTGTTCACATGGAAACCACTAGAGGTTGTCCAATGTTTAGGAAGTGTGAAGGGAACATATTTTTATGAAGAGAGTGGCAGCTTGGACTTCCAGCTGAAGCCTGCTAGTTTCAGAACACATGCTAACTAAGTTTTAAAAGAGCACAGTGCAATAAATAGCTCCCCACCTTTGTGTCCCCACAAAGCACTTGTGGCTCTTTCTAGGAGTTCTCATCTCCCACCTCCACATGCATCCTTTTGGGTTTTCTTAAGCCCCCTTAAAAAAATGTTCAGCTTTAAGAGCAGCAAACAATTTTGAGTCTGCTGTTGAGGGATGGCAAGAGAAGACTTTGTCGCTTCACTGTGCACCGTTTGATCTCTTCACAGCAGTCTCTGGCTTGTGACCCAGTGCTCTGACAGCACCAGAATTCCTCTTTAGAACTGAGTTTGATAAGCAGCAAGACCAGCTGATACCCTTCGACCTGTTTTTGTTGTGTGTGTCACTCCTGGGCAAAGCTAGCCTCTAGGAAAACCCAGCTGATTCTGCTAAAAGCGAAAGAAGAGTTGCCAGAGGCATGCCAGTGTGTTGTGCCCAATTAGTGCCATTGCCTTCCGTTAAGAGTTTGGGTGTAATCCTTGACGCCTCCCTTTCCATGGAGGCGCAAGTCACAGCAACAGCCAAGGCGACATTTTTCCACCTTCGCTGCATCAAGCAGTTGGTCCCTTACCTTTCCCGCCCCGACCTGGCCACAGTGATCCATGCGACAGTCATCTCCAGGCTTGACTACTGTAACTCGCTCTACGCGGGGCTGCCCTTGAAGCTGTCCCAGAAACTCCAGCAGGTACAGAATGCTGCAGCGAGGCTCCTCACAGCGTCTCTGCCATGGGAGCATATTCATCCAGTGCTTTTCAAGCTGCACTGGCTCCCGGTGGAGTACAGGGTCAGATTTAAGGTGCTGCTTTTGACCTTTAAAGCCCTTCACGGCCTAGGACCCTCGTACCTACGGGACCGCCTCGCCTGGTATGCCCCACGGAGAGCCTCAAGGTCCATAAATAACAACACCCTAGTGGTCCCAGGCCCTAAGGAAGTTAGATTGGCTTCAACCAGAGCCAGGGCCTTTTCAGCACTGGCCCCAACTTGGTGGAACGCTCTGTCTCATGAGACCAGGGCCCTGCAGGATCTGATCTCTTTCCGCAGGGCCTGTAAGACAGAGTTGTTCCGCCTGGCCTTTGGATTGGAGCCAATTTGATTCCCTCCACCCCCTTTTTCTTTTTTCTTTTCCTTCTCCTGCAATGAGGCTCCATTTTAATATTTTAATGTTCCATTATTTTAATGTTGTATTTTATTTTTGTTTTTAAGTTGTAATCACTCATCTTGTTTTTATTATTGCTTGTAAGCCGCTCTGAGCCCGGCCTTGGCTGGGGAGGGCGGGGTATAAATAAAAAATTATTATTATTATTATTATTGTATTTGGGGAAGGACTTGTAGCTCAGTGTTAGAGGAGATGCTTTGCATGCAGATGATCCAGGTTCCGTCCCCGGCCTCTTCAGGTAGGTCTGGGAAGCTCTCCTGTTTGGAACCCTGGAGAGAAGTTTACATGTTTAGGAGCTGAGCTAGGTGTATCTGTGTACTGAGATAAGTTCACCAATGATCTGACACCAGCAGAAGCTAAATTCCTGGAAGTGTTGGGATAGTTCTCGAGCAAAGCTGCGTTGAAATCTGTACTCAGCTGTGAAGTTCACTATGTGGCCTTGGGAAAATTACTCTCAGCTTCAGTTATTTCTCAGGATTATTATGGGGATAAAATGGAGGGGCTGGGAAGAAGTCATGCACATTGCCCTAAATTTCTTGGAGAAAAGGTGGGATATAAACAAAATAAATAAAGTAAAAACAAAGTGTTTATTCCCTCATCCACTAATGAAGACATGGTATCTGCATGCTGTTGCTTTCTCCTTGCTCTCCCTCTTTTGTGTAAGGGATAGGTTGGATATTCACTGAGTTAGCATTTTTGATGAGGTCTATTCCTAAATCAGGACGCGGGTGGCGCTGTGGGTAAAACCTCAGTGCCTAGGGCTTGCCGATCGCATGGTTGGCGATTTGAATCCCCGCGGCGGGGTGAGCTTCCGTCGTTCGGTCCCAGCTCCTGGCCACCTAGCAGTTCGAAAGCACCCTTAAGTGCAAGTAGATAAATAGGTACCGCTTTATAGCGGGAAGGTAAACGGCGTTTCCGTGTGCTGCGCTGGTGCTGGCTCGCCAGAGCAGCTTCGTCACGCTGGCCACGTGACCCAGAAGTGTCTGCGGACAGCGCTGGCCCTCGGCCTCTTAAGTGAGATGGGCGCACAACCCTAGAGTCGGACACGACTGGCCCGTACGGGCAGGGGGTACCTTTACCTTTACCTTTATTCCTAAATCTGCAATTTGAAGGACAGTATCAACAAGGAAATGAGAGCTCTTCATAGTATTGTGTTGCGCAGAAGTTGTGTGTGTGTGTGTGTGTGTGTGTGTTTAAGTACCATCTCATGTGATATTCAGATATGGGAAAAAGGGAACACCCAGAACTTGCCTTGTAAGGGCAGCTCACGTGCTTAGAGTTTGCCGTGCCTGTGAATCTGCCTTCCATTTGGGCTCTGAGGATTCACTACTGTTTTCCATTCTGCAAACAAAGTTAGTCTCGTAATAGAGAACCCAAACTGACACTTTCCAGCTGTCCTTTGCTTTCGCTGGGCAGCTGTTCCGTGCTTGTGTGTGAAAAGTTTGCCCCATCGTGTTAGAGACCAAGCTTATTTGGGAAAATAGAACTGGCGACAGCTTCAGAATTTCTGCTTCATTCTTAGCATATATCTTCCTTCTTTAAAAAGAAATACTCTGGGGGCAGATTCAGAGGCTTTGGAAGAAAGCCACACAGTCAGGCATCTCCTTATTTGGCTAGGTAAAAGTGAAATCAGCATAGGTTAATTAAGATACGGATCAAGTCCACTGTGCCAATATATTAAGACTCCTTATTTAAATTTCTGACTCAACAAATCAGCTTTGTATAAAGGTAGAAAATACATTTTTATCCCACCCTGCCTCTAAGGAGACCTCTTACAAAATTGTTATTCTCCCTTCCTAAATGGTTATCATCGTAACAATCCTGTTAAGTAATTTACACTGAGAGACAGAGAGCAAATGTGTCTGGCCCAAGGTAACCCATGGTTTAGCAAGGACTTTAACCCAGATCTCCCTGGTCAAGGTCCAACCCTGTATCCACTTCATCCTGCTGACTTTCCAGGAACACAGTTCTATTGATGTTAAGCACTTTGAAGTCCCATTGATTTTTTGATTTTGTGTGTGTGTGTGGAACTGACTTAAGGGAGCAAATTCCTTTGAACTTGTGTGTGCTAAAGTTGTTCTGTGAATGGCTGCCAGTGGGCCCACTGTTCATCTGTCTTCCACCCACCCCCTGTATACCCCCTTTAGGCATACCAAACCTTCTCACTTTTCATGGTGCAGATCTTTCCAAGGCATTTGTTATTTTTAAAAACTGCAATAGGCAGCAGCAATACGTGAATAGTGATCAGGATCCTTCCCACTGGGTGGTTGATGGTAGACTTGTTCTGTGATGTGGAGGGGAGCTGTCCAGCTGGAGCAGACTCTCAGGCTGGCTTCGTTTGTCTCACCCCCCAACCCTTTTTACTTGTAGTTTACAGTGATGTCCAAATCAAGCAAGCTATAGAGAGTTTCTCTACAAACCAGAAACTGAAAACAGTAATTTGAAGTGGGTTTTCAGATTTGGTTTGGTGGTAAATAATAGCTGTATCCATACTTTTCCCAGTTTGGATGCCCTGGCAAATGGTGTTTACCACTAACCAGGAAACTGAGCAGGGAATTGGTATGGAGACAGATGGAGAGAATGAACCCCCAGCACATTCCTACAAACCAAACCCTGGTTTAGTCATAACATCTGATTCAGGCCAATGTAGTGCTTTAATATGGCTAGAGTAGTACCAGTCCTCAAGATTAGGATAATTACAGGCATACAGAGAGAGAGAGAGAGAGAGAGAGAGAGAGAGAGAGAGAGAGCTGATGCTATCCATTTATGGAGATTTCTTGCAAATAAGAGTGTCATTACAGGCTACTGAGTCTAATTCTGATTACTATTGTTTTCCAGATCAAAGAATTCCCACCTCCATGCCAAAGCAGAAACTAAATGATTTTGCTTTGAGCTTAGAAACTTTCTCACAGTTTGTTCCTTTAAATTGTCTAAATGTATTAAATACTTCTATTTATTCTGGAGAGGCAGTGGAAATATTAGAGTTTGGATGCAGTGTGGGTGAATAGTTTATTTTTTCATTGGGAATAGTACCAACATAAAGATTCCAAGCAAAGGTTTTTGGTGTGTGTGCGGTTGTAAACAACCAGGCCAGTGCAGAAAGAAACCTATTTCCTTATTGCTTGACATTTTCCAGGGCTCACCATGGCAAGGGAGGTGGTGGGAGGAGGGAGGAGGCAGAGCACTGAGAATCCAGGGCCCGAGGGAAGCGTGAGTGAAGAAGACATGGGGATCATGCCTCTGCCCCCTTGGTTTCAACGCTGGAGGCTGAAGCTTCTCTCCAGCTACTTGATATTCAGGTGAAATGTTATGCTGATTAAGGGCCTTTCCCTAACCATGCTCCACGAATGCCATTTAAAAACTTTTGATTCATCGATGCCTTGAGCGGTATCTGGGCAGTAGGAAGAGGAGAATCATCAAAGGCGGTATCATCCTGTAAAACTCCTTGAGGGTTGTGTGACACTGGCTAATTTAGCAGCGATGAATTTGAAAGAGAAGGACTAGGTGCAGAGCTTGTGTGCCTGCTCACCTGGGGTATCCCTCCTTTCAACTCTGCCCCTCCCTTGTTTTGGATTTCTACAGCCCCTGTTGGCTCCTCCCTGCAGGCACAGCTTCCACATTCTGCACTTTTCTGTTGGCACACATCCAAACCAGGAAATATGATTCATGGCTTCTAAAAGATCCCAAATGCGAAACCATAGTTTGAAGTTGGCTTCCAGGTTTCATTGGAAGCCATTAAACACTGTTCTCAAGCCAGACATAACAGGGCAGCTCACTGTGACTTCCTGCCATTTGTTTCCCCATTTGTTCAAAAGGTGGAGTGAGCCATATGCATGTGTGTGTCTGAAGCTTCTTTGTATTTTGACTTTGGTTGATTTTAAACATCAGAACACAGCCAATCTCTAAATCGGCCTTCTGCAACCTAGAGCCCTCCAGACGGACTGCAGCTCCCATCAACTCCAACCAGTATGGCTAATGGTTGGGGACGAACGAAGCTGTAGTCCAAAATATCTGGAGAGCAACAGGTTGCAGAAGGCTGATGATTAGCTGATTGGGTTTTTTTGGGTGACTTTAGAAAGAGAACATAAAACAATTTGCTTCCAGTTTGCTGTTCCGTACTTCAACCTCATCCCTTGCTCCCCACAAGGCGCACCTACGTTGGCAGCATGCCTGGGAGGATCATCAATGGCTTGAAGACTGTTGGGGTTAACAATCCGGTGTTCTTGCTCGATGAGGTTGACAAGCTTGGAAAGAGCCTGCAGGGGGATCCTGCGGCTGCTTTGCTTGAGGTAAGAAGTGAAATGAGCTCCTTCTCTGTTGCATGTAGCTCACCTTTTTCTTCAGATCAGCTGTCTAATTCTGAGCTTGGCAAATGGAGATATCATTTTTCCTGATCACAGTGTAGGGCTTTTGGAGATGCAAATAACACTGGACAAAAAAAAAAAAACAATTAGAAAGCCAATTCCATTTGTGTATGTGGAGTCATCAGTTGCTTAATAACTGTGGTATTTGATGATTAAGAGCATAAGAAGAGCCTTCCTGGATCAGACCAAAATCTGTCTAGCTCAGCATCTTGTTTTCCCCTCAGTGACCAACTAGATGCATGAGCAGGGAATGAACAAGAACCATCTCATGTTGTTTTGTCCCCAGGTTCTGGTATTCATAAAACTGTTGCATTAACAATTGGGGATTTGTGTGCATCAAAAACTAAAGTAGTGACTTGCTTTTTGACAGCATATTAATCTGAATGTTTGATATGGGCCCCAGATCCAGGGTAAAGGGAAACTCCAGTTAGCCCCATTGCTGTTAACATCAGGAGTCAATATCTTAACTACCATGAAGGGGGTGGGGGTAGAGATTTGCTCCAGGTAAAGGGGGGGTACTGTAGGGACAGGGGCATACAGTCAGGTCACATCTTAATGTGCATAAGCTTACTGAAACCTCTGGCTGTATATAAATTCAATTTTCTTTAAAAAAAACAATACACAATTTCAACTGTATGCCCTTGGCTGCATCTCCATTCCAAGACCCATTTCAGCCATTTTGATCAGCCATGCTTTCTCTCTCTTCCCTCCTCCATCCTCCTCCCTTGCAGGTGGAGGAGTGAGGAGAGGCAGTGGGTACACCAGGAAAGGGTCTCCCAGTGGAGCTTGCCAGACAGCAACCAGCCATGAAAAGGTCATTTTGGCAATACACGATTTTGACATAGGCATGCTACCCTTGGAGCATGACCCCAGTATATGAGGTGACTCAACTGTGTTCTTGAGGCTGATTTCCAGTCCGTTAACCAAGTTTAACATGAAGCCAGTGTTGTATCCACATGTTGGGCCCAGTGTGTTTGAAGAGCTATTGAAAGTAATATGGGTGCTTTGTTTCGATATATATTTGTGTGTGTGTGTGTTATGATGATATCAGAGATACTTTCTGGCATGTTGAGATTGGTAGCTATTTTGGAGCACTGAGATAAGAAAACAGCAACACAAGGGAGAGTCCTTGGGCAGCTGCTGGATCCTTCATCTGATTGCCGTGGGACTAGCTGACATTCTTACAAAAAGGCATTTTTATTTATAACATGCAGCAACAGGAAGGAAGTCAGGCAGAACGATCCGGCTCCATTTGCAGAATGGCAAATGCTTTGCCGTGGCAGAGGCTCTGCAAAGGAATTTGTCTTCATATAGTATGGAGGATCCCCAAGTGCTGTGCCTGCATTGTACTAGTACTGTGGCAAAACTCTTGTTTTTTAGTGTGACTGAAGACAAGAGAAGGCCGGCTTTGTGTAACCTGGGGTTGCTACCTAGCTTTGGATGATTGCAGTTAGTTTGATTGTGAATGAAACGATTCTATGACTACAATCTCCAAGGCATCCCTGAGTTTCTTTTATCCTTAAAGCTTCCCAGGGCAGCTTTAACATGGGCTGCGCCTGGCGTTGGGGAAACTTGTGACCCTCCAGATCTTGCTGGACTGCAACTCCCATCAACGTTCTTACTGGTGCTGATGGGAGATGGAGTCCACCATCAGCTCAAAGTTCCCTGCCTCAGGCTGGGCCATTCCTTAAATTGTGCTGAAATATTTCTGAGGAGCAAATTCGTATTCTAGGGCTGAAGAAATGTTTCGTTTTGTAGACACCAGCATTGAACAAGATCCCCCAGATATGTTGGCACCAGCATTGCCTGGGGCTCCTTTTTTTTCAACCCTCTATGATAAAACTGAAAGGACTTATGGTCCTTCCCAAATATTCCCTGCCCTATACACTGGAGGGAGAAAGACCCAGTTTGTCCATTGCTGGGTAATGTTGGTAGTTCAGATGGTGGAACTGAGGTGCAGTGTTGCCTGAGCAAAACAGAATGTCTTCCTATTTCCAGTTACTGTCCATCAACAAGAGAACATTTGTTCTATATTTGGATGACCCCACTGAAGGTCAGAGTTGTCAGAAAAGGTTCCAAGTGTGTCTCGATGGAAAACCTTGGTAGGCAGATATGAAGCAAAAAGCAAGTAGGCAGGCCACTAAGTGTTCTTGGGGTTTTTATGTATGTTGTGGAAATGAAGGAACTTAATTAAAATAATAATAATAATTTATTTAAAAACTTTAGAAACCACTCTTCCATAAAAGTGTAAAAGGGCAGTATACAAAGAAATTTAAAGTTACAAAAACATTATAACACAGACCAATGGTACAGTGAAATCAAAACCATTCAACCAGCTAAAGATAAGGTAATACAAAATGCCTAAGCAAATATAAACATTTAAACCTGGTGCTGAAAAGAATACAGGGTCAGGGTCAGGCATATCTTCCTCTGGAAAGCATTCCGCAATCTGAGGAGTATTATTGGAATTATTGCAAAAATGGATAATGGGGAGGATGATTAGTTAAAACAATTAAAGGCAATATGAATTTAAGAAATGCTTAAAAGGTGGTCAAAACGGTGGATCATCAGAGGTGATGATGGAAGTCCAAAAAAAAAAAAATTATATAAGTGATGAAGCTTTGTGGTATGTATTGTAATTTATATGTTAAAATTAATTAAAATTAGTATAAAAAGGAAAGCATTCCGCAATCAGGCGGTCCCCAGAGAAAATATCCTTTTTCTTTGCACATACATAATGTACTTCCCCTAACGATGTAACACGGGAGAGGTTTTGAACACATAAAAACTCTCCCTTTCACCCTTACTATGTATGCTGTTTTTTTTGGTGCTTTTGATCACTTTACATTTTAATCTGCGCCAGTTATGGTAAGTTTCATTTATTGACCAAACTGTTGACCGAAACCCCAAGGCAACTCACAACAATATACAGAATCATAGAGTTATAGGGGTGGAAGGAACTCGAAGGTCATCTAGTCCAACCCCCTTCCAATTCATCTGTTTCAGTGCAAGCAATATCTAGGCCTCCACCAAACACCCCACCCATGGCCAAATGACATAAGATTAAACAATGCCGCCAAAGGCCTGACAGAATAATGTTTGATGATGCTCTATCACCAAAGAAGGGTCATCCAGGCATCTTGCAGCAGTTAATACCAGAGCCTGGGGCCATATTGGTGGAGGCCCTTGCATCAGAACTGGGATGTAGAGCAGGGCTTCCATCCACTGAGGACTGAAGTGTGCAAGCTTTGGTTTCAAATGAGGACATGAAGAGGTTAAGCAATGCCAGCAGATGTCTGTCGAGGAAGGAGCTGCCTATTGCTTTCCTACGACAGATGGACTACCTGCTTTAAGCGATGAGCCTTCCCAGTCTTACCTGTTGAAATCCAAGCACCATTTTCATAATTAATCCCCCACCCTCTCCTCCACCAGACATCGATGAACGTAACAAGCCTTTTCTGTTAAGCAGGCCATAGACATTCCTTATAGCTTTATCTCTGATTCAAAATGGGTCAGTGGCAGCACAAGAAAGAAGAAACTCCCTTAGTAGAAGGTTCCCCACTATTTTAGATTCACATGGAGTTAAAGGTCCCCCCCTCACTCTCTCACTTATATTTCCCTCGTTCTTCAATATATATATTTTAAGTTTCAGCAATGAAAGCTAAGTGAGATGGCTTTCTATTCTTGACAAATGTTCAAACTCTCTGTGTGTACGTGTGATATATAATTTTAATTAGCAGCACTCTTCTGGGTCCATAAGTCAAGTCACTAAAGCAAAAGGGATGTATTCATGCCATAATGGAAAGGATAAATTATCTTGACAGCAGCATGCAATTGCTTGGGCATCACAGAGGTCCTGTCATGTGTTATGTGAGAACTTTTCATGTCAAAGCCACATTGATAATTTATCAAGCGCCAAGCAAGAGCTCTAGAGTTCAAGGGAAGGGTGGTGGAAGAAAGGTGTGAGCTGAGTGTGATGTTGCCGACAGGTGTGGATCACAGAATTCTATGTAGATGGAGTGAAGGTGACTAAGGAAGGGGAGTTGTGTTGCCTTTCGATACCTAGGAAACCACAAATATCAAGGTTTATATAACAAGAGCTTCATTGTATGATCCTCTGCCCTTAATTTTAGATAGTGTGTATGTTAAGGGGCGTGGGTGGCGCTGTGGGTAAAACCTCAGTGCCTAGGACTTGCCGATCGTATGGTCGGCGGTTCGAATCCCTGCGGCGAGGTGAGCTCCCATCTTTCGGTCCCAGCTCCTGCCCACCTAGCAGTTCGAAAGCACCCCTAAGTGCAAGTAGATAAATAGTTACCGCTTTATAGCAGGAAGGTAAACAGCGTTTCCGTGTGCTGCGCTGGTGCAGGCTCGCCAGAGCAGCTTTGTCACGCTGGCCACGTGACCCGGAAGTGTCTCCAGACAGCGCTGGCTCCCGGCCTCTTAAGTGAGATGAGCGCACAACCCTAGAGTTGGACACGACTGGCCCGTACGGGCAGGGGTACCTTTACCTTTACCTTTATGTTAAGGGGAATGCAGGTTGAGTAGTTAATGTGCACAATAACTAGTCACTGTGTCCTTTCACCAGCCCTCATGGAGAATGTGAATATAATCCTTTCATGAAGAGGGAAATATGCACATTTCCCCATCTGTATACATAATCTTCAGCAGGCCTTGGGAAATGTGTATCTATCAGTTGAATTCTGTACATTTTCCAGCTATGGAATAGCCTTGAGGAATGTGCATATCTCAGCTGAATTTTGTCCATTCTCCATGTAACATGCATATATTCTCCAGTCAATATGCATCGTCTCCACAAAACATGTTTCCCCACTCTGCATTTCTTGTTCAGAAATTGTGCAGTGTACACCTTTCCTGGGCTGCTTCTGGCCCACTGCCTAATCTTAGATGGCGAACAACCTACCCTGTCACTGATCAGCCAAGCAGCAGGAAGGGGCAGGAAGGGAGGCCTCCAGATAAATATTAACTTTGTTTTGTAGCCCGCCTGCCCCCCCCCCATAAATCTGATTGAAATTCTACCCTCTTCCGTACTGTTTTTAAACTTCAGAAAATTGTCAGCCTGTGCCAGAAATGGCAGTGGGTGGGATCAGAGGTACTTCACACTCCTTCTTCCCCAGCCCTCTTCCCTGCTGGGTAACTCTTCCTCAGCATCACATTGTCCTTTCTGCACTGGTCTTGCATCAGTTATAGGAGAGTACTGTAGAACTGCCTTCCATTCAAATGCACTATCATATAGTAAAACTAGACTGTGCAAGTATCTCGCTAACTGAATTAGGTTTGCACACGCAAACGACTTTCCTTGTTTTTTAGGGCAAGAAACTAAAATCAGTTTTCCTTTGAACGCTTATCTTAATATACCGCCCAGTGTATACGGCATGGACCAACTCAAGGGTTGTCCAACCCACTCCGAGGCATACAGAAATTAGTGAGTCTTTGTTTTGGTGAAATGGAGGGTGCTCGACTTCAGACATGCTGGAACTCTGCTTCAGCCACACCCACAAATTAAATCCCCCTCCCTCATTACATTAATTACAGGATTTTCTTTTCTATGCACTGCATATTCCCTTTGAGTGCCAGCCCTACTCCTTCAAGTTAGAATGTTGTTTTGGGATGTAATGGATCCTGCAGGCTGCTTTCTGGAAAGCTGTGCTGCTTTTTAGGAAACGGATCTCATCGGGAGTCATTTTTAAAGATGACTGGTGCCGTGCACCTCCATAAAGTCAGTTTGTTTCTTTCATTCGGCATCATTCTGCTGTTTCCTCTGTACTACAATAGTTGGGCTTTTGCCTTCTGCTTTAACTGATGCTTCTGGCAGCAACTCAGGAAAGCAAAAGAAAGCTTGGAAATGATTAAGAAGTTCCTTTTTGCAAACACTGTGAAGAGCAGCTGTGCCTTATGAATAGATTTAACGTTTTCTTTCAATTTCTTGTGTTCCACCTGCCCTTAGGTGGGCATAAGCAGTTGCAGAAACATGTACAGTAGTGTTTTATCTTGGTGCCCCAAAGCCTGGGATTCTTAGTGCAGTTCTGCACAATACCTGACATGAGGTGGTAAAGTGAGGTGGTAGTATTCTGAGTGGTATCCACTCTGATGACAAGTATATTTTATGTGTGTGTGGATTGCTAATAATCTTGGATGCTCCTTTGCAGAGAAAAACTCGTTATAGTCAACTTGCATCATAAGAGAACATAAGAAGAGCCATGCTGGATCAGGCCCAAGGCCTATCTAGTCCAGCCTTCTGTTCCCATAGTGGCCAGCCAGAAGTCTCTGGTAAACTCATAAGCAAAACATGAGCACAGTGTCACTGTCTCTCCCATGTTTCCCAGCAACTGGTATTTAGATCCATGGCACCTGTTAATACTGAATACAGTCCTCATGGTTAGTAGTAATTAACCAGAGAGAGAATTATGCAGGGAATCTCTGACCTTCCTGGTGTGCTTGCTGGAGTTGATGGAAGTTGTAGCTTAGCATCATCCGAAGGGCCAAAGTTTCTCCACACCTATGCTAAAGCTTCTTCTCTGGTGTGTGAATTTACTATGTGCAGGGAATGTTTAATGTGGGAGAGCCTTTGGAAATGTAAACTTGTTGAGGCGTGTACTGAATGCCCATTCAACACGCCAGTGGGGTGTGCCAATGGAACAGAAAAAAGCACCAGACAGTTTGGGTAGGGTCGGTTCCATTACTGACAATATATTGCAGTTCCACAGCTTAGCAGTTACCTACTGGTGTAGTATACAGTCTTTACAGCAGTCTTTCCGGTCTCTTTGCAGTTTTCCAGCACAGACTAGGCTCTGGCCAAAGGCAAAGGCCAAGATCAAGCTTGCTTCAAACACAAGTATATTTATACTTTAGATTGTGCTGAGTCACTCTCACATGCTTGCTGACTCACTCTCACATGCTTAACTGGTTTAGGCTTGCCATATTTCGAAAGGTGGAAATCCGGACACAAAAGTTGTTGAGCGAAATCTCAAAAAAAAAAAAAAAAAAAAGGATTTTTTTGAGCTATTTTAACGGAAAGCTGCCAAAATCTACACTACCAACATGAGTTGCCATATGTCTGGATTTTCCCGGACATTTAAGCGATTCCCACCCAGGCACAGTTTCTGACGGCCGAATCCCTGCTATGTCCGGGAAATTCTGGGTGCATGGCAACCCTAAACTAGTTGCAGGTGCAGGACAAACAAACCCCAAATTAACCAGCAAACCTAACTTTTACCTGTCCTTTTTCTCTGCATAAATAAGCCCTTATACATTAACAAAACTCTGCTCCCATCAGGAGTGGTACAGAATTCCACTATCCCATTCTTCTAAAAAAAAATTTAAAATGTACTTAAATTGTATATCGGTGTTTTTAAACAAAACGATCTACTTTTTTTAAAAAATTCCTGATCCTTGCCCTCTCACCAGCATATGATCATTTACCTACCTAGCCTGAAGCTTATCCCTCCCAGCAGAAAGGATACGAGAGAGGGGGGAAAAGAGAGAGAAGGAAAGGTGGAGGGGAGAAAATAAGAGAGAAAAGTCTTGACTAACACGCATGTTGAAAACAGAGCCAAAGCACTGGGTTGCAGCAACGTTGAGACTGATCCAAACATTATAGTGCAAGGTCTTCCAGAAAAGCAGGCTCACATAACTTGCAATTTCTCAGATGCTGCATTTCTTTAAGGTGCCTCCACGCTTTTTCATGTTTGACCACAACTACCCCTCCGGAAGTGGTGCTTCTCTTCAAAGCAATCTGCGAATTATTTGCAAGGTGCAGCATATCTTCCACGCAGGAGTCTTAGACTTCCAACATCGCCTGTGATGTGAAGGTCAGCTCTGAGAACGTGCCTAGAATTAAACGGGCAAGTCCTTGTGCCATCGGCCACCTAATGGCCCCACACTCCTAAATAATTCACCAAGTGACCGCTTGAAACAAGTGTCATATTGTGAGCGCTTGTAAGCGCCAGTGTTCACCTTGAAACGCAGCAGGAACCAGAGTGGAGTGCCCATTTTAATTTATCCTTAATTAGCATCCCGTTACTCAAGTGACAGTGGCAATTTTGCTTGGTGGCTGTTTGACAGAGAAATAAGCAAAGGGAGGTGCTTGGAGTGTAAGTGTTCGTATCAGTGACACTAGCTCATCCTTTAATGGATGGTAAATTACCCTGCTGTGTCCTTCTTGATAGCCTCAACAGAGATCCATGCTTGCAAGCACTCAGCCAGAATAAGAGCTAGTGACTTAAATGCATCCCTCCTAGCTGTGTACAGTCAAAGTAGCTTCTTAGATCCGATGCGCTCTAATTTCCCTTTTCACCCTAAATTTTCACATGTACCCATTTAAAAGTCATTTTAAAAAACAGCAATTGATTACAGTGGTACCTCAGGTTAAGTACTTAATTTCTTCTGGAGGTCCGTTCTTAACCTGAAACTGTTCTTAACCTGAAGCACCACTTTAGCTAATGGGGCCTCCTGCTGCTGCTGTGCTGCCGGAGCACAATTTCTGTTCCCATCCTGAAGCAAAGTTCTTAACCTGAAGGACTATTTCTGGGTTAGTGGAGTCTGTAACCTGAAGCGTATGTAACCTGAAGCGTATGTAACCTGAGGTACCACTGTATTGACACTTGGATTTTGGAGCGTTGCTCACCCTTTACTCGGTTCATTTGGCTTCTGCCCATCCCACTTCCTTCAGCTGACCACACTCAGAAAATAGGGCGGGGTTACAATTGATATGGGCAGCTCTACCGTCCAATCACAAGTGCAATTTAGTTTCACTCCTACCTTCTCACTGGCTGTTGATTCTCCTGCTCTGACCATGAGAGGATGATAATTATAATAATAATGGGATGTAACCAGCTCAGAGTAGACCCACTGAAATTAATGGCCTATGTCCATTCATCTGAATGGGTTTACTCGGAGTGGAGCTAACGTTGGCTACAACCCAGGGAATAATAGAATCAGAGATTAAGATAATACTTTGCATTTATACAGCATATTGCAATTGTTCAAAGCACCATGCCTGTCTATTCTTTTAAATGGAGATGCTAGACATCGAGCTGGAAGACTTTCTGTATGAAAAGCATGTGTTCCATTACTAATCTACCACTGATCTATTGTCTCTCCCTGAGCCACTCTTCTGCCTTGAGAGCTCTGGGAATTGAAGTTCAGGTGGTGACGCTTAGGGAGCTCTAGCAGAGAATTCTTTCCATCTTCATAAAACTGAAATTCTGAGGAATGTGATGTGAGGGAATAACGGCAGTGAAACGAATGGAGAACCTGTATACATTTGGTGCGCCTTCCTCTGTTCTGTGGAATAGCATTCTCATCAAGATACGACAGGCACCGTCTGTCTACACTTCCTGTAAACAATTGGTAGGACATTTTTGTTCCGACAGGCTCTCCCAGCTGGAGAAATGGGTCTTTGCCATGAGCATCTATTTTGCGTTGTTTCAGTTTTGTTTTAACTGTATTGGCTGTTCTTTGTGTTTTAAATGGTTTTGGGGTTTTTTTGCTGTTTTTATTGTATATCACCTTCAGACTGTTGTGTAGATGGCTGTTAATAAATAATATTAATAAAATAAAAGTGGGAAGTGTACTTATGCCTTCATTTTCTCCATCTCCTCTTCCCACACCCTGGTCTCTTTTGGACAGAAAAAAGAGGAAGCTTGTGGTGCTATTAATGTGAACCTCTTGTGGGTCCACTCCTTAATGGCCAAAGTTTTTTTTTTTAAGTGTAGCTATTTTTTAAGAAAACTATTTTCCTGCCAACTGTCTTCTAAAATATAACTAAATATAACTGTTAGAGAATGTAACTGCATATGTGGCTGTAACTACGGTCATACTTTCTGAGAGGAATTAAATTTGCAAATCTTTTTCATTTGCTTTTTAAGGTCTTGGATCCTGAGCAAAACCACAGCTTCACAGACCATTACTTAAACGTAGCCTTTGACTTGTCCCAAGTACTTTTCATTGCCACAGCCAACACGACTGCCACCATCCCACCTGCTTTGCTGGACAGAATGGAGATCATCCAAGTTCCAGGTGATTAGAACTGACCAGGGTGCGGGTGATGTTAAGGCAGGATGTATCAATGATTCCTGCTGCTTGTCAGCACTGCCTGCCATACTTGTATATTATAGACGGCCACTGCCGGTATCTTCTCCCATCTCGCTCTCTTTCCAGGTGAGGCTAAAACTTCATTTCCTTTAGAAATCTGGCTTTGTATGTGACTTCTGATCTGAGTTCAATATCCTAGTTCTTCTAAAGGATGTGTCTTGTTTCAAAGGATACACGCAAGAAGAGAAGATAGAAATTGCACATCGCCACTTGATTCCAAAGCAGCTTGAGCAACATGGACTGACTCCTCAGCAGATTCAGATTCCTCAAGATGCAACCCTGGCAATCATCACCCGGTAATTTTAAAAACGTATTTACAGTCGTACCTTGGAAGCCAAACGGAATCTGTTCGAGAAGTCCGTTCCACTTCCAAAATGTTCGGTAACCAAACTGTGGCTTCTGATTGGCTGCAGGAAGCTCCTGCAGCCAATCAGAAGCCGCAGAAGCCCCATCGGATGTTTGGGTTCCAAAGAACGTTCACAAACCGGAACACTTACTTCTGGGTTTGCGGTGTTCAGGAGCCAAATGTCTGAGTACCAAGGCGTTCAGGTTCTAAGGTACGACTGTGTATGTTTATTTTGCTGTTTGGTACATTTAGTTGCTCTGCTACATTCTTGCAGCTGCCTAGGAAAATCGATAAGTTTAGGTTTGCATTCAAAATGTTGTTCCATGGCACCTGGATTCATTCCTGCCAGGATGGGGACTGTGTGGCCCTCCAGATGTTGTTGGACTCCAACTCCCATCATCCCTAGCCATTGTGCAAGCTGGCTGGGGCTGATGGGAGTTGAGTCCAACAGCACAAGGAGAGCCACAGATTCCTCATCCCTTCATTAGGACGCAATAATGTCCAACAAAGACTTTCCCCCATACCTTTTTCCACATTAAAACCATTCATAGAAATATGTTCCCCAAGCTAAGAGATAACTTTCCTTGTTGTGGAACAGGGCCCTTAGACAGATCCAGGATTGTGTCAATTTAGACGGGCACTGAAAAGGACAATCTTGGCTGCTTCTTTGTACTAGATACACTCGGGAGGCAGGAGTCCGCTCTTTGGATCGCAAATTTGGAGCCATTTGCCGAGCAGTTGCCGTGAAAGTGGCAGAAGGCCAGCACAAGGAGGCAAAGCCAGATCGCTCTGAAGTGACAGAAGGAGGAGGTTTGTGTGCCTTTTATATCCTTCTGCCAGTCGCAAGCCTTTGCCAGCTCTCTGGCTTGGAAGGTTGCCCAAGGAAGGGGGCCGTCAACATTTCCGAGTTTGTAGATTTGCATATGTTTTCTCCTCGACTGAAATAAATATGCAGTGTTTTTCATTTTGATCGCTCATGATGAGCGATAGAATTATTTGCAGTGCATCTCTGGGGAGAAAGGAAAACTCAAGCCAAGTTTGTGGCTGAGAAATGGGCGCACAGTGAGCACTGGCTGCTCAGACCACGTTTTGAACTGTGAAGCCATTAATGATATGGGGCTAGCATCCTTGATAAGCTGTTCCTGTCCTGTATCCTGTTATGTTCCCCCGTAGCAAGTGCTATCCAGAAAGGCAGGGAGTAAACCAGGAGTTTCCAGAGAGCTATCTGCAGTTATTGAGCACCTGAATACACTACAGAGCCTGAGCAGTCACCCTATGCTGCTTGGGTGATGTTGGGAGTTTAGAGATAACATGGGAAGGAACAGTTAAGGATGCAGATAAACCAGCATCGCCAGGCCCCTCCAGTGTGATGAATAAGGTTCCAGCAATAACAGAAGCATCAGCAATGCTGTGATGTGGTCATGTGAAAAAGAGGCCCTGAGTCCTCTTGCCAGAGCAATGTGGCCAGATAGTTTTCTGTAACAGTAGCACCAAAAGGATTTCTGCATAGAGCAGGGGTGGGGAACCTTATTCAGCCCAAGGGCCAGATTTGTTTCTGGGCAACCTTTTGGGGGCCACATACCAGTGGCGGGTGGGTGCAGAGGCAAAAGTGGGCGGAGCAACGAATGTGAATTTTACCTTGGTATAATGGGATAATTTCCTACACACAGTCACACACCCCTCTCTGTCTTCTGTGTAGACAAGCAAGAGGCATGGTCAGAACTGAAGGGTGCATTCCAGCCAGGCCAAAACACTTGAGGGTGCGAAGCAGGGCAGTGAAGGGGGTGGCTTGGGAGAGTCCTGAGGGCCAGGTAGAGGCCTGGCAGGCTCCAACTGAGCCCCAGACCTGAAGTTCCTCATCCCTGACATAGAGTAATGAAAGCAACAAGAAGTGATCAGCGACAGTAGATATTTACCTTTGACTCTAGTGTATATTTACTTGTGGGTTATGATGCTGCCATTCAGAAATCCTTTAAAAGCTTGCATGAAATCACCCACGTGCTGTTGTCAAGGAGGAGGCCATTGTACTACAATTGGGCATACCTGCTATAAACCGCCTACACGACAAACATAATCAGGGACTGCAGTCTTGCTGATGAGTCAGATGCTTCTGTGTTGGTTGGCAGACTTAAATATGATCATTTAGCACTCGCTTCTTGTCTGAGTGATAGCAAAAAGACATTATGGAGGACGCTTCATCATTCTACCTACCACATGGCAGTTTAAAGGCATGTTTTTTGAGGCATCTGTGCTGTGTAGAAGAGCCTTATGCCCATGAACTTTTACCTCATTTCCAGGAGCACCTTAAAGACCAACTAAGTTAGTTCTTGGTATGAGCTTTCGTGTGCATGCACACTTCTTTTTTTTTTTTTTTTTTTTTTGACTATGGCAGACCAACACGGCTACCTATCTACTACTCATTTCCAGGTTTCTTTAACTGCTTGGGGCGGGGACTTCATTGGCAGCTGAGTTGTTGATACAGTGATTGCCAGCTAAGGGTTTTATGCCAATTTCTTTTTTTCAGATCTGAGAACAGAGGAGACCCAGATGTCTGTATAAGCTTTTCATACTCCCCCCCCAAAAAAGCAGCCCTCTGTTTACTGTTTTGTTATTAATCATCAGAAATAAAATTGAACAGCTAATACACCTTTTAAAAAGATAATGTACCACTGATATCTTACATGGCATGTGCACTCAGATGCTGACACCCTGCACTATTGTAATTTAAGACAGTGTTTCCCAACCGGTGTTCCGCGGCACACTAGTGTGCCGTGAGACATCGGCTGGTGTGCCGTGGGAGGGAGGCGGGCGAGTCGGGCAGTGAGAGGCGGCGGCGGCGAGGATCCGCGTCGAGCCGGGGGCGGCTCCGCGGTGGTGGTGCCGAGCGGCGGGGCAGCGCGTGCAAAAGGGAGGAGCGCGAGACAGCGGAGGAGGAGGAGGCCGGCATGTCCAGGCAGCAGCAACTCCCGCCGCCGCCCCCTCCTCCGCCCGCTATCGCCGCCACCACCACAACAGCCGCCGCCGCCTCAGCTGCCGCCGTCCCTCAGTCCCTCGCTCTGCTGCCTCCTCCCCCCCCACCCCCAAAGCTTGGAGGTTCCCCGGCAAGGGGGAGGGGAAAAAATTAAAAACTTTCACTTTCGTGCGTCCCTCCCGGCGTGACGCTGCGCGCTGACGTCACGGGGCTGTAATGGTGGTGTGCCGCGAGACTTTTTCATTAAACAGGTGTGCCGTTGCCCAAAAAAGGTTGGGAAACACTGATTTAAGAAAGGGTGTAGATGGCATCCAGGGGCTGCCTGTATGTGCCTGGAGACAAGAAGTATTTTGGCAATGATAGGCACCCTCAAATATCTGAAGGGCTGTCACGTGGAGGATGGAGCAAGCTTGTTTTCTGCTGCTCCAGAGGGTAGGACCCAAAACAGTGTTTTCAATTTCAAGGAAGGAGATTTTGACTAAATTTTAGAAAGAACTTTCTGACAGTAAGAGCTGTGGAGCAGACTCCCTCGGAAGGTGCTGGACTCTCCTTCACTGGAGGTTTTTAAATCAAGGTTGAATGGCCATTTGTCAGAGTACTTTAGCTGTGATTCCTACATTGCAGGGGGTTGGACTAAATGACCCTTTGGGTCCCTTCCAGCTCTTCAATTCTATGAATACCTCAACCAGGAGTCAAAGAACAATGCAGCTAATTCCAGAAGGTCCCAAACCATTTGGACTTGTATCTGTCACCACCACATGGCAAACCTCTGTTTAGAATCAAGGGGTGTTTAAAAAAAACAGTTCATAGTGGGAGCTGGTAGGGGAAAAAATAGAAAATTCCCCATGTGGGAACAAGCCCATGAATGTGCTTAATATATATATATATATATATTTGTTTTGAATACAGGCCATACAACCATAGCAGCAGGATGACCTATGTAAGGCATACAGTAAAAACCTTTTGGTATTTGGCAGCCCATGTTGCTATTCTGGGCTGCTTCAAGACAGCGATGCTGATTTTCAAAATTTTGTCCTGTATGCTGGAGCTCCTGTATCAGGAGTTTGCTACACACACTGTTCTCTTCTCTTTAGTGTTCCCAAAATTGAAGTGAAGCGCAGGCTCATCTGGAGTTCTCTGTGTGCATTGGAGCCTCAGAGAGCATTAAGTCACAGCTCATGACGATGCTTGGTTTTTCCCAGGTACCACAGTGCCTGCTTGAGCAGACTGGGAATCTGATAGCTGGGCCTTGTGGTCCAGAACTGCACATACAGATCTAACTCTAGTAAGCGGCATTCACCATCACATTTCTCCCCTCGCAGCCTGGACTCTGGAAGGGATCATGGCTCAATGGCAGAGCACATGTTTTGCATGCCAAAAGTCCCAAGTTCAATCTACAGGCATGGCCAAACTTGGCCCTCCAGATGTTTTGGGACTACAATTCCCATCGTCCCTGACCACTGGTCCTGTTAGCTAGGGATGATGGGAGTTGTAGTCCCAAAACATCTGGAGGGCCAGGTTTGGCCATGCCTGGAGATCTGGCAGCAAGTAGTGGAACAGGCCTCCCACCTGAAATTCCCTAACTGTCAGAATAGATGATACTGGAGGCTTGGTAAATGCACAAATAGTCTCAGCTGATACAACTATACTACCTATGCAGAATGCTTATTGTCAAACCTTTTTAGTGCATCCTTGTTCGAGTCAAAAGTTGTTTGTGTGGCTTTTTTGGCTCCATCATCCCTGCTTAAAAAGGCCAGTTTTTTCCCTTGAAAGGTCATGTTTGCTGAGGCTGATAGGAGTTGTAGTCCAAACAATTTGGTTGGTATTAAGTTGCAGAAAGCTGTCATTGGAGGATCCCCATGTATGTGTCCTCTTTAGCACTCCCAAGAGAGAGGCAGGGAAACCTCAAATATGTTTAATCTTTGCAGTCATCTCAGATTTCATAGAATGCCCACATGCTTTCCAATAATGCAAGGCAAGGGCTGCATCTTGTCTAAAGAAATCCTAGTCAATAAAAAGTATGTGTTAATCAAATATTAAATAAAATCTACGTATAACAAAAAAAAAGTTTTGAAGGTGAAGAAGCATGCTTGCTTTGTTTTGTAAGTCATAGATGGGTGTCATCTTAGAAAAAGGCATCTTCTCCTAGGTGAGAATAGGAGAGTGACTCTTCTGTGATGAAGCATGCATATTAAAGCACATTAACAATTTTTAAAACCATTGCCTTTTAAGTATGTTGCTTGTTTGGGGATTCTTTAGTCCATTTAAAAATATTGTAAATGGAGTAATTGGTTTTATCGGTGATAGAGTTTTGTTCTGTTTCTAACTGCTTTCTAGAGATTTTACTGCATGCCATTATTTGTACTTTTTTGGTTTTATGTAACCTATGTACTGTTTTTTCTTATAGTGGGTTTTTTTAATATAAGTAATTAATCTACCCAGTTAATTAGTTTAAAATGTGGAGCCCTGGAGAAGATAAAGAAACTAAGATATTTCATAAAGAAAAAAACCTCACATGCAGTGCTGGTAATCAGTTTAAGAGCCCTGAAGTCTTAGTGACTTGAGGAAGGATAACATTTTAGTTATCTAGTTTTACTAGGGAGAGGGCCAAAGCTCAGTGGTAGAGTATCTTTTTTGTTTGCAGAAGGTGCCCCAGGTTCAGCTCCCAGCAACTCCAGGTAGGGCTTGGAGAGACTCCCAGACTGCAGCTCCAGAGAGCCACTCCCAGACAACAGCACTGAGCAACGTGGATCAATGGTCGGAAGCATTATGAGGCAGGCAGCTTCCTGTGTTTCTAGCAGAGCAGTTTGGAAGCTCTTCCCTTCACATGATACAGTGACTTGTTTACTATTAAACGCAGAACAAAAGGGAGGCTGTCTTCAGCATTCCAGCTAATCCAGCGAAGGAGTTATTTACAGTGTTAAAATTAGAGCTGGCAATCGCTGCCAGCTAGGAAAGTCATAGCAAGCTGAGTGCTTCCAAATGGTGTAAAACTCCAGTTTGTTAAGGGCTGTCTTTTTTCTTTTTTTTTCTTTTTGGCTGTTTGGAGAGAACCCAGAAATCCTAATCTGTGAACAGTTGTCTTTGTGTGGCCTGAAATTGACAGCAGGCAAAACAATGCAAAATAAAAGAGAGCCTGACAAACAGGGAAAGGGCTTGATGTTTGGCTGCGCTGGCATTAGAATGGCACTGCTTTAGCCCCAGAAGGAGGTGGGTTGTTTTGTAAAAAAGAGAGAGAGAGGAGGAGGGCAAATGCTTTGCAGCACGCAAGCCCTGCAATTGTAAGGAGCTGTAATGAATCAAGCTGTCTTGGAAAACGTTGCTCAGGCCTGCCCAGCTTCAAAACACCTAGCCCAATGCAAGCCACCTGCCATGTATTGTGACTTGTTGGGTCCTTGGCGACATTTCAGTTTCTTCAGTCTTCGTTGACCTAGCAGCCAAAAGCCAGGAGATTTATCAAGCCCACCCACCCAACAGTCTGTACTATGTAGCTGGTAGGAAGCCTTCAGCTCAGGTCTCCAGCTGCAGTTTCTGTAGGAGACTCTCAAAATATCATCATACAATATTCAAGCCCAAACAGAGGGTGCCTGACTTCTCATACAGTGCCTGTCCTTCTCCTAAAAGGAAATGATAGAGAGGTCAGGAGACTGGACAAATGGCACGCTTTAAATTGTGTAGCGCAGAATTCAGAACATCACCTAGGGACAGCTGTAGGCAGAATTCCTGTATTGCACGGGGGTTCCCTTCCAACTCTATAATTCTAATGTTCTCTTTCTTTTCTTTTGAAAATATCATTTTTTACTATTTAAGCTACATTATCAAAATGTAAGTTGTGAAATTTATCACCATTACTTTCATTTAACCCTGATAAATCCAAGGATGAAGTGGGTTCAGCTACCCTAAAATCAGATGGTGTGAAGCAGGCCCTGGGGTGGGGTAGCTAATCTATAGTCTTCCAACTCCCGCCAGCTCCAGCCACCATGGCCAGTGGTTAGGGGTGATGGGGGAGGGGGCTGTAGTTCATTCAATATCTGGAGGGGCCACCCCTGCCTCAGATGAATGAAGGAGTAAGGATTTACAAGCCAGCCAAATGCCAGATCCCTCATATCACAAACTAACCTTAGCATTGCATGACTAAAACAAAAAGTTAACGCATTGAGATTCCCTGTTTAGTGTGCCAGAGAAATATAACAAAGTAGTTACTACTTAGAACTGAATTATTTGCTGCAATCATTTTTTTGACCCGACTAATTTGAAAGGAAATCTGAAAAGCATGAATTCCAGGCAAAAATCCTCTTGCGAGTTAGGCACCATTCTTAATAACCCACACTGCCTCATACTTAGGATTTTAAAGTCAGTCTCGGGTCTGTTTTGGCTAAAATGTGGAATTTTATGAGAAGGGTATAAAATCCCGGGATCTCAATTTTTTTATTATTAAATTCATTTGTTTGCATAGCAAGCATGTGGCTTTAAAACACCTGGGCTTTTAACAAAAAGTAGCCAGTCTCTCTTATTTGCCTTGGGGCTTTCTCCCCCCTTCCCCTTCTAAAAGAGCACAGGGTTCAACTTCAGCCAATCTTGCTGCAGAAACATTAACGAAAATCTGATGAGAGCAAATCCCAAGGTGATACGGCTGCAGGCAGCTGTGAGCTTTGAATAAAGCTGCACTGTGGTTAACACACTTAAAGGAATGTCAGCAAAAATGTAGCACTTGGACGGGGCCCCCAGTCTCTGGCACCTTCTCTTTTCTCTCCAACCCCCCCCCCCCACAGCTTATAAAGCAGAGGAAGGGAACCTGTGGCCCTCCAGATGTTGTTGAACTCAAAGACCCATCAACTCTGCCAGCATGGGCAGCAATCAGAGATGATGGGAGTCTGACAGTATCTGGAGGGCAAAAGAATCCTCACTCTGCCCTGTTGCAAAAGTCAAAGTCTACTGGCACAATCTGCCCAGAAAATTATCTGGTGCTGGCCCACTAAAATGGCAAAGAGCTGGGTAAGAGTAAAGCTTGTGACCCAAACACTCTGTGTAAAGGAGTAATATCAACAGCAGGGGCAGGCAACCTGGTGCCTTCCAGATGTTCATGGAATGCAACTCCTGGAGTGCTAACTGGGACTGGAGGGAGGGAACCCAGTAGACTCCCCCAAACTATACATACACCCTGTCTTAAGTTTGCTCCCCAAGCCTGTGCTTGCATGTTTGGCAGTCAGTCCCACAGAGCTCAGTGGGGCTTCCGCCAAGAAGCTGGGTCACAGTATTTTGCCCCTCTTTCCTAGCAACACAGACTGTGGAAGTACCATATCCAAGTGCAGGTCCCCACAGCTAACTGGGACCCTCAGAGACAGGACTCTCTGAGCCCAAATCTTCTGAGAAGATTCTCTAGGCTCCCTTCAGACCAAAAGCCCCACACAGTTTAGGATGGGGAACCTGAGACCCTCCAGTTGTCTTGGGACTCCAGCTCCCATCAGCCCCCCCCCCCAGCATGGCCAATGGTCAGAGGTGATGGGAGTTCAAGTCCAGCAACATGTGGAAGGGGCCACAGGTTCCCCATCCCTCTGAAAGATGTCCTGTCCAAGCCTTCCTCATGGACAGATCCATTCAGGACCAAATTTAGTTCAAAGGACAATTTAGGATAATCTCCTCCTGCCCTCACTGGACTTGTGTGAAATCTTAACATCATACTTTTTAATCTAGTTGTTATCTTTCTAATTTAAAATAAGCCAACCTGTTTTGTAGGCGATACTTTTTTTATTACTATTCTTCAGCCTGCTTGGTTCTGTAGCCTCTTGTGAGGTTTGTATGTTTATGTAACAAACGCCAATCTGATTATTTGATGCTTCAGTCCGGCCTGTGTTCTATTTGTAATCAGAATGAGCTAAGAGAGCTTATTATTTGAAGCAGAAACCACAACGCTAGCTGTAATTGCACAACTTGGTATGCAAAGTTGAAAATTTTGTGTTACATCAGATTTGGGGCAGTAGGGGAGGGGGTCAGAGAGTGGATTAAATTTCTGCCGAAAGATGGGACACTGTTGTTTGTCACTGCGACGTATTATGAAACCGGCCTTCCTAATTGGGTTATCTGAGTATAAAGCAAAAAAAGAAAGAAAGAAACGTGGTTTTCTCAATAGGACAGATGCCCTTCACAAATTCAGGAGAGAATCATTTACAAGTCCCCCATGTTGCCAACTGCTGTCTGCAGAGTGAGCAGCTTGAAATAAAACTGGACCAAGTCCCAGTTAAAATATGAATAGTTTCCTGTATGCTTTTAGTTTCTTATTTATTTATTTTTATTTCATAAAATTTATACACTGCTTGATTGTAAAAAAAGAAAACCCTCAAAGCAGTTTACAAAGAGAATTAAAAAATGAAAATATCAGTAGAAACAACTCTTTTAAACATTCAAAAGATAAAACCAGCAATAAACTAAAAACAGACTTAAGACTTATGTCAACATTCTACATGTCTGGGTAGGCTTGCCTAATAAAAATTATTTTAGTGTGCACCAAAAAGAATACAGTGAAAATGCTTGCGTGACGTCAATAGACCAGGAGTTTCAGAGTGTAGGTGCTGCCACACTAAAAGATTGATTTCTTACAAATGCGGAATGGGTATTCTGTAACACCTGCAACAGTGCTAATTCCTCCTATCTTAATGGTTGAGAAGGCATGTATGGGTTTTCCAAATAAACTAGCTGCTTAAGTCTTCCAGCAAAATGCTGGAGAGCATTCCTATGGTGTTATGTATGCGTTGGTGTCTTTCGTTGCACACTTTTCCTTCCTGTGCCTTCCACCATTGCGCTGATGAGGGACACTGCGGGACACAGTAGTAACATACATTCTGTCATTCTAAGGATACCTGTGCAAAGCTTGCCTCCTGCTGCCAGTACCCCTTGCTGTAGACTCTACTCACTCTGTGTGCTATGCTGCAGTGGTGGAGGACCTGTGGCTCTCAAGATGTGGTCAGACTCCTGCTCCATTGGTCATGACCATTGGCCATGCTGGAGATGACTAATGGGAGTTGGAATCCAACAACATTTGGAAGGCCACAGGTTTCCCACTTTGGCTCTATTGGTCTAAGAACACAGGACACTTTGTTCTACGGATCCTTAGTGCATCTATCTCATTATTGTCTTGGCAGGGAGAAGCGAATGTGGGGTCCTGCAGATGTTGTTAGACTAGAACCCCCATGCTGGTTGGGGCTGATGAGCATTGGAGTACAACAACACACATTGTCTATAGTGGTTTACACGGACTGGCAGCAGCTCTTCATCTACCCAACTCTACCTGGAGATGTCAGGGCTGAATCTGGGGGCTTTTGCAAGCATAGCCATGTGCACAACCACTTAGCTACTTCTTTCTCCCATAGGGTCTTCCTCATGGACTTATATGCTCTCTTTTGTTGATTTAAAAACAAAGAACGTGTTTGTTCTTTTGGTTAAAAATACCGACCTGGAACATGGGTGGGGGCTTGTGACACACACAGAAATGTTGTTGGAGTCCCAATTCCCATCAGCCCAGCCAGTGGGAGCAAGGAGCAGGGAAGATGGGAGTTGGTCCAGCAACACTTTGAGGAGCAAAGGTTCTCCACTTCTTTTCTCGAAGAACATAAAATCTCCTACAATGTGTTATCCATTGTTCAAAACATACGTCAGGGAGAGACTATTGCCGTGTGGCAGAACACATACTTTGCATGCCAAAGGTCCCATGATCAATAGCTGGCATCTCCAGTTAAAGAAGAATCAGGTAGCAAGTGTTGCGAAAGACCCCTGCCTTTTGTGCCCTGAAGAGCCGCTGCTTGTCAAATAGACTCAATGAGAACAGTGGTCTTTACTTGGTGTAAAACATCTTTGTGTTCACTTGCACCTCACCAGCTGCTGTGGGAGAAGTGGCAGGCTGCACACTCTGCAGTCTTCATGCACACACATTTGGACGCATATGTGTTTGAGAGAAGATGCATCTTCCCTACAGCATCTTCCCTACAATGGGTGTGTGTGTGTGTGTGTGTGTGTGTGTGTGTGTGTGTGTGTGTAGCTGTGTTAAATGATGTGACTGAATCATTGATCCTTAGGAGTAGCTCCATCAAGTGGTTGCCCATCCATTTAGTGGAGCCAGTCAATATTCTCTCTAGAACAGGCATAGGCAAACTCGGCCCTCCAGCTGTTTTGGGACTACAACTCCCATCATCCCTACCTAACAGGAACAGTGGTCAGGGATGATGGGAATTGTAGTCCCAAAACAGCTGGAGGGCTGAGTTTGCCTATGCCTGCTCTAGAAGTTGCCGGCAAATGTTTCTTATGATCATATCTGTGAAGTGACCTTTTTTCTAACCTTAAGAGTGTAGAGAGCATGTTGCGGAAGATGCGAAGCCTGATTCTCTCAGCGACACTGCTGATCTGGCTCTGCCACCTGAAATGCCCATTCTAATTGACTTAGATGCCTTGAAGGACATTCTTGGGCCACCAATGTACGAACTGGAGGTAATTATTGACTATTTTCTATCTTTGCTCTTTTTTATTTTGTAGCTTGTATAAATTAGTTGGTGGTGGTGGTTTGTTTGCTTCCCCACCTTCAGAACAGCCAGGTTGGGAAGGGACTTCTGGGGAGAGTCCCATGGGCCAGATAGAAAGGCTGGGGTGGGGCCTGAATTTGGGCCCCAGGCCTGCTGTTCTCCACCTTATGCTAGTGGCACGAAATCTAAGCTCTTCCAGAAGCTACTTGGTTACATCCAGACTACATCTGAAGCCTCTGAGCTCTGTTCAGGCGCAAGGGTAAAACCCCTCTTATTACATGCAGTAGCAGGTAGCTCCCACTGAACTGTAGGTCTTATAAGGCCAGTGAAAAAATTAGGACCTAGGGATGGAATGTCAAACCTCCAGTAGCTCTGTGTGCAACTTTGAACCATTGGGGTGTTTTTCCTTGCGATTTTGTCACCAGGATCTGGCCACATCCAGGGGCCAAGATTACCGGATGGCAGCTTCATAAAAGAAGTGAGGCTTTGGCATGCTTGAAGGGGTTTCTTTCTTCTTAAGCTGCTGTTGCCCTTCTCTCTGCAGCGAGGAGCGCTGAACTTCCGTCTCTGTGAAAAACATTCCAGATTGGTTCCGTTTGTTTTTCTTTGCTGCAGTCTGCAGTGGGGCCTCTCTCCCTCCCCACCCCACCCCCGGCTCAGAAAGCCTCACCTCTAACCTTCGCTCTGCCATCAATAACTAGCTGGAAATCAAGACCCTGCAAAGGCCAGTCACATGTCAGCGCTCAGCTCGAGGAGGCCCGGCAGAGAGAAATTGAAAACCTCCCGTAATTGAATTGACTGGCCCTTCCGGAAGGGGAAGGCCCTTTTCAAATGAATATATATATTAGAGAGAAGTTAGGCCTATAATCTCATAAGCGAGGGTGCTTTGGAAAGAATCAATTCAATCAGCTGTTCCAAAGTCACAGTTCGCTTTTAGAGTCAAAACCTCTTTTGGTGGAATCAGAATATGGCACACCCCAGACGGATACATGTCACTCGCTGGAATTTCGAAATCCGATCCTGGCAGAGTCTGAGTGTGTATATCTAAAGCACCCTTTTGCCTCTCTCAAGAGAGATGGCTCAGCGCTGGCTGAGGATGATTAACTCATGATGGTTTCCTGAAATGCGAAATCCCTTTGTGTGCCTAGGAACACCCTGTGGCCTGCCTCTTCTCACATCTGTCTCTGCTGCTCCATAGGGCTGCTGCCACCCTGGTCCCAACTGCAATGTTATCTTTACAATATTGTTGATGAATCCTGGGCTGCTTAATGGCCACTGGAAACAGCAGGTGTATAGGACTGTTGACAACCTGGAAGCTGTAGGTGAGGGCAGGAGTTGGAAACCTGTGGTCCTCCAGATGTTGCTGGAGCCCAACTCCCATTCTTCCTAACCATCAGCCATGCTGGTTAGGGCTGATGGGGGTCCAGACAGCAGCTGGGAAGCCACAGGCTTTACCCCCAGACTTAGGGGGGGGGGTAAGGCTGACTCGCCTAGCACTTTGCTTGAAAAATGCTGCCTTAGGTTTACAACAATGGACTCCTCTGAGTATTCAGTGGCAGCTCATCCCACCATTTGAAAGCTAAACTTCTCATATGTGTGGCAAAACAGAAAACGGGTTAAAAATCAGGGCAGGGTGTTTGTCTGCAGCATTAACACTAAACTTTTAAGATAGAATTATCTGGGTGGATAAGAAAGTCTTCACTTGGTGCTACAAGGACACAAGACTTGGCAATAGGTGTGCCATTCTGGGGAGAGAATTTCACAGAAAAGTCCACAGTTGAGGTGCCACCACTGAAAAGGCCCTTTGTCTCGGAAGTGTGTAGCAGGGAGCCTCTAAATATGGCTTCAATATTTGGGAGTAGGTTGCCCTTTGTATGTCTACATCCTAAACCATATGGGACTTAAATGGTTTTAAGCCAGCACTTCAAATTATACTTGGAGACAAACTATTAGGCAGTGATGCTCTGTAAGTGAGATGTGTTCTATTCAACCAGCCTCAGTCAGCAGTCTGGCAGCTGTATAACAACTGCCTGAGGCAGTTGAAGTTCTGTGGGTGTAGACACTACCTACCAGAGTTGGAACACTTCTGAATCCCATTGAGTTCTGTAGAACTCTCCAATTAAATCAGGGAGACAGAAAGGCACCTAGCTTTGGCTAGATCATGGCCCATGTGAAGGTTTGATAGAGCACTTTTTAAAAAGCATCTTCCTTTATAGCAGTTAAAGTTGAAGGTATAAGAGCTGACCTTTCCTTACTTGGAGAAACTGAAAAACAGGGTAGATCTCTGGGTTGTTGCATAAATGAAAAGTTCCATTTGCCAACTTCAAAAAACTTTAACTCATTTTTGCTGTTACAAAAAAACAGTACTCTATTCTCTGCTCTATGAAGCACCCATTTTAAGCCCCTACCCACATGCACCCTAGCCTTAGGAAACTTTCATCAGAGTATATGTTTGCAGCTCCACCCTTTCAGAAAGCTGTTATCAGTGGTGTTTCAGTCCTTGGCTTCCTTGGCCTGATGCAGGGAAGAAAAAATATGTGTAGCCGGAAAATATTAATGTGTGTAGTGAAAGGGTAACATTTCACTTGAAGTTTTGCTTGCTTTGTTTGTTAAAGCTAGGATTCTGGAAATGATCCATGCTGCAAAATGTTGACATCTTTCCGCAGGGCCTGCAAGAAGGAGCTGTGCCGCCTGGCCTTTGGTTTGGACTCAGTCTAACCCTTATGTTTCCCTCCCCTTATGGTTCTGATTTATGGGCTACTGCTAAAATGAGGCTGCATTTTAAATTGTATTTTAACCTGTATTTTAATTAACTGTCCCCCCCCTTCCTATTACATTTTATTGTAATTTTATTGGTGTTAGCCACCCTGAGCTGGGTTCTGGCTGGGGAGGGTGGGGTATAAATAAAATATTATTATTATTATTATTATTTTGCGCCCAGTAATAAGCAGAAGTCAATAAGCAGAAGTCATTTCTGAGATTCCCTCCTGTAATCCTCTTAGGAATGTTCCTAGAAGCTTGTCCAGAATGCCTGTGAACTAGGACCATTTCTGAGTATCAAGGATGCTCTAATAGCATGGGCATACCGTCTCTGCTGGCTCCTTCTTTGTTTCTGGGCTCAGTTCAAGATGCTGTTCAGCTCTTTGGCCCCATCAATGCAGAGTTACTCATGGCTCAGTTTTATCCCTTATGCTCATGGGCGTAGCCAGGATTTTTGTCAGGGGGGCTGACCTTTTGTTAGGGGGAGCAGAACCTCAGTTTGCTATGTAGTCTTATTAATTGGGGAGGGCAGCTACACCCATGCTTATGCTATTTAACATCTACATGAAACCACTTATTAGGGTCATTCGGAGAAACCCATCTTGGCCTTTCTGCAGTACTGAAATCAGAAGACCTATTTCAAGCGGGAGCCTTATTTTCGGCACCAAGCTGTCCTTTTCCACAGAAATACTATGCTTCTTTCAGGTGTCCGAGCGGCTGAATCAACCCGGCGTAGCAATAGGTTTGGCTTGGACTCCTTTAGGAGGGGAGATCATGTTTGTAGAAGCCAGCCGCATGGATGGGGAAGGCCAGCTGACTCTGACTGGGCAGCTGGGCGATGTCATGAAGGAGTCGGCACATCTTGCCATCAGCTGGCTGCGCAGCAACGCAAAGAAATACCTACTGACAAATGGTATGTGAGAAGGCATGAATGGAAAGATCTGGCGCGTGCTTCATGCATGCATAGAATAGGTTTTGAACATGTCTGGCTTTTGCTGCCTGCCTCGGACTATAGAAGTGGAGGCCATCAAGCCTCTGGAAGACACCATACATTTTGGGTGGAAGGCATTTTTAGCTTGGGGCAAGTTGCAAAAGGAGACTGTTGCAAGTGCTTTGCATGGAAAAGGTCCCAGGTTTGGGCCTCAGCACAGCCCATGTAAATTAGCCGCCAAACAATACTAGCCTGCTCAGTTTTTTACTAGCCTACTTTTTACCCATAAGAAGAACTGGCAGAGAACAAACAGGGCAGTCTGTCCCAATTTTACCAGCCTTTTACCAGTTAAAATCAGGCTTATGATTAGCAGGCTAAAAACACAGTAGGCTGGCTAAGAAAGGCGCTGACATGTCTCCATTTTATTATATTAAATGTCTTTATGCCACCACTTTGGTTAACCCAAAGAGCCTTATAGCAACCCAATGTAAAACAGAAGCTTTTCTTTTTAAATTTCTCTTTTTGGGCAAGGGTTTGATCTTTAAGAGTGCTTGGAATTGAATTAGTACTGTATATTTTGACACTGCTGTCTGGTTAAATTAGTCTGGGAATTCTTTCCTCTTGCTGCAGTAATTGCTTTGATTGTATTTTTTTAACTCCCGTTCTCAGGACATACATAAACTGAAAAGCAGATAGGAATGTTTCCAAATAAACAAAGAATTTGTAAATGGCCTCAGCTGGAAATTCCATTTTTAAGAACAGCGCAGCTATTGAAAACAGCAGAGTATTGGTTTTGAGGGACTTGCCTTCGTGTGAATGATCTGCACCTTGGTTTCTTAAGGTTGCTTTTACAAAAGGCTAAGAATGCTGTTTTCCCTCTAGCTGCTTTTTAAAGATGTGCTTTAAGCCTCAGCCCCTCATCTGTAATACGGAGATAATATTAGGCACATGAAACCATTGAAAGCTGCCTTATAGTGAGTCAGACCTTTTGGTGCACCTTGCTCAGTCCTGCCTACTTTGACTGGCAGCATCTCTCCAGGGATTCAGGCAAGGGGCAGTCCCAGTCCTGCTTGGAGATGCCAGGGATTGAATGCATGTGAAACCACGTGCTCTACTCACGAGTTACAGTCCAGATCCACTTTTGCAGATGCCAAAGGTGGTGTGTGTTTTCAAAGTATGCTTTGAAAACTCAGGACACTTCCTAGCGATGCTCAGTGTGTTTGTCCAATGGTGACTTTGCCTTAGGCTTAGTAGAAAGCATCTCCACCTGGGCAGCTGATTTTCACCACTGGGGCCCTGCCTTGTGCAGCCCTCTGTGCCATAAAAGGTAAAGGTAAAGGGACCCCTGACCATTAGGTCCAGTCGTGGCCAACTCTGGGGTTGCGGCACTCATCTCGCTTTACTGGCCGAGGGAGCTGGTGTACAGCTTCCGGGTCATGTGGCCAGCATGACTAAGCTGCTTCTGGCGAAACAGAGCAGTGCACGAAATCGCCGTTTACCTTCCTGCCGGAGCGGTACCTGTTTATCTACTTGCACTTTGACGTGCTTTCGAACTGCTAGGTTGGCAGGAGCAGGGACCAAGCAACGGAAGCTCACCCCGTTGCGGGGATTCGAACTGCCGACCTTCTGATCGGCAAGTCCTAGGCTCTGTGGTTTAATCCACAGCGCCACCCGTGTCCCCCTCTGTGCCATAGCTCATACTATTTCAGTGTCCCCCAACCTTAGCAACAAGGAATTTGAGGGGAGGGGTGCCTAAGCAGGTAGGTACGACTGGCAAAAATTGGGTGTCCCACCTTGTGCAAGCCCCAGTAGATAAAAGTCCTAACTAATTTTATCATTCACTTGAAGATTTATCCAAGTGAATTTACTATTGACTGACTACTTCGAACAGCATACATTTTTGCCTGATCAAAACCAGCAATTCTGAAAGAAACCAGTGCTTTTATTGCCTGCACCCCGTATCATCACCAAAGAAGCATTTCTCCTCTCACATGTGCAGAAGGGAATGCCTCTGCTGAGATGGCCCTTATTCAGCTACAGTTCTTATAAACACTTTAAAAAAATTAAAAGTAACTTTTTTTAAAAAAAATAATCTGTCCAGTTATGGGGGGGGGCACCATTTTTAATCCAATCAATTCATTTTAGTACCACGGAAAGTGTTCGTACTGCTGTTAAACCGGTTTATCTGGGAAAGTGTTTCCAGATTCAAAGTGTAGCAGAGTATATTGACACAGGTGTTTTCTTCCTTAATCCTTCTGTCTCCCCCTCCTCCTCCACCACCCGGCACAGATCTCCTTTCAAATGCTCTGCTGCCAAGTGGAACAAGCGTCTGGAATGCAAGTCCTCCAGTGATGTGGTTTGTTTATTTGTTTGTTTGCTTTCCCCCAAAGAACAAAAGACCAGAAGCACCGCAGGTTTGAATTTTCCACACTGAACATCCCCCCTCCCCAATTCTCTTTCTTAAAGCTTCTGGAAGTTTTGATCTCCTTGACAACACAGACATCCATCTGCACTTCCCAGCTGGAGCTGTCACAAAAGATGGACCATCTGCTGGTGTTACCATAGTAACCTGCCTTGCCTCCTTGTTCAGTGGGCGGCTCGTGCGTTCAGATGTAGCCATGACTGGAGAAATTACACTAAGAGGCCTTGTTCTTCCAGTAAGTATTCTTTGCAGATAGCGATATTGTTGAGGCTTTCTATCTCTCTATCTCATCCCCTGCCCCACCCCCTGCAAAACAAAAAAACCCATCACACCGCACATTCCAATACTAGTTCTAATTCTTTAATCTAGTCACGCTACTGAAGGTTGTCTGGTAAAGTTAGCACAGTTCTACAAAACAAACAGTTAGCAGATACTTTATTTTTCAAATCTGCTCTACATTGGTGATCTGCCACAGGCGACATTTGCAAGACAACAGAGAAGATAATAGTAATTTATTCCAGCGGGTGGGGCTTATATTGTCAGATATTGCCTAATTGAAAACTGTGGCCGCATCATCACTTTGTTATCTGGGGAGCTGTTGAAGAAGGATTTTTTTTACCAGATTCAGCCAGTTTTACTTCCTTCCCACTTCTGTCTTGATGACAGCTAAGAATACCCCTAGATCAGACATGTTCAACCAGTCGACCATGGTCTACGGGTAGATCCCTGGGTGCTCCTGGTAGATCATGGTTGATCGCGGGACCCTTATCGATCTCAGGATTAAAATAATGTTTCCAACCCCCTCCCCCCTCTGTTCCTCCGTCGCGTAAAGTGTTTGCTTGTTTGGAGTTTGTTGCTGTCAATCGTGGATATGATCATTGTCTTAATTGGTGCGTGCATTTGTTTTCTTACGGTTTTTTTGGTGAGCGATGTATGGCATTTCCCCCCAAAAAGTTCAACAACTCTGGCTCCTCCTCCCTCTAATGTCAATGGGTAGATCACTGCCAGTTTTTTTATACTGGGAGTAGATCGCAGTCCCTTGGGAGTTGGATGTGCCTGCCCTAGAAGTTTGGTTAAACACCACTTCCAAGAACTGGAAGTGTTGCTCACTGGGACAATATGGTTTGAGCATATGATGCCAATCCTGGCCTGACTGCAGTGGCTGACGGTTAGTTTTCGCGTCCAATTCAAAGTGTCGGTTTTGACCTATTAAGCCTTAAATGGCTCAGGTCCACAATACCTCAAGGACTGCCTTTCCTCACATGAACCGACCTTCAGCCCCTCTTCATGTGCTTTCTCCACGAGGTGCCAGGGGTAGGAATATGAGAGGGCCTTTTCTGTGGTGGCTCCCCACATGTGGAATGCTCTCCCCAGGGAGACTCACCTGGCACCTTTGTTACATATATTTTAGGTGCCAGGCAAAATTAAACAATCTGTGTAACTGTAAACCACTCTGTGATCCTCAGATGGAAGGGTGGTATAGAAATTTTAATCATCATCTTCCTTTTTAAAAGGCACTACTTGTGCGGGGATTTTATTATACTTGCCCAAAATCATCTTTCATAGGTTTGCTACAAAAATAAAAATACAAAACTGACACATGCCTCAGCTAGCCCAGGCCATTGTGATCTGAAGTGCTTTCTGGAATGTGCATAGTGTTGGTTGAGGTCACCAACAGCAAGCAAGAAAACACTCCCTCTTCCATGTGACATCTCAAGGCACCATTCAGCCTGCAAAGAGCAAGTTTGCACTGGACCAGAAACTGACTAATCTCCGGAATTAGTCCTTTGCCAGTTTCAACCCTTATTCCAATCGAGACCTTTTCAGGATTGGTCATTGGGCTAAAACTGATGATGAGGCTTTTCTGCTCCTTTCCCTCCCTTGAGGTTGGTTTCAGGTCTTCTGTATTTGTAGTCTTAAGTGTTCTCATTTCGCAGGCTGGGGCCAAAATGGGGTGGCTGAACCAATATGGCTAACTGCTCTCATCCCCAATACACACAAGAAACAAAAACCAGAATCTGCATAACAGTTACACTTGCTTTGCTCTGTGTAGATCGGCAAACAAGTGATTCAGGTTAAAGGCAGTCCTGTTGGTTAATGATCCCAGGGAATGTCCTGAAGGCTCACACACATCACAAAGCAAGCCTTCTGCAGCAAAATAGCTTCAGCTCTGTTCAGTTCCTAGGTGAGAGACCATCTAGGAAACTCATGTATGTTGTCTTTAATGATGGGAAAAGGTGGAATATAAATTTGATTAAATAACACATAGTCCAGGGTTACATGTGTTTTTGTGCCCCCCCTTCAAATCTGCATGTGGCAAACCCAAATTATGTATATGTTTATTACATTTTATCTGTTTGACAAGCATTCACATAATTTGGATTCTTTAAGGAAGGGGTGAAGGGAACAAATGGACATGGAGACAAGAGAGGAGTTGGCAAGAAAACACTGGAGTATGATGCATTGGTCTGTGAAAACATTAACAAAACAAGTTGAGAAAATTATTTGCACATAGCATAGTAATAACACAATGCCTTATTTCTGCCAGTAGCATCCTCCTTAAACTCTCTCTGCTCTCCCCATTTCATTCTGTGTATTTAAACAGGTTGGAGGAATTAAGGACAAAGTTCTAGCAGCACACCGAGCTGGACTAAAGCGAATTATCATTCCTCAAAGAAATGAAAAGGATCTTGAGGAGATTGCCGCCAACGTACGGCAGGATCTGAATTTTGTGATGACAAGCTGCCTGGATGAAGTTCTTAATGCCGCTTTTGATGGGGGATTTTCAGCCAAGACAAAACTTGATCACTTCAACAGTAAACTCTAAGCAGATTGACTTGGGCTCACTCAAGGAACAAAATGCAAAGCTGATGTTCATCTGGCAGGATGCAAAAAAAAATGTGAGAGTGTTTAAAAGTGGCCAACACTGGAATGAGATTAGAATGTGTGAAAGGGCTCTTCTTCATTTGGCGGTACAAACTTGCTGCCCATTCTTACTGGTCTTTATGTGCATTAGTGGACAGGAGTCCAAAGAGATAGATTTGAATGCTAAGCTCTTAATTGTTAATCCCCTGTGCAATTAAGGGGTAGACTGATACAGCAGCAGAATATCCAATCACATGAGCCTCCATGAAATCTGCCTGTTAATTTATTGAAGCCTGCTTTCTTCCACCCCCACCCCCACCCACCAAGAGCCTGATGCAAATGTTGAGATTTTACCTTGCTTTAATATCAGAGCTGTAGTTAAACTGTCACTGATGCCAAGCTACAGTATTGTTCACTTCGGGTTTTTAAGCTGAATGGGTATGCAAATGAATTAGTTCTGGTCTTGCACATGGGATTGTCCTGAGGTCTCATTCTTACAATAGACCAGGGACTTGCAGCTTTGAATCATAGGAGAGTCTCTGAAACTAGAAGAGTCTAATTTAGAACAGTCTAGGAAGTGTTGCAACAGAGGTGGCGAATTGTGTCTTCACCATTGGCCTTGCTGGCTGGGAGAAGTCCTACAACATTTGGGTCCAAAGGCTCCCCCACTCCTGCTTTAGAGAGTAACTGCATCGAATTTAGTCTGCTGCCCCGCTGCTCCTTTGACTGCTTTAAATTAATGAAGTGATTCATTTGAAATGGTAGAGGAAGAAGCAAAGCATTTCTAGACAATATATGGCCTGGCTGATTTGTTAATAATAGTGCTGTTAAAATAGTGTTTAATATCAGAAACTTAACTTTGATTATTATAAAAGACTTTATTGCCTTGAAAAGTTGTAATGAGATCAGACACAAAATAAAGAGCTGATGGTACACAAGAGCCAACTTTCCTTTCAGGCTGAAGGTTCTCCTAGCACTGATAACACTTTCTACATGGAATGAGAAAGAGCCACATCTGCAGTGGTTTGGTTAGGGAAATAAGTATATGAAAGAGAGAGGAGATCATTCTGGTAAAAAAGGGGAAAATAATTATCTATTGATTGCCTGAAGTATCTCAAGATGCCAGCTGGCTCACAGGGGCATTTCTGAACAGAGGCTTGTTAGTGACATAACAGCTGTGAGAGATGTGACATACAGAAGAGAATGAGGTCTCCCAGACTGAGCAGTAGCAACTGTTCCCCCTGAGCAGCCCTCCGGCTGTTGGACTCTAACTCCCATCAGCCAGCCCCAGACAGCATGCCCAATGGCTAAGGATAATGGGAGCTGTTGTCCCAAAATATATTGTGGATGGTCATCATAGGGTGTTTTCAGAGCACATTCATTCATTTCCACAAAGGAGTCCATTTGCGTTCGATACAAAATGGGTTGTTTACACAACCCAGTTACCTAAAGAATGCTCATTGGTTATTGCAGGGATGAGGAACTTGTGGCCTTCTGGACATTACTGTACTCTTAACTCCCATTATCCCTGACCTTACTGGCTAGAGTTAATGGGAGGTGGAGCCCTACACCATCCACAGGAACACACGTTCCCCACCCCCTAGGTTATTTGAAGCTTTTGCTTGTCTAAAAACCACCTGTTTCACGGAGGCCACACACAATGACTTCCGTTTAAATTACATTTTAAATAACCTTTTAAAGGTTATATAGCCTTACGTTTCGCACAGACACGTTTTCAGCATTCTGTTTCACATAAAAGAAGTTCTAGTAAACGTCCATCCATGTAGCATGGCATGAATAAAGCACAATGCTTAAATGTCATAGGATACTATGCAAGACAGCACTAGCCCTGGCCTTGTTCCATGGAATGTAGCTTGGGCATGTGAGCAAGAGATGCATCCTTCACAGGGCTTAATATATGACTGCAGTTTTGGCTTTTAAGAACTCCATGTGCAACACACTACTTGACTAGTGTACAAAATCATACCATAGGGACGGAAGGGGGTCTTTCTTACCACACCCAGTGCTCAAAGGACATGGGGTTCTGCAACCCACCGCAGGCTACAGGCACTTTGATTTGATTGATAGATGTGAACACACGAGCAGCACTACTTTATTGTACAAAGTTGTGGGTACAATTAGTATTTATGAGAATTTTGTTTTACAAACATACAAGGCTACAGGCAAGCACTTCAGATACGCAGTGTGGTGTTGGATCACTTTCCACTGCATTTTATTTATTGCTCTTTCAGCTGTTCCTGCCCCTCCCCCATCTTCTCCCACATCAAGCAGGGCAAATCTATTCTGGTCATGAATAGCTCAGGGCTTCTGAAGTCACAACCTCATCACACCCAGAGGTATTTGATCAATGCAAGATTGCAAGCGATACTGGTAGGGTCAGCTTGCTTAAACCATTTTTGACACACCCACTATTTTGACACTCTTGGAAATATGCTCCCTGCCACAAACTCTGTGTGTTTAAATGGGCCAGCTGCAATTCCTTTTGTTCACTCTCAAAATAAGCTTTCATCATAATTGCCCCACACAAGCCCAGCTTTTGGTTCATATATTCAGTACTGCTCTTTAAAAACGTTTTCAAAGCCACTGGGAAATTTTCATTAACTAAGGGCTGCACAGTGCTGTGCAGTTACTTAGAAGCAAGTCTCACAGAATGCAATGAGGCTTGCTTTTGCAGGCAAACGTAGGATTGCAGGTTTATCGTGACATCAACTGAAAACAATCTAGTCAAGTACAGCAACCCTCACCCTAGGACAACTGAGTCCTGCAAAAGAACAATAGATGTTTTAGAACTCCTAGTAAATATTTTACTTTTGAGTGTCAACCAATATATAGAGGTGATCTAGTCAACACTGTGTACATAGGGTTGTATCCAATTCAAGAGTGGACCCAATAAAATAAATGGGCGTAAGTTAGGTATATCCATTACTTTCAATAGATCTACTCTAAGTAGGAAAAACACTGGAAACAACTCTGACTTTGAAAAAACCCTTCACAAAGAATACCCGAGTAAGCTTCGTAGTTATGGGATAAAAGGATCTCCTAATGGAGAGTGAGATAGTGGAGTCCCCTTCGTTTCAGTATTGCAACCTGTGCTTTTCAACATGTTCATTTATAGATGTGTTTGATAAAAGTATTTATAAACCACCAACAATATATATATATATATAGTACGTAGGCTGAGACCCTATCTGCCTGCGGACTGTCTCGCCAGAGTGGTGCATGCTCTGGTTATCTCCCGCTTGGACTACTGCAATGCGCTCTACGTGGGGCTACCTTTGAAGGTGACTCGGAAACTACAACTAATCCAGAATGCGGCAGCTAGACTGGTGACTGGGGGCGGCCGCCGGGACCATATAACACCGGTCTTGAAAGACCTACATTGGCTCCCAGTACGTTTCCGAGCACAATTCAAAGTGTTGGTGCTGACCTTTAAAGCCCTAAACGGCCTCGGTCCAGTATACCTGAAGGAGTGTCTCCACCCCCATCATTCTGCCCGGACGCTGAGGTCCAGCGCCGAGGGCCTTCTGGCGGTTCCCTCATTGCGAGAAGCAAAGCTACAGGGAACCAGGCAGAGGGCCTTCTCGGTAGTGGCGCCCGCCCTGTGGAACGCCCTTCCAGCAGATGTCAAAGCGATAAACAACTACCTGACATTCAGAAGACATCTTAAGGCAGCCCTGTTCAGGGAAGTTTTTAACATGTGATACTTTACTGTATTTTTGGTTTTTATGGAAGCCGCCCAGAGTGGCTGGGGAGGCCCAGCCAGATGGGCAGGGTATAAATTATTATTATTATTATTATTATTATTATTATTATTATTATTATTATTATTGTGTAAAATAATAATAATTTGTTAATTTATTATTTGTACTGCATCCATCTGACTGGGCTGCCCCAACCACTCTAGGCGGCTGATTAAAATCATTTAAAAAATCATAAAACACAAAGCCAACGACCAACCCTGAATCAAAGTAATTCTCTACAAAACACTTGGCAACAAAACATTGTAATTGCCTGTTTAATTTCCATGGGAACAGTTATCCAAAGTATTAGCACCATGATGCTAAAAGCTTTCGTTCTCATACACACTAAACAAAAATGAGGGTGGCATTTGATTATTGTAGTGATAAGAGACAAGGCAAGCCGTGATATTCTACCTCCTCTGTCAGCAGCAATCAGAAAACCAGTTTCTGGAAATTGCAAGAGGAGAGAGTGTTGTTGCACTCAGGCCCTGCTTGCAGGCTTCCCACAGCCATCTGGTGATCACTGTAAGAACAGGATGCTGGACTAGATGGGCCTTTTGGACCAAGTCAGTGGGGCTCTTCTTATGCAGTGTATCCTCACCTTCTAACAGATGCCTAAAAACCTAAACAGCCATGTAAGGATACTGTAAGCTGTTAGGTACTCAAGTCCCCACTTCTTGCCCTATTTTTCTTTCCCAGCTGACAGTCAACATACTGACTGCTGACCATGCTCCATTATCATCGGACTAAATTTATATTGGGCCACTGCAGAAAAGGCCCTCACTAGAACTTTTTAGATGAGTCTTATTTAAAAGGGAGAAAGCAGGGTAAACAATTAGGGCACCAGGCAGCAAATGCATATAGATGAAGGCCCTCCTCTTCCTAAATATATTTTCTCCAGACAGAGAACTGAAACCCTAAGGGGAGGACACACACACGCGTCATTCCTGGAGTTTCCTTTCTCTTGGCTCCCGTTAACCAGCTTATTTTTATCGTTCTTGAACCCTGCTCAATTTGTATTTGTCAGTGGGAGATTCTTCCTTGGCTCAGAAGCGGGGAGATTCCTCAGCTAATCTTTTCCCTCCTCTGCTCCTGTAGAGCAAGCTTTGTGGGAAATTTTGCCCTCCGACCCTCACTGCTAAGGAATGCAACCCTTTGTCTTCCTGCTAGCCAGTCTGGAGACACTTGATGAGAAAATCCTGCAGGCACCCCTTGCCTCTCCTGGAATGGGAAGCTACCCCGCCTGAACTTATAGGAAGCCACTGGCCCAGGCAGGAAATGTTAATGGAGAACTGGGAGGGAGAACTGATTGAACTTCCCTTTTGAAAAAGCTCTGTAAGCTCCCCTTCCAACACATCACTGAGTCATGATTCAAAGCAAGCTGCTAGGCATTGCTATGAAATCACCCTTTCCATCTACTCCAAATCCAGGGCATGAAAAAATTATCTTGAACCAGAAGGGAAGTATTCCTTAGTGCAGCAACTCTAACTCCCAAACTCTGGTCTATGAGCCACATACAGGTGGTCCATGGTATAGCCCCATTAGATATCATGTGTTTAATTATACTTTTGTTGCTTCTTTTATTGTAATCCTAAATGCACTTTATTGTATTATAATCTGAATTCTACGATTCAAACTGTAATACAGTGGTACCTTGGTTTACAACCATAATCTGTTACGGAGGTCCATTTGTAAACCAAAACAGGTTGTAACCCAAGGCACGCTTTTGCCAATGGGGCCTCAAAAAAAAAAGGGGGGGGAAGGGTTGTAATCCAAAAAAAGGTTGCAACCCGGGACATGCACTTCCGGGTTTGATGTGTGTAATCCAAACTTAGGCAAACCAAGGTACCACTGTACAGTATAATACAATGTAAGAAATAAAAGCAGCAATAAAAATAGATTAAGAATGGTACAGCATCTAGCACAACACATTGGAAAAGGCAGCTGAAATATCAGAGCTATAGTCAAATTGTCACTGATGCCAAGCTACAGTCTTATACTTGAGTAAACTTCGTAAAAAGCAAAATAGAATTTCAGTAAAGGAAGGTTACAGCAGGGATCAACACTTCACTACCCCACCCCCCAAAAAAATTCCACATTACAACCAAAAGTTCATAGGGAGACATCTCCAACCAAGGAGGCAGCTCCAAGATATTACTCCAAAATGGAAGAATGAATACACAGCTCCTCTCCCATTGGTTATTGAATATGTGGTCATAATTCTGTTTCAGCAGGATTTGATGTCATAATACTGTTCCCACCCTATTCTTCCAAAGGCCTGTGCAGGCAGCCACTGTAAGGGCTCAAGAATGAAAAGCAAACAAGTAAACACTTCCTTTTTAATACAGCCAGGCTGCATCATTGTCTGTCTTGAAATTTGTATTTCACAAAGGGGAAAACACACATAATGCTTTCCCTCCAATTATTGTATGTATACATGAGCTGAAAGCAGCCAAGGATGGGGCTAGGGACTGCCCTAAACACTGTGACACAAAATAAAATTGATGCTCTGGAAAAACCCACTTTTTTCATTCTCTCGTTACATGTCATAGCAACATAGACTCCTACAAAGCCCCACACCCATATGCTAATATTTCATTTCCATAGTCCATTTATGAATTTAACCCAGCAAGTATAACAGGAGTCTCCAGTAACAAAAGAGATTCAAACCGGTCTAACTTGCACATCAAAAGCCAGGATGTTAAGTGTAGTGTATGAACAAAGGATCTGAGATTTGTTTACCTCTTTTGTTCTCTCACATCTCTGACTTTCTAAGCACGAAGGTTTCAACCCTAAACACACCATTACTAGGAAGTAGTTCTTACTGAAAACAGTTGGTTTTACTTACAGGTGAAGATGTGTAGAAGAGGGCTGCACACATTTTTTTAACTGTTACATAGGCAGTCTATTTTCTCCATTAAAAAGGGCACACGAGGACAACCTGGATCTGACTGCAGTGCATTCAGCTTTTTTTTAAAGGCAGTAACAACATTGCCTCACTCCTCAAAACCATTTTTATAAACCTGGTAAAGGAGTCTGCCGCTGATGCTGCAGCAATGGCTCTCACTTCAAGCTGCATGAGAGTGAGAAGCCACAGGGCAACGAGAACAAATCAGCAGCTACTTTCTGTTTCATTAAACAAACGTGTGGCATTCATCTTGGACCATTTAAAAAGATTTTTAAAAATAAAAAATGTCTGTGCATGTCAACTAGAATTGCTCCCCAACTGATCTGGATTATTATTTTTTTCAGAAAAGAAAAATCCACTGGAGAGCTGCTGGTGATCAGGGTATGCACTAGCAGCTTAGACAGACTCTGGGCAGCTTCATTATGACTTGGCACATAGTTTGAAGGCACATAGTGCAACTGATTTGCTGACGCTAAGCAAGTTTAGATCTGGGCAGGGTCTGAAAAGCTTCCATGTTCATTGCTTTGAGTTCCATCCCGGAGGACAGGGGAGATATACATATTAAAAATATATGTAACCTTAGTTATACTGCCAAGTGGGTTTGCAAACATTCCCAGAACACAAGATAATTCAGGAAACTCAAAGAAAAACCTTTGCAACGTCAGTAGTGCAGCAGTTCAACACCTAAATCCTATATGGCTAGGATCCATGTTACCTGAAAGATTATCTCTCTTTTTGAACCTGCCCTGGGGCTAAGATCTGTGGGAGAGCATCTTCTCTTAGTCCCATCAACATCAAAGTTGGTGGTGACAGGAGAGCAAGCCTTTTCCTATATTGTGGGATTCCCTCACAAAAGGGGTTAGACCAGATCTCTGTTATCATTTCACCAGTAGGTTAAGAACTTCCTATTTAGACAGAGCTTTAAAAACCAGGTGCAGTTTATGTTCACTACTAGGCTGCTTGTTATCAGGACAATCAGTATGTTAATACTGGCTCTAAGTGTGTTTTACCGTATTTTAACTATTGTTTTTAACTAGATTGTTTTTATTACTTCACATTTTAAAATGTTTTTAAAACTGTTGTAAGCTGCCTTGAATCCCAACTTGGGAGAAAGGTGGAATAGAAATACTTTAAATAAACAAACAAATCCAGCATAATTGGCTGCAGTATGCACAATGGTCCAAGGTGCTCTCTAAGTATATTTGCAATGTCACAGAAAACAGCAGGGCAGAGATTCTCAGAAAACATACAGCTGCCAAGATGCATGCCATCCAAATTGCATGCCATTTCACTGATGCCCTGAAACGTATCACTGTCCAAAGCAAGGTTATCTTAAAATATCTGCATAATTCTTACTCAGTTTCAATGCCCTTCCTTAAATACAAGGGGGAAAGAGGGGCAAACATTCAGAAGTAAACTTCAGAGTTAAATGACCCCCCCCCAAACAAAAAAAATCAGAAAAAAGTATTTATGCAAATACATTGATTGGTTATGTGTACATTACACCTTAAAGTGAGCAGAGCCCTGCTGGATCAAGACAATGCCCCAACTAGTCCAGTACTTTGTTCTCACTGCAGCCAACTGGATGCCTGTGGAAAGCCCACAAGCAGGATCAAAATGCAACAGTGGTTTATCCATTTGAAATTCCCAGCAACTAGAATTCAGAGACATACTGCCTCCACCATCAGAGACAGAACCAAGCAATAGTGACTTGTATTATTAACAAAACAAATTCCTTCCATCCAGTAGCACCTTGGAGACCAACTAAGTTTGTTATTGGTATGAGCTTTCATGTGCATGCACACTTCTTCAGATACACTGAAACAGAAGTCACCAGACCCTGATATATAGTGAGATGGTGGGGAGGGGCATTACTCAGGATAGTGGGAATGGGTGATTGGCTGATAGGTGTGATAAACCTGTTGACAACTGTTAACGACTGCAATTGGTCTTACAGGAAAAAGCAAGGGGTGAGATGGCTTAAAATAGCTTTATCGTGTATAATGAGATAAGAATCCAATGTCTCTATTCAGACCACGTCTCTCCATGGTTTTAAGCTTGGTAATAAGTTGCAATTCAGCAACTTCTCTTTCCAGTCTATTTCTGAAATTCTTTTGTAATAAGACAGCTACTTTGAGATCTTGTATAGAAGGTCCTGGGAGATTAAAGTGTTCTCCTACTGGTTTCTCTGTCTTGTTATTCCTGATATCAGATTTATGTCCATTTATCCTTTGGCGTAGGGTTTGGCCTTTTTGTCCAATATAGAGAGATGAAGGGCACTGTTGGCATTTGATGGCATACACAATGTTAGATGAGCAATTAAATAGTCCTGAGATGGTATGTTTTATGTTGTTGGGGCCAGTAATGGTGTTGTCCGGGTGTATGTGGCAGCAAAGTTGGCATCTGGGTTTATTGTAGGCTCTGGTACCAGTGTCCATGTTAAGTCTGGTTGTTTAAGGTTGGGTGGCTGTCTGTAGGCAATGATAGGTCTTCTTCCCAGAGCTTGAGAAAGAACTGTCATTGTCTAGGAGAGGTTGTAGATCTCTGATGATGCATTGAACTGTTTTAACTTGGGAGCTGCAAGTGATTACTAGTGGTGTTATTTTCTTTTTTGGGTCTGTCTTGCAGCAAGTTCTCTTTGAGTATCAGTCTGGCTCTGTTGATCTGTTGTTTAACTTCATCAGGTGGGTATTTTAGTTCTAAAAAGGTTTGCCGTAGATCTCTTAGGTGAATGTCTCTGTCTGTAGAGTTGGAACAGATGCGGGTGTAATGTAGGGCCTGGCTATATACAATGGATTGTTTGGTATGTTTGGTATGGTAGCTGGAAGCATGTAGATATGTTTGTCGGTCAGTTGGTTTACGGTATAAGGTGGTGTCTATACGCCCATCCTGTATTTTTATAGTAGTGTCCAAAAATGTATTTCTTGCATAGATTGGTTCATTGTTAGGTTGATGGTGGGGTGAAAGTCATTGAATGTCTGGTGGAAGGTGTCCAGGGTCTGCTGACCATGTGTCCAGATAATAAAAATCGTCAACGTATCGCAGGTATAAGAGAGGTTTGAGTGGGAAATGTTGTTCTAAATCTGCCATGAAGCTGTTGGCATACTGTGGGGCCATGTGGGTGCCCATTGCTGTGCTACTGATATGGAGGAACAGGTCATCACCAATTTTGAAGTTGTTGTGGGTAAGGACAAATGGCAGAGTTTGGTAGCAAAGTCCGCTGTGATTTTATTTGAAATGGTGTTCCTTATAGCTTGTAATCCATCGCTGTGTGGGATGTTGGTATACAGAGATTCCACATCCATAGTGGCTAGTATAGTATTGTTAGGAAGATTATTCAAAGATTGTATTTTCCTCAGAAAATCTGTGGTGCCACATACGTAGCTGGGAGCACTGATGGCATATGGTTTCAAAACAGAGCCCATATAACCGGAAACACCCACAGTAATAGTGCCAATACCTGAGATAATGGGGCATCCTGGATTTCCTGGTTTGAGTATTTTAGGTAGAAGACAGTATTTTTAAGCAAGCTTAATACGCAACAGGCTGAATGGCACTTACCTTAATGCAGCTGCTTATTTCATACCTGCTTTGAAGTCAAAACTAATTAGTAGCACAGTCAATATCCTGTTAAAGCAAACTGCAATCTATTGAATTCTAGATTACAACTAAATATTTACATATAACATAGCAGCGGGGGGGGGGGAATGGGCAGGATCAGCCATATTTAAGTACTTTGAAGTACTTTGATAACCAAGGAATCGCATGTGGGCGAGTGACTGGGCTGATTACCAGACTGATTCAGCCACAGCAGACATGGAGAAGTACCCCTCACACAGTGTATTCAAACCCTCTCTCCTCCCAGTTCCCTATCTGCATTGTGCTGAAGCTTGCCTTGTGGGTCTTGATGAAATGAGGTTCTTTTTGTGCCTCACCTATCTGCATCCAGCAGCCTTCTGCTTCCTAGACCCCCTTCCCACCACAGTGCTATTCCAGCTGTTGAATAGATAGAATATTTCCCATTCTTGCATTGATTCCTGCCTGCCCCTTCTATTAAAGGAATCCTTATAGATTACTTTTAATCTTTCACAAGCATTTCCCTCAGGATAACTTTTAAGACATGCAGAGTGTTCATCTGTGTAATCCGCACAAAAATTAAGAGCGCCTTGGCACAGATCCCATTGGCAAAACAAAAGTAAACACAAAAGAAATATCACATTGGTTGACATTTCTGGAAAGTAGATGCAGCACTAAGCCCTGCATGTTGAATCCCAGAAATCCCAACCATTAACGTTCCAGAAAAAAGGTCAGGTCAAAGAATGGCTGCTACTACCACCACCACCACCACCACTACCACTGGGAATTCCTCTAGGAGCTAGGAACACTATCAGTGTTCCCCTTGTGCAAGAACAGGCAGCATATCCTTGGACAAAGGAACAAGGAATTCTGAGCAATGTTGCATTCAAGTGAGCTTCTATTCCGTTAAGGCAAAAAATTCACTTAAAAGAGTTTTCAGTTTGCCAGGAATTCTTTTAATGACAGAATTTAAAAAAGACCAAAAACAGCTTATTTCAACTGCCTCATTTAAACAATCGGTCTGTAATTTATAGTTACAAATACTGTATAGACAATGCCTTCTTGTACTGCACAACCAATAAATACAAGAATGACTTCAAAATGTCTAAAGGTCTCTAAAGTCATTTGAAAATGTGCCTGACCTTCCACTTTTTTAAATTAGAACATTCTCAAACAAATCTGCAGTTATGCTTGAACTCAAAATACAATGGCATCTACAATTTAAAAGAAGCCTTTTTAGGAATCAGTTCAATGTTGCCCCTTTTTAGACACTGTTATGTTCACAAAAATAGCTGAATGAACAACAGTATCATCGAATGAACTACTGGAAAGAGACTAAGGACTTCAATCCTTTGCAGAGTTACTCAGGTTTAAGTTCCATATAGGTCCACAGGACTTATCTGTACTATATAACCAGTGGCAGGATTGCACCCCCCTAAAAATGATACCAAACATACAGAAGTATACACTTTACCATAAGTAATTATAAGTATCAGAAAATGGACACCTGTAATTAATCTCAAAGGGTCAAAAAAAGGAAAAAGGAAAAACCTGAATTACATAAAAGAAAAAAAAATCATTTATTTAATGAAAAACTAGAAGTTAATAAAAATTAGCAAATACACAGAAAATTTACACAAGAACAGCAGCAATACTATGTAGTGACTTACGCAGTGGGAGGGGAGGAAGAATAGGGGGAAGTAGCGGCCAGAGACTGGACCGCCTTGCATGGCTTGTCAGTCAAAGGAAAAGAATACAAATTAAACACAAAACAGTATCTGTTCCAAACGTACAATCAATCTACAAACAAGTTTAGAATTATTTTACAACACATTTCATTCAATCAGTTCTTAATACAAAAAGATGCCCATTTTGGGTAGAATATATATATATATACACATACACGCATATATATATATTTTCAGTGGTTTACTGCTGACTTATTTTAAATATATTAGTGTTATTACATGCAACTGTTTCCTGTACTTTAACAGCCTTCCTATTAATTTACCTTCATATATGCTAACCTCTCCCTACCAAATTGTTCACATCTGGCAGTCAAAGATGTTTACCTTTGTTCTATGAAACTGAATGCTGTGGGTTGTTTTTAGACACTGGCCTGAAAACGTCAGATCGCGGTTTCAACACATCGAAATCGTCACATTAATGCCTAAATTGCCGTTCTCTGCAAAAAGCTGTGCAATGCTGGTGTCAAAGACTAGACAGTCACTGTTCATGATGGCAGTTGCAATCCCTTCGTGAATTGATCGAGGAGTTGCTTCCCAAGTCAATCGTCGCCTATGACCATTTAGCTCAAGTCGATAAGCAAAATTTTCAGCTTGTTTCCGTGTTCCTATCAGCTGTACAATTGCAAAGAACTGCTGGTGACCATCATATTTCTCCTGTTTCTCCAATACAAGCATGAAGTGAAAGCCAAAACAAGACTGCATCATAACCCAGTCAACGGCACCAGGAAGATTAATGTCTGTAGCAAGGAAAACTATATCTTCTCCCTGTAGCGTCGTTATTGACTTATGCTGGTGCATGAGATGAGGCATGACAGCATCTAGAGAGCCTTGCCACTTACAAGAAGCACCAGGACATGGGCACGAATAAGGCCTGAATTCACAAAGCTCTTCGTGGTCTGCTTTTTCAGTGTGGGGCAAAGTGATTTCGCAGCCAGAGGAGGCATATTTACAAGGAAACAGTACAGAGTTGGCAACCTTTTCCATAGCCAAGTTACGAATTGAACCCAGTGGGCCTCGGCAGGTCGGACAGCATGTGAGCTTGGGACGACAGTTGCTACAAACAAGATGGCCACTTTGGCACTGCAGAATAGGTGGCAGTACATAGTCAAAACAGACAGGACACTCAAAGAGACTAGCCAAGTCATTGTTGGAAGCGGTGGTGCCAGTCAATGCAGGCACCCTCTGTGATGGTGTGCACTTGGAGGTACCCGTGGGAAGCGCTGTAGCAGTTTGACGACTCATTTCTGTAAGAAAGCAAAACAAAATGAGCACATTTGTAAAGCTCCTTCTTTCAAAAGAAAACAATCAAGCCTACTTTTTTTTTGGGGGGGGGGAGAATCTGACACATTTACTAAATGTAAAAATGGTCTAATCCAGCGGTTTCTGGACTACAGGCCACCATCCCTGACCACTGGTCCTGCTAGCTAGGATAATGGAAGTTGTAGTTCAACAACTGCTGGTGATCCAAGTTTAGGAAAACTTGGTCTAATCCAACAGGGCTTATAGGTCCATCTAGTCCAGCATTTATTTCTCACAGCTTCCAGAAGGGTAACAAGCACAACATGAAGACAGCAACCCATCCTATATGCCAACTTCCCCAGAAACTTGGTATTTACAGTGATACTGCCTCTGATCATAGAAGCTCCACTTAGCTAGACCAATTCTCCATTAAATTTTCCAATCCTTTTTCAAAGCCATCTAAGAGGATGGATGTTGGGGAGGTTTTGCTAAGACTTCCGGGTATAGGGCAGTATATAAATTCAATAAATAATAATAATAATACCAACACATGTTACTTGAATTGCAATCAATATATAATGTATTGGAATATGTATTTTAACCACATTTATTAATAATTTGTAACTAAAGAAATGGATGAGATAGTTGTGAAGGAATACTGCTTAATTAAAGCACGTAATAAGGTGGTTTGGGGTAAATGAGTTTTAATCTATTTTTTAACAGCCATCTAAGCCATGGTCAACACCACATCTTGTGGTTGGGAATGCCATACATTAATTTGTTGTGTGAAAGGTGTTTTCTTTTGTCTCCCCTGAAATTAATTTCACCAGGGGACCCAATAAATGCTAAATATTACCACATTTCACAATGTCTGAAATCAGAACCTGATGTGATCTGCATTAAAACATAAGAGCCACCATCAAGTTCATGCTCATGTCTGCGTCTAGGTCTCAGTGGAAGCAGTGGAAGTTAAGCGTGTTTAACTGTGTCTGGACTACAGCCAAAGTACCAATGAAGTTTAAACGGTATTAAAAAGTATTATATAGCAACTAGTCATATGGCGTTAATAAGTAGTACAGACATTCAGGTGCTGGTTTTGTATGGAGTAACACAGTCTGTTTGAGAAAGTAGTATCTCGGAGTTAAAATGCTCCTGAAACGCAAATGCCAAGAGAGCTTCTCTACATGTAGGATACATCAAACCTGTGATTGTAGCCACACCCTGAACAATGTATAAAAACACAGGACTGCAGTCACAATCCTTCTGTCATAACAACTGCAAGCAAAACCCGCAAGTGACCAGTAAGCTGGTTTGTTTTACTGCATATATTTACCCCACAAAGAAAAATCCCTGAGGCATGCAACAGTGGGCAACTGCTAATGATCTCAGAGATGAGGTGATTCTTTCCACCATCTCAAAAATAAGACTAATTAGTGTCTACTTAAAAACATAACAGCTTCTCTAGTTAAGTTTTGTGCTATTCAGGAAACCTTATCCTTGATACATTCAAAGTTCTTGCTCAATATACTCTGGGCAGCAATTAGCAATTTTGCTTAGCCGTTTGCAGCACAGAAATCTCTACCTCACTTAAAGACAAGCAGTAACCTTACAAGGAAAAAGAATGAGAAAATTCCTGGTGTATGTATTGACACATACTTTGCATATAGTGTTGTTTTAAAGAAAGGATAGTAACATCTTTTTAAAAAATAATAATAAGCAGACTAAAATAGAAACGTTTTGTACTATTCACACTTCAAGCATGGTAATAGCTTACAAATTGGTTTTTCACATTAGTCAAAATATTTTCACAAAGTCTCTAACCATCTGGCTACATTTTTTGTGTGTGGTTGCAATGCTATTACATACCTTAGAGACTATAGCTAACCTTAATAGCCTGCTAAAAGGTTCACTGGGAACTGAGAAGCTTATGGTGCATTTTTAGTGAACATAGAACTGCAAGTATTTAAATCAATTAATGGTATGGATCAAGCAATTAAAATATTTTGAATAAAAATATGCCACCAATTAATTGATAGGCAGATTCTTTCAAGAATCTAATCACACTTTGTAGGGAGCAATTCCCATTAACACAGTGGGCCTTACTTCTGTGTACACATGCATATAGACACACTGCGCTAATTATTTTTGCTTACAAAAACATCATATTGGAACAGACATTTCTTCTATCTCAGACAATAAGGAATCTCTTTCCATATGCTGCCCCCTGTGACACGTGTACGCATCTAAAAGCAAAATACAATTTCCTTCAGAATAATTCATTTGTACACAGGTGTAACCAACAGATTACAATTTATGACCCAACCATTAAAAACCTTTAAATCACCTGACAGCCCACACATGTAGATAATCCAATGTAGGAAGAGTTAAATGTTCATTTCGGCATCCCCTCTTCCCATCTTGTAAGCCTTGCAAGGTAATTACCACTACGCATATGCTTAGAAGCTGGGCACTAGAACAGGCAAGCTCAGCTACCACACACATTTCAATACACCACTGAACAAGTCACATTCAACTCTGAATGACCATTTAGACATAAGCACGTTGCCTCACTTTTTACCAAATTAATCTGCAATGCAATAAATATATCCACTGACAAATATCAGGTTGTCCCAACTATCTTGCAGGCCCAATCAGAACCTTCAGTTATCTATGGAACTCATTGCTGGAAGACTGGAGAAATCAACTAGTTTTCCTATGGGCCAACTCTCACAACATTTTAATATGAGTAAAATTACAATATCCAACAAGAACCCAGAACCTGCGCCTTCTCCCTCCCTCCCTCCCTCCTCCTGGCTTCTCCCTGCCCTGCCTAGAGAAGGAAGGGGGCTGGGCTTTGATGAGCCGCGGTTGGCTGAACACCATTTTAAGCAGCCTCTGTCCGGAGCCAGCCCTTTTGTGCCGCTCATCGTCTTGCCGCCAGCCCCTGCCGCTCATAAGGAATAGGTAAGCAGCCACTGGGGCTCATCCAGTGCTGTAGAGAAGGGGAGAGTCAGTGGGGGGGGGGCTTCCCAAAATATATTCCGCCCCCCCACAAGGTCTGAGGAACAGTGGACCGGCCCCGTGCGAAAAAAAATTGCTGACCCCTGGATTAGTGCACTGTGTTGTGTGATTGGGTTCACTTGAAAATGGTTTGGAAACCACAGCTAGTGCAAAATTCAGCTGCCAAATTGCAGGACAGTTTGAGCATATAACATCAATATTGGCACAACTGCACTGGTGGCCAAGTTTAACTCTGGTTTTGACCTATAAAGCCTTAGGCAGTGCAGTACCCCAGTATCTCAATGACCACCTCTCTCCACATGAACTAACCTGGACCCTGCATTCAATCACCTTTCACTATGTGTCCCTCTAAGGGAGATGCAGAGTGAAGATACAATAAAGGGCCTTTTCAGTGGAGACTCTCCACTTGTAAAATGCTCTCCCCAGGGGGTTATGCCTGGAACTATCACATTGTTTTTAATTGCCCAGGCTTTTAACTCTTAATTTGGAAGGTGGTGGTTGTTTTTAGCCTACTTTTGTGCTCATCCTTTTAGTGGGGTAAGTTGGATATGTCCTTTTTATATATTTTTATGAATGAGCATTTTAGGTTCTTGTTTTAGTCTTATTATTGTTTGGTTTTAATGTTTGTTCTTGTACTGCAAGCTGCGTTGCAAAAAGTGACAAGTATAATCATAATATATATAATCATATATAATTATATAAATATATAATCATAATACTATTTTATGTACAGTTGACTTTCTTTTTTTCATGGTTGATTGTTTTATGTATTCATTGTTGCAACTTATCCTGGGATTTAGGACAAAAGGTATAATATTTTGCTTGAAATTATTTGATATATAAAATCAATCAATAAGACAGCCTTTAATATTAATGCGGACAACCCATTTTTAAATTTTTTAAAACCCGCAACCTCAAAAAATAATCAGAATTTACCCTATGCCAGTTCAGAATGTTGCATCTGGGTGGTCCCTCACAACAGAACACCAAAAACACCTGTAGTTTATACTGAATATATTAGTACAAAAGGTTTACGAGTTTTTGCTTACAGTTACTCAGAATGTCTCATCTCTCCTTTTTGGCAGGGTTTGCTAGAAGAGAAGCCGCCTTGTTCTGTGGACACTGAAGTCAACACCATAATGCTCTGACTACTAGGCAAGATCTAACTGAAACTGCTGGTTTTACCAAGTGTGCTGTGCAAACTTTACCTCCAATTTAAGTTAATATGAGAATTTGTTTTGACTTGTTATATGTTTCATAAGACATCTGTAAACCCCAAACAAAACTCAAATCGTATGAATTTTGTCACACACAAAAATAAAAGTTTGAAAGATTCAAATTATCTCTTTGAGTAGCACCAAATGTACTGCAATTCAATCAATAGAGCCTGCCTCCTTTGTTCTCTAAGAACCAAAGAACTAACAGTTAGGTCATAAAGTATTAGACCTTGATGCACTCTTCTCAATTTCTACTGGGTATACTGTACCTATGGCTGTTGTCACTTGTTAAGATCTAAAAGCTTGATTTAAAAAAAACACACACCCCTTAATGACCCATTTTTTAAACTACAGTTGTGCTCACAAGAATACCTTATCACTGTTTGACAGCCAGAGTTAGTCCATCACAGTGTCCACACTTTACTACAGATAATTTGGTGTTAAATCTGAATTAGTTGTAAGCATTCCTGTGAGACCAGAATTAAAGTGTTGAAGCTACTGACCAACAGTCATGTATTTTCTAAGTACATATGCCTCCTCTGCATTACAAGGGCTTGCATAGTAAACAACATTTTTGCAGGGTGAAGTAGTGAGCAACCAGAAGAAAATGGAGTAGAGGAGGGAGGGAAAGAACAACATAAACAAAACTGCAACAGAACTGTGTGTACAGATGCTTCTGCAGTGAAATAGTTAATCCTGAAGTCACCAAGGGAACACAACCAGATGTTGGAGGTTGCTGTACTTTTTGATAGCCATCTGAGTGTTTTATTCACCTCTGCTACTCTACTACAATGCACAAGGCTGCTGTTTTAAAAAAGAAAAGAAAAAGTAGTAGTGATAGCTATTTTCATCAGCACCAGCTTGGAACGATAGCCCTCGCTCTTGACAAAGTTCTGGCTGCAGGCTTGGACACTATATTGTGATTCAAGGAAGTAAATAAAACCTATTTTACTTTGTCACCATCTCCTTTATTAACACAGGACAAATAGTACAAGAGGAAAAAGACATTCAAATTGACTCTCATTATGTCTATTTTCTAAAGCCATGTCAATTGTTCTGCTACATTAATTCCATAGAATAAAAATTAAAGTGAGCAGTATGCACACCAACTAATTACAGCTGAAGTTACAACCAAGGTCTTTTTCACCCACATAAACCTTTACACAAATCTTCAGGAACAACACAGATAAATATGAAGTGGACATATATGCAACAGCCTGGGGTGCTTGCGGTAGAAAGTGGATCTCTACACAACAAAGGAAATCCAGGGTAGCCTGTGAGTCACTAAGTATGTTTTGCACACCACACACACACGTGGGTAAGTGCTGGATCCTGTCCCACCATCATGGAGCCTGCCAGATCCCGCCCAATTCTGCAACTATCTCTAACATCCATAAATTTTATGTGGCTTTTTGATTGCACCAGTTTCATATTGTGTCTTGATACCCGCAATACAAAAATCCATGTCAGAATCAGATTATCACATGAGGAGCCCAACTTCTCACTAGTACACCCCCAAATTCCACTGTGCAAAGTATTTCTACAATGTCTGCTCCAGCTGAAAGGAAAAACTCTATAAAAAGTTCAGGTGCAGGCAAACAAACTAAAATTCCGTACCTTGTTTCCCCAAAATATTTTGATCATGCTGAGTAAACAGAAGCATTTGAATGTTGGATCAAAACTTGGTAGGGGTTCAAAAAAGAAAATGCATTCAAATCCAGCCTCCAAGTCTGATTTCCTTAACAGGTGCCTTGGTAATGAAAAGAGGGTAAACACCTGCATGGATTATATGATGAGCATTCATACAGTATGTTTCCCCCCAGTAGTAGTTGGATTTTGAGGGGGAAGGGGAGCTACATTCCAAACGTGTAGTGAATGTAAAGAAAAATAAAACATGGGCAACAAACCTATTTCTGATAGCTCTTTAAGATTACAGGATCAGCTACTGTACTCATCAAGTGAGAAACTAAAGATGTTTCTGATACTGTGCCAAACAAGGAAAATTGGCCATTTGCGATATCCCAAGCAACTGCTGGCTTTCACAAATCTCACTGAGGTCCAGCGCCTAACAATGCCAGTGTAAGAAATGCTACCTTTTCTTTTGCTGGTTTTATTTCCTGGAAGGCATGTATCAAGGACTCCTTTCCATGCGTATAAAAAACTGAAGGCGGATTTCCCCGTCATGAGGAGTAGAACAGCTCATTGCGTTTCTCCATAGAAACAAAAACAATCCACAACAGAGGCCCCTCCTGGAAACGCCAAGGCTTAGAGACAGCCGGCGCGAAAACAATACCCAGAAGGGGGCACAAATCCATGCGAGGCAGGCAGCTCCCTGAACAAGGGAAGGGCGTTCCTTTAATGAAAGTTTCCGAAGTAATCCAAAGTGAAAGACGTGCTAGTGTGAAGAAGCTGCAGAAAGTCTCACCAATTAGATCCACTTTGATTAGGAAGCCTCCTAAGATGGAGACCCGAATTTCGACCCCCACCCAACTCCTTTTCTTGCGCGATCTCCGGAGCCCTCGCGAATCTGAACTGGAAACAACTGCGCCCAAACCCAAGAGGGAGGCGCACGGTCACATCCAAAAGCAGAAGCAGCAACTCCCGAGTCCAGTCCGAAGCCTCGTGTGGCAAAGCTATTGGTCGCTGAAGAAAGCCTGAACTCACTCTCCGCCAGCTCCTCCTAACGCCAGTGAGAACGAGGAGGCGGTATCCTGCTTGGGCCCAGGGAGGGAAGGAGGCTGGGCGGGCAGATCTGCCTCACATGATCAGCCGGACTCCGTTTGCAGCCAGCTATCGCAAGCATCCGCCAAGGGAGACTGCTTAGCGCAGCAAAGGTCGCGCCGGGAAAAGAAGGCTTGGTCCTTCCTTCGCTACGAAGGGACGATCCTGGTCACTGCTCGCCCGGAAGACGCTCTCGAAGCGGGAGGCAAACGAGCGCCGGCCCATCCACCCCCAGCCCCTCCCTCTCCAGCGATTAAGCTGTCTCCAAAAGCAGCTGACAGAGTTCAATTACTGTCCTTCCTGCACAGCAGGATTAATATGGAGCAAAATTCGAGTGAATGAGTCAAACTTGACAGGCTGGTAGGCAGAGTCAAAACAATGGACTTGAACCATCTAGTAAAACAGTTTACTACGTATCTGATTTGGATCTTCCCCTTTAACTCTTAAGAATGTTGGTAATTTGCACAGCTGATGTTTTGAAACAAAGGAATCTTGACGTCTACCAAATCATACTATTAGTCTACCTAACTCAATATTGTCTACACACTACTTGGCAGAACTCTCCGGTTTGATGCAGGAATCTTTCCCAGCCCTACTAAGATGCCAGGAACTGAACCCTAGGCATTTTGCATGCAAAGCATGTGCTCTACCACTGAACTATGGACCTTCCCATAAAAGGTCTTTATATACACCCTGAGTATTTTTAAAAAACTGGGATAGCATGAGCAGGAAACTCCACGGAGATTTTACTGATACCAATAGAGGAATGAGCCTAAACTAAACTGAGGAACTTCTGCTGACAAAATTCCTTAACCCAAATTCTGTACCAAGGAAAGGGAGGATAGTGCCTGCAGCCTGGAGACACAGACCATGCAGTCAACAGAGGACAATTACTATGCACAAAATGCCAGGGATAGTACTGACCACAATGCTCCACAGCAATGACACATGGAAGAAACCACTCCAAGCTCAACAGGTTCATCTTTATGCCTATACTCCTGCCTAGTTAAACACTTTAAGGAATGTATATGATCAACTAATTAAGTCATAAGAAAATTGGCAAACAGCTAACGAATGTATTAATTGTCTTGCAAGCTCAAGTGCATCATGGTGAGGATTTGAGGGGCTAGAAGCACATTTCTGGCTAGCAGACCACTTCAAGCCTTGTTACAAATTGCTAGAGAGCTCTTTACATAGTTTAAAAGGGGGCTGAGGGCTCCCAGCAACCAACTAATGATCAGGATAGCCACACTCCCTCTCCTTTTAAGGCAATAAAGCTTTAAGTGCCATTTCCTCCTTCAGGCCTCCATACTGCTCACTGTGTCTGCCTAGCTCCCAAACTGTGCTGCCATTTACTGTTCTGATCACCTATTTCGAGAAGCTGGGCAAGATAATGAAGGACTTCTGCGTGTGAAAAATGGCAACTAAAATGATCAGGGGACTGGAGCAACTCATTTACAGTACAAGGAAATTTTACGTTTTGAGATACTGAGCTTCAGAAAAAAAGTGGGGTGTATGTTAGAGATGTATAAAACGATGCATGGTGTAGAGAAAGTAGGCAGAGATGCTTTACTTCTTTGCTTCTAATGATTAGGATTAGAGGATATCTGGTTTTCAAAATTGTGATATATCACTAGCTAAAAATTGTGATATACCAATATATTGTGATGTTGAAGTAAGGATGGAACTATGCAAAGGTGAACGGGGCAACGTCCTGGCAACTGCTACTACTTGTCGCAGAGGTGGCCTGCAGGGCCTCAGGGAGCCAGTGGCAGAAGTGGCAACAGCCTGTGAGGCCATATCATGGCGGTGGGAGGTGGCGGCAGAAGTTGTGGTGGCTTGTGAGGCCTTGCCGTGGCAACGGGAAGTAGTGGTAGAAGCAGTGGCAGCCTGGCAGAAGTGGTACAATAATCAGGGACTTGCGAGGCCTCATGGCAGTGGGAGGCAGCAGCAGCAATGAAGGCAACTTGTGAGGCCATGTTGTGGAAGCATGATGTGGCAGAAGTTGGGGTTGGCCTGCAAGGCCTCATGGTGGTGGTGGGATGTGACGGCAGAAGCAGCCTGTGAGGCCATGTCACTGAGGCGGGAGGTGGCAGCAGAAGCGGCCTGCCTTGGTGAGGCCTTTAAGGCCACTGCCGTTTCTCACCACTGAGAAGCTTTGCAAACCGTCACTTTTGTGCCCCTGACGCAAGGCCTCACAAGCTGCCACCACTACTACTGCATTGCCGTGGCAGTGTTGATTCTGTCACTGCCGGACCACTGCCGTCACCTCCCGTTGCTACCACAAGGTCTCGCAGGTGGCTGCTTCTGCTGCCACTTCTGGCCACTGCTTCTGCCGCCACAGCAACATGACCTCACAGGCCGCCTCCTCTTCCTGCTGGACAAGGCCTCACAGGCTGCTGATTATCATGCCACTAGTGCCAGGCTGGCACCACTTCTGCCACCACAAAGTGACCTTGCAGGCCACTGCTGCATCTGCCTCCTGCTGCGACATGGCCTTGTAGGCTGCCGCCACTTTTGCTGCCAGCACAAGGCCTTACAGGCTGCTTGTGTTCAAGCAAATGTAAGCAAAAGTCTCCTGCAGGCTTTCCCCACACAAGACAAGGTTTGCTTTTGTTCTTTTTTATTTTGTGTTTTTTTATCTCGTATTTTTATGTTGTAAACTGCCTTGAGATCTATGGATGAAGGGCAGTAAGACAAATTTTACTACTACTACTACTAATAATAATAATAAATGCAAGTCCTTCTGAATTTAATGCAGCTTACTCCCAGATAAGTGGCATTGGGATTGCAGACACAATAATGTATAATTATATAAATAATTTAATCTTCTACATCAAAGAGCTCAATAGTTGTAGTCATAATGTTTCTATATTAGGAGTTTTGATTATCATGTTCTTTTAGGATAACTTAAAATTGTATCTATTTGTATATTTTTTCACCTCTTAGGTATTTAAAAAGTGAACCAAGTATAGTGGTACCTCGGGTTAAGTACTTAATTTGTTCCGGAGGTCCGTTCTTAACTCGAAAGTTCTTAACCTGAAGCACCACTTTAGCTAATGGGCCTCCTCCCGCCGCTGCGCCGCCGGAGCGCAATTTCTGTTCTCATCCTGAAGCAATATTTCTTAACCTGAAGCAATATTTCTGGGTTAGCGGAGACTGTAACCTGAAGCGTATGTAACCTGAAGCGTATGTAACCCAAGATACCACTGTATGAGGAACAATAAGCTGGGCTTTAATCTTGACAAAATTGGAAACATGGTTCCTGTGTCCAAGAAATCTGTCAACTGCTTGTTCTAGGCAGGATTGCACACCCCCTGATGAAGCAGGTATGCGGTCTGGAGGGCTTCTTAATCCAGCTTTGTCACTGGAAGTCTGGGTTGCCTCAAGGGCTAGAAGTGCCTTTAACTAGCTACACCTGGTATTACAGCTATGATCATTCCTGGGCTGGGAGAGCTTGGCATAGTAGTTCAGGCACTGGTGACTTCAAGATTGGATTACTGCAATGCATTCTTTATGTAGGGCTGCTTGGGCTTCTTTTAATTGAAAAAAACCCAATAGTTATTTTAAACCACTTAGAGGTTTCATAATATTCAAAAGGTAGATACATTTTGTTAAAAACAACTACATGTAACTACCTTAACTCTGTATCAAAACACAACCGAGGAAGTTCAAAAAGATGGAACTAGGAAATGCAAGTATCCACTCACTAATACACACTGGCACACTCTCTCACAATTATTCATGTGCAGGCTTAAAAAAAACATTATTTAACAAAATGAAAATAACACCATGGGTGCAGCCAGGATTTGGGGGGGGGGCAGGACTCTGTTGGGGGGCAGAACTAACATGATTGGACTATTAGTTAAGTATTTCTATTGTTTCACTTGATGGGGGGGGGGCTGCCCCCAGGCTACATCCATGTATACCTACCACTAAATAAAAACAATCTTAAGTGCTTCCCCCCACTCTTAAATAGAAGTTAAGCCAATATTTTAAACCTAGTCCAAATGTATTTGACTTATATATCAACACATTGTAAGTGAAATGGAGAAAATAAGTAAGAAATATTTGCCGAAATAGTAATGATTTCTTTTTAATCCGCCTACTATCCAGAAGTCTGTATAATAATAGACCAAGACAGATCTGACTACAATGGGTATGGATTGTTGCAACTCTTAAATTTTAATGCATGTCTTATCTAAGACTATATATCCTACCAATTTTCCTTTCAAAACACTAACCCAGTAATGAAATGTGTTAATGAACCACTGTAGTTTAGTTATTTTTGTATTACACAAACACAAAAGCCTCAGAAGAGATAATTATGGGTTTTCTTGAACTCCTATCAGTCAGGAAACTTCACATCAAGTTCCAGTTTTCAATACATGCATTAGATCAAAAAGGAAAGTTATATCATAATATTCAAATACATAGGGCAATACTTAGCAGATGGGTTTCAAACCCTTGGTGAGTTAGGTACTTCCCCTGCATGTGAGGACAAGCTCTGGGTGGAGGAGACAAGACGGGGTGGGGAAACAGAGCGATGTAGACACCATTATCCCACCCCAGGGGAAATGACAAAACAGTGCCAGGGCAGGACATGCTATTCCTTCTGTGACTTATGTCACAGTAGTGTTGCTGCATTTTCTCTGGATGCAGCAATGCTCTGCCTGCATAGGCTTGGGCAAAGGCAACATTTTCAAGCCCTGCCTATACAAAGTACAAAATAAGATTGCTGCTGTTAGTGAGAGTTACACCTGCATGGTGGCTATAACAGTGCTTGCAGGACTACAGCCATTGCAAAGAACCTTCAAACTCCAACAGACTGCTAGCAATTTATAGGACAGAAGTGTCCAACCTTTTTGGAAAGCTTGCTATAAATCATGTTCAGAGTACAAGACAGACTTTTTCTAATGTACACTGCAATGCCTATTTGGATCTCAAGAGCACTGTTTGATTGGTTATACCACTAGCCTATTGAGCCAAAGGTACATGTAGCTGTACAGACGCAGGCAGAAGTTTGGGCCTAGATATGGTATAGTCAGGACTGGGGAGGTGGGTGGGGACTCTTTCCTTGCCTATCAGTGGCACACACCTTACAGTGGTACCTCGGGTTACAGACGCTTCAGGTTACAGACTCTGCTAACCCAGAAATAGTACCTCAGGTTAAGAACTTTGCTTCAGGATGAGAACAGAAATCGTGCGATGGCGGGGTGACGGCAGCGGGAGGCCCCATTAGCTAAAGTAGTGTCTCAGGTTAAGAACAGTTTCAGGTTAAGAACAGACCTCCGGAACGAATTAAGTTCTTAACTCGAGGTACCACTGTATTTCCATCCATCTTCGATAGTATCTAATGGTGGCCATATGTCCTCTTTTTCCAGGACACGCCCTCTTTTTCATTTTAGTGATTGATAGTTAAAAGTAGAAGTCGGCAAATATGTCCTCTTTTTTGCTCTTCAAAATATTGCAACCCTAGACCTGGGAAAGACATCTTCAAAGTGGAGCACCCAATTTTCATCAATCCGTCCTACCCACCTAAGCCCACCTACACCTAGAAAAACTACTGCACTTTTGAAAAAGTATGGAATACAACACAGATGACACCTATCGAAAAAGCCATGACTGGATATAACATATCTTTACAATATCAAGCATGATGCAGATTTGACACCAATTATGTTAATCTGAGGTCTCTAACCAACTTCTCCACTGAAGACTGTGGTTGGGTTATTAAAAAATTCTCAAAGGCACCTTAATTAAAAATGTAAAATAGTTATTTCAGTTCTTCATTTAAAGGTATGATGCCTTTTCAGGAATCCCAAGATGAATCTTAGAAGTCTATTCTAGTTCACTTCAAAACTTAAGAAGCAATAAGGGCCCCATATTGTTATACAACTGCATGGGTATTCTAAGTGAACAAAAAAGAAGAAGATTAAACTAGATTTATGAATAAGAGAACCCATTTAAATATTGCATGTATTTTCTGGAATGCTCCTTTCCTAAAATAAATACATTTTCTGTGAAAAGTTCTTGAAATGCAACATGAAATTCTCAGTCCTTGGGCCAAGAGTGTTTACATTAATGCTATTAGTCTAATCTAGTGGCTTACATGATGCAAGAAGTATTTACTTCGCCTTGCATCACAGCTAGAATGATAAACAAACTGACTTAACAGATAATAGAGAGCACAGGGACCCAATTCAAAGAGCTAGTTAGGACTTCTGAAGTCCTAAACAGCTTGGGCCCAGCATGAACCACAACCTCTTAAGGTTAACAAGAAACTCTGAATTATGCCATCTATGTATCAAAACCAAAACCATAAGAGCTAGCAGAAAAGCATTCCCCAAGAGCTTAGAATTCTCACCACACCATATTTTATTTATTTATTTCTATATCACCCTCTCATAAGGTATCAGGACTGTGAATAGTAAAATAAAAGCAATTAAAAGCAGTAAGGTAAAGGTAAAGGGACCCCTGACCATTAGGTCCAGTTGTGACCAACTCTGGGGTTGTGGCGCTCATCTTGCTTTATTGGCCAAGGGAGGCCGCGTACAACTTCCGGGTCTGGCGAACCAGAGCAGCGCACGGAAATGCCGTTTACCTTCCCGCCGGAGCAGTACCTATTTATCTACTTGCACTTTGATGTGCTTTTGAACTGCTAGGTTGGCAGGAGCAGGGACCGAGCAACGGGAGCTCACCCCGTCACGGGGATTCGAACCACGACCTTCTGATCGGCAAGTCCTAGGCTCTGTGGTTTAACCCACACCGCCACCCGCGTCCCTTGTATTAAAAGCAGTACAGATCATTAAAATGACTAGCTACTACTAATAATTTTTAAAAATGGATAGATTTCAAGAGACACGTGAGCCCAAGTGGTTTCTGGTGTTAGACATATTAAAGGTAAAGGTACCCCTGCCCGTACGGGCCAGTCTTGACAGACTCTAGGGTTGTGCACTCATCTCACTCTAGAGGCCGGGAGCCAGCGCTGTCCGCAGACACTTCCGGGTCACGTGGCTAGCGTGACGAAGCTGCTCTGGCGAGCTGGCACCAGAGAAGCACACGGAACGCCGTTTACCTTCCCGCTATAAAGCGGTACCTATTTATCTACTTGCACTTAAGGGTGCTTTCGAACTGCTAGTGGGCAGGAGCTGGAACCGAACGACGGGAGCTCACCCCGCCGCGGGGATTCGAACCGCCGACCATGCGATTGGCAAGTCCTAGGCGCTGAGGTTTTACCCACAGCGCCACCCGTGTCCCGTTCCGCCACCCGCGTCCCGTTAGACATATTATGTTCAGTTAAATGCACAGGATTCACAGATTCAACAACTGTAACTTCATTTTTACAGCAGCAAGAAATTATGAAAAACAGTGCTACAATGGTCTGAAAATAACCCTCAGGCAGCTTTGCTGTTTTTTAAACTGCATTTAAAGGCCACCTTTTCTTCTCCAAGAAGCTCAAGGTGATTATGTTGTTGTCCCCCTCTTCATACAAACCCCACAACAACCCTGTGAGGTACATTAGTCTGAGAGGCAATAAGTGGCCTAAGGTCAGTGAGCCTCATGACTGAGTGGGGATTTGAACCCTGCTCTTCCAGTTCCTGGTCAGATACTCTATCCACTTCACTACAATGACTACAAGCTACAATTCCCAGGGCTCTTAAATAATTTGGAGGTGGGGTTGTTGGGTTTTGTTTGTGTGCTTAGAATGCCATTTTATAAGTGTTCACTTCAACAAAAGTTTTCATCCCAACTGCACTTCTTTCAAAGCAAGTTGCATTACTGTGTGCAACTTCCTTCCAGTTACATTTGTTTAGCACTGTGGAATAAAAGCAGGCAATACACATTCTCATATTAGACCCCCAAGAGCACCAGATTACTTGCTTTTAAAATTGTGCATACATTTTAACCTGGGATAGCAAATATTTTCAATGACATTTTCAAGCGCTGAAAATTGTGCTCAAATTCAGTCACACAACTATCCCAATATGGCTTATGTATTTGAACTTCTGCGATCACTGTCTATTGCATTACTCTATTATTGAAACTATCTGTCCTTAGGTATGATGGTTAACATCAGAAATGAACTTAAGTCAGTATTCTGAGTGCTTGGTTCCTCAGGTACCTAAAAATCAGAAACATTTTTTCTTTACCCCTGTGCAAGTAATGCCATGAAACCAAATGCTGCTCATGAAAAAATTGGCAGAGGCACTGGGAAATCTTTAATCCCCACTACTGCCTGCATGGTCCCTTGTCCATCTAACATAGTTTGACTGCTCCATTAGGATTTTTCAGGCTTTTCTCATTTTAAGCTATGTGAACAGCAAATGCAACATACACCAAACAAACAGAAAAAAACAATTAGGAGAAAATATGTAACTTCATGCCATAATCTCCCCAAAAAAGGCAGGGCTAGTGAGGCAAAATGAATCAAAAGAACTAAAAGGGACTTACATAAAATATACTTTAAAATATTTTAAAAGGCAACTATAAGCCTTGAATTGAAAAAGAGCTACTTTAGAAGTAGGGAACCTCTGGCCCATGGGCCAAATCTCTGTCTGTCAGGGATGCAATTTGGCCAGCAAGGCCACTTGCCTCAAACCACATCTGCCTATTATCAGATGAGCAGGGTTCAATCCTGTTGGGTGCTGCTTCACCAGTGTCTTTCCTGTGGTGGCAAAGCAGACCCTTCCCCTCCCAGCAGTGTTAGAAACTCAGATATGTAAGCTAAAAGTCAAATGGCGCCTTAACCGTAGGTTATGGTCGCCACAATGGAGTTTCTAGGCGCTCTTTTGCAATTAAATAAATAGTATTGCTAAATCAGTGTTTTATAAATGTATAAACACTTAAATAAGCTATTTACAACCTAGCTGACAGCACTTTGTTAAGAGCTGAAAGTATATTGGGGTGCAGGGGTGCTTCTCACTGGGGACTAATGGGATAGTGCATTTTCTGCTTGTTGGAAGCATTTATGCCATCTGCACTCACCTATTCTGTTTGCAGTCTCTGAACAATAAATCAAATTATTACAGAAAACACCAGAAATCTCCAGTGATCCCAGATAAGTCCTGCCACAGAGTTTTTTATCATCACTAGGGGATGTGGGAAACATGTACCACATATTTACTTCTCTCACCTAATATAGCAGTAATCATAGAATCTCTGCATATTGCTCTGAACTACATGAAAGTGTTGATTTGAGTGAAGGCTGTTCGTCACTTTGATGTCAGTTAAAGAAAGTTTTGTAACTAACCCTGTAATAAGACCCACATTAAATACAGTTTTTTTAGGTTACACTATCCTAACCACCTTATGCTAGGCTAGTTCAGTTCTTGATTAGTACAAACTAATCTTGATTAGTACAAACTAATTTATTGGACTACCAAAATTTCAGTTTCTCTATAATTTTAGTACAAGAAAAACAGGACAGGACTGCAGTTATCTTGCCCAAGGCTTCTGAACTATTTTGTAATCAATGAAAATATTTTATAGCAAATGTGCCAATACTACAACAGGTAACTGCAGTATGGCATTTGGAAGACTTTTTTTTGTTTCTGGAACATTTAATATTTTTACTCACAGCACTGTTTCACACATGATGACAAATTCCTATTTTCTTAGATAATGATTATTTCAACACAGGAAAGGAACAATATGTCAGTCTTCTTTAAACCCAATTAAGAGATGGGGAAAAATTCAGACACAGAAAAAGAAGCAATTAAAATTGTTGTGATGTATGCAGAATCCATATTTGCTTAGTGATCATCCAATCTTATCTATCTTTCTCTAGAACCTTTCTTTTATACTAAATTTATGAAATCATCAACCCTTTCATCACAATGACCCTCACAAATCCAAGCTAGAATTATAGAGGACTAGTTTAGTTCAGTAACTAAGAGTCAGAGACCCAGGTTCAAATCTGACCTCAGCCATGGGATTAAAAAGTGGCCCTAGGCAAACCACTATCTCATAGCTTCAGACCCATATGCAGCATGGGGATAATAATATTGGGACTATACTATCCTGCAATGTTATATTAAGGATTATCAAATAATGTGCCAGGTGTTTTGAACAGGTGAATTAAACTACATGAATGTTTAATATTATTTAGCTATTCCACAAGAAGTCTGCTTATACACAGGTGGCCCAATGCTTTCTGCTTTTCCAACTCTTATTTAACTTCATGAACCAAGTCATCATGCAAGGTTGATGTCACAATACCAAATCAACTATTCCGTACTCGAAAAAGCAGTGATTTAAAAGTAAGCATACAGCATCTATAGGGAGAGCATGAAGAACTAGGTCATGGCTCAAACATGTAAAAAACAAAACCACAAACAGCATAGAACCTTGCATTTTTAAAGAGTGTTATTACACAATTGTCCACTTCTGTCATATATGATTAAAGCAAATAATGATTTTATTCTTTATTCTGGAAAATACCATATTTCTCTGTATACATCAGGGGTCAGCAAGCTTACCGAACGATGGGCTGGTCCACACTCTGTCTTTCAGATGGGCCGGAGCATGTGTGGACGCATGCGTGCTCTTCCGGGTCAGACGAGAGCCCATGCGCACATGCTATTTCCGGAGCTCCTCTGACCCGGATGTGGGCCGGAAATAGCGTGTGTGTACAGGCACCATCAACCCGGAAGTCGGTCCCCGCGCCGCACCAGTAAGAGCAGGCAGCACCATGGGCCGGATAGAGGAGCCCCGTGGGCCGCTACCAGCCCATGGGCCTTAGGTTTCCAACCCCTGGTATATAGCTAGGAAGCCTACACAGGCAATTTTCATGATACATGTATTAAAGATTTTTTTTTAAAAAAAAACCATGAAATTGAAAGTGGCAAGATGTGTTATATATTTCCATACTCCTATCTTTACCATTTGCACACAGTTTCTCTAAGGCCACATTGCCCCTAATTTATCAAGTTTCCACAGTTCAAAACCAGTCTTGAACTTCCCCACACTACACAAGAACAGGAACCACTTCTGCAGTAAAAAATGTACACTAAACATAAACAGCCCTTTCCGAATTTTATGTAATGCCTTCACTCTACACAGGTAAAGTAATAACATATCATTATGTACATATAACAATGCATGGTGATGCATTGTAGAACAAAAAAAGGGCGGAGACAAACAAGCAGAAACACATCACAAACTAGGAATTTAAACAGGGAAAATAAGTGTGCAATAAACAGATCAACTGAGATGTAGATACAAGATGAGGAATGTCCCTACCTCTTAAGATCTCTGGTGTAATAAATTGGTAAGGAGAGGTAGGGAGATTAGAAAGTCCAGCAGCAATTACAACTAGGGCTACAATCCTATGCATGCTTAGCTGGGACTAAGTCCTACTGAAAACAATGGGAGTTACTTTGAACACAGTGGATTAAGCTATTGGGCTGCATCCTAATCACACTTACTGGAGAGTAAGGCATACAGGATATAATGGCAGTTTTAAGTAAACACTTGTACAGCAGATCTTGCATTTTTGTTAGAAAGGAAAGGTGATCAGCATCCCTTCCAATTTTATTTGATGTCAGGAATTGTCCATATAAGGGATGTCAAACATCTGGGGATCAGGGAAGTGGGGGTGGAGAGATGTGATCAGCTCCCAATAAGTTTTGAAAACTAGAGAGAAAGGTAAGAGAGAAAGTGCAGCTTAACCCTCCAGTGTCACACTCATCATTTAAGGTTCCAATCCACAATTAACCTGTTTCTCTTTCTTCTTGTTTTCTCCCCACACACCAAAGAACCAGTGTGCTCTAATAAGGGCTACAGACAGAACCCAGTAAGTGAAATGTGCATTTCCAAACACCCCAAAATGGGGAACTATCTTCATTGCTTCTTTTGTCCCAAGTACCCCCCCCCCGTGCATGCTGCCATCTTGTACGGTGGCAAGTGTGGCTAATATCATTACATCTATCTAGCCACCACGTGCATTCCAGCTTAAAGACCGTTACAAATTGCACACAAGTTTTGGGCAGCAAACATCATTGGGATCACCATTCCCCCTTTCTCACCCACTACCACTTGTTTCCTTTTAACATCTTGACTGAGAGTTCTGGGGAACTTGAAAACTTTGCACGTGGCTTTGCACGACCTTTTGGCGTCAGTCCTACTTAGTTATTAGTCCTTATTAGCAACATTAACAACAGCAGCAGCAGCAGCAACAGACTGTGGCTGCCGGCCTTCCTCGGGAGCAAGCGCAACATCTGAAGGCAGCGGGGCTTGCTCCCTAAGCAGCAACACGACTACACCGTGGCTGTCAGACTTCCTCAAGAGTAAGCGCCGCTTCTTGAAAGCTGCGGGGCTTTGCTCCAGAGGAAACCGCGCCGCACGGGCCGCTCCCCACCCGCCTCGCACTTCCTCCTCCCCGCCACTGAAGCGGTGACCGTGGAAGACGAGGCTGAGGGCTGCGAGGAGGCCGCCGCCGAAGCCACGCTGTTGTTTCTGGTGTCGCCGAGGCCTGCCTCCCCTCCGAACTCAGCACAAAAGGACACCCGAGGCTAAGCAGGCGACGCCGGCCGGCCGGCCGCCCAGCCAGCCCCTCTCTTCCACCACAAAGGGAAGAAGGCGAGGGAGGCGGAGCGGGGCCTGCGCGCGGCGGGGCCTGGGAATCCGACCAAGCCAGTCAGCCCACCCACCCTCCTTCCGAGGAGGCGAGCCGCGGGCCTCCCCTCCTCCGGACTCTCCCCACCCCCTCGCACTCAGGCCCGCCGCCGCCACTTCTCCTCAGACTCCCGTTAGGCCGCGGCGAGGCCTGTTCGGGCCCGGCATGAGGCGGCGGCGGCGACACCACACATTCCCTCTCACTCTTTGCCTCCTCACCTGTGGGCGCTGGGCTGGGCGGCGAGCCGCGGCCTGGCTCCCACCCCCGGACGGGCCGCGAGAGGACCGTGTGAGGGGGGCGCTATGAGCTGGCGAAGCGAGCACCGGGGGGGGGGTGGAGGGAATTTAAAAAAAACAGGGGGTTAAAAGAAGGAGTAAAAGAGGCGGGCGGGCTTATCTCGACGATGGCCGCCAAAACGACACTCACAAACACGAAAATAAAACGGAGGAAGAACCAGCCTTGGGAGAAAGCGGGGTCGGGGTGGGGGGAGTTAAATAGTCGGCCGGCCGAGCGACCCCGCGCTCGCTCGCTCGCTCGTTCCCTCTACCGCCACCACCAGCGCTAGGCCGGGAGGGGAGCGCGCTCGGCTCTCTTTCTCCAGCGGTTGCGCTCGCTCGCGCACACACACCCTACCCTGCCCTCTCCCTCGCGCGTGCGCGCGCACCCCGGCTAAGGGCAGCAGCTGCAGCTCAGAAAAAGAGAGCTGGCTCGCTCTCCTTGCGCACGCGCACGAGACCTCGCCTGACGGGGAATGAGCGGCGTTAGGTGGAGGGAGGATAGAATTAGATGGATTTGTGGCGCCGCCTCAACTTTTGGATGTACCTCATCCTTCACTGAGGTGAGACAAGATTTATTCCTCTCACCTAGTTAATGTTGAAATATATGGTTGTTAACTTGGGATCTCCTTTAATAATAATAATAATGATAATGTCCTGTGATATTTAAATAACAGGAAATAATAGTAAAGTTTAACCATTTAAAGCAGAAATGTTTACGAAATTAACTTTCAAGCTAATTTTAATAAACTTTCAAAATTATTTATTTATTTATTATTATTTGCTTCCCATGAGGCCTCTAGAAGCGATTTGCAATATGCAGTAATGACGTATGTAGAAGTTATGTATACAGAAACCGTATCTGCATATAAAAACAATTTTAGGGACAACAGCAGCAAATCTAGAAACAGTTTAAAAGAACGCATACTGACTGAGAAATATTTTAAAGGCTTTTTGAAAGAGGACTGAAATGATTATTATGTTGGGTTATATTCCATTTTTGCTTGACTCAGAGTAGACCTACTGAAATCAATAAACATGGGTAACATTAAGTCCATTAAATTCAGTGAACCTACTCTGACTAGTCCTGAGTAGGATTAACATTGGATATGATCCATAATTGTGTGTGTGCGCGCACGTACATACAGTACTTTTTTGATTAAAAATAAAATGTGCTGGTACTTGTATCTTGGTACAAGATACAGCACAAAATGGTTGACATGGGCAGCGGAAAAAGAGGTGGTTGCACCAGTGAATACATACACACACACTGTTATTATATCAGGCTCCAGAACACATCGTATACATTTATCATATTTTTGTTTGGCTCTCCTCTTGGTCTGGGTGCCTAACACTGAACAACAGACCACAACCAACCACGATTTGGCATAATGTGTTGGGTGCTTCATATTATCTTCTTGAGTTAGAATTCCACACCACCTTATTTCTCTTTCTTTCTCTCTCTCTCTCTCTCTCTCTCTCTCTCTCTCTCTCTCACCGACCTACCAATCAGGCAATAACAAAGAACCCACCCACATTATATGCCAGGGATAGAGAACTCTCCACTCTCATAATCACTGAGGGACTACTCCAACTCCCATAATCCATGACTGTTGGTCATACTGGCCGGAATCATTGTCAAACCCCATTGCTGTAATAACTGTGTTTTAAGGGCATGTGTTTGTGTATGCTGGTCTGGCCTTGCCCAGTGGAATGTGCCTTCCCAGTGTGGTTCTTAGCCTAAAAATTTCCCCATTCCTGATTTAAATTATGATTTAACCAGAATGAAAGTACTGTAATGGAAACATTCAAGTGAGCTATCTGTTTTAAGTATTAGATTATCTATTAATTGTTGTAATAAATGACATTTGTTTTGAATTATGGAAATGTTTGATAAATTCTGCTCTTAAGTTTAGTAATACTAGATAATGTAAATCAGCTCTGATGATTTATAATTTCCTGAGATTGGAGGACAATTACTTTTGCATTCCAGTACATTAGGTGCAGTAAAGTAGATACAGTCATTAATTACCTTGGGTGCCAATTACCTTGGGTGCCATTTCATTAGATAAGGAACTGTTTGCTTATCTGCTAAATCAGTATTCGTGATGATGAATTTATTGTCATTAAATTCTACAATCTAAGATATATAATTCATTTATTATGTTGATTTCCCATGTACTTAAATATTCTCTTACCTATTGACAGCATTTCTGGAGGTGAACAATAGCCCCAAGGCTTCATTTTGCTTCTTTGCCACCACTTAACAGTTGTTAGATCACTTTCCCAATAGCAGGAATGGGGACATGTGGCCCTCCAAATGTTGTTGGGCTGCAACTCCCATCAGACCCAACCAGCATAGCCAACGGCCAGAGATGTTGAGATTTATAGTCCAACAACATATGGAGGCACACATTCCCTACCCCTGACAAATAACTCATGATCTGCAGCCATCTTGTCCAGGAGAGGCTAGTCCAATACATGCATTACATGCCTGCAGGAATGCATTCACACAACAATTTATTCCATTTCTCCTAAAAGGCCTGTTCTCATGTTGCCACCCTCCGGAGAGGGTCAGGGCTAGCCTCTTCTAGACAAGATTACATGTATTGGACTAGCCTCTCCTGGACAAGATGACATCAGATCATGGGTTACTTGTCAGGGGTAGGGGATGTGTGCCTCCATATGTTGTTGGATTCAAATTTGAATTCAAATTGTAATACAATAAAAACTCAATGTAAGAAGCAATAAAAATATGAATTAAAAGTCAGTAGGAATATTTAATGTGATAAATGTGCCATCTTCAACCATAAAGCCACAGATGCTCTGCGGACCACCTGAATGAAACTCACAGACCATTGAAGGTCTGCAAACCAGTTTGGGGACTCCTCTTTTAGACGGCAAAGTGAGATATAAATGATTGGCAATAAACAATAGCTATAATTGACAATAATCACAACTCTTGTCTTTCCTTCCCTTCTTTTTCCACCCTCTTTCTTCTTCCAATCCAACCCATCATTCTTTCATCCCACCAGTTTATCCGAACTATTGTGTTAGAAATCTGGGTTTTATGCACAAAACCCTGCTCTCCTGTTGGCTATAATACAAATAGCCTGTTCATTTAGCCTATCTGATTTGCATATTCATAATTGGACTAACCTCTATGACTCCTCCAAAACCTCCTGCGAAGCTGTTGTCTTCTCCTTCCGCTATAGCTCACTAGTCACCCTAGTGTAATATGGCTTTGGGCAACAAGTGTAAAACGAGGGGAAATATTTACAAAATTAGGCAATGTTTTAAATGCCCCTGCTTGAGACCAATTGCAAAACCTTTTATCATGAGAGTACAACACTTCAGAAATTGGCAAGAAACAGAGGCCAAATGAATGAGCCTCTTTCCAACTGTGACTGAGATTTGGCAGACATGAGTGGAGGTTCCTCACTCATTCTGAGGTTGAGAATTGTTGGGAAACTAGACAGCAGTGCTCCCAATATTTGATGAAATGCAGCCTGCACTATGGAAAGTAATACCTTACCTTGGACTGCACAGCCATTAATACTCTTAATGCTCCCTACCATTCATGCTAAGCATCTTTACAATGCTGTTGAATCACTGTGTCTGGGATTCCCAATCATTTCTTTTCCCTGAGCTGCATATTCTGAAAGACCACATTCCCAGGACCCTGGAAGTGTTTTTGAGGTAGAGTGGGGTGGCCACTCAAGGCAGTCCACTTAAAATGGAAATGGGTTCTAACTGAAAATATAGTTTATGAATATTATTAGGATACCCTGGTTCCCCTCACAGAACTACAGTTCTCAGAGTCATTTAACAGTCAATCTGTATTCCCAAGGAACTCCGGGAATTATTGTTCTCTGAGAGGAACAGGGGCGCCGACTTATAAAAAATATTGGGGGAGCCCGTGAAAGCTCATGAATAATAAATAAGCTCATGAATATGCAGATAAAGTGGCGCCGCCTCCTCGTGAGCGAATAGGGGAGAGCGTGCTGCACCTATTAATCAGCTCCGAAGGAAATTGGGTGGAGCTTTTGCTCGGGAGGGAGGGCAGGAGGCATGCAGCCCGACCCTGTGCATTTTGGGCTGGGGGAGGGGCGGCGGTGGCGCTCTGCTGGAGGGGCGCCCGAGATTATTGGGGGGGCTGAGCCCCCCCAAACGAATTTTTGAGGGGGCTCGGGCCCCCTCAGGCCCCATGGAGTCGGCGCCTATGGAGAGGAATACAGACCTCCTAACAACTTTAACACCCATAACAAACTACAGTTCTCAGGATTCTTTGGGGAAGCTACAGTATGACAGTTTAAAGTATTATGCTACTGATTTACATGTATAATGCAGATGCAGAGCAAGTCTTGCTGAAGAAAAATCTTGTGCAAAGTCTACTCATTTCTCATTAACCTTTTAGAGTTACTTTGAGAATATAATAGTGATGGTCCATTATGCATTGGACTTCCAAGAAGCTTTTGACAAAGTCCCACTCCAAAGCTGTCTGAGTACACTTAGGAGTCAAAGGATAAGTGGAACAGTCCTCTGGTTAAGGAGCAGGAAGGAGAAGGGGGAAGGAGTCAGGTGTGTGTATTACCCTAATGCGGCTGATTTAACAGAGCAGTGAGGGGACTGTAAAAAAGACATTAATGGCTGCATCCAGACAGGATTATTGCATTAGTTTTCTTGGTTATAATGCTAGTGCTGTGCCATTTTCTAATGTTCCTTTTACACTTCGCTACCTGCTTCATTATGGAACTCTGGCTTTTTTATTGATGTATCACCATGTCCCCCTAAATTTCATTCACATCCTTGACTATGGTGTGACACAGCAGCCAGCATCATTGGACATGTTGCCGCTGTGTATGCAGATGTGCACTTCTGTTTTCCCTACGGTTCCTCCATGAAAACGACAGGAAAGAACTGTATGCCAGAATACAACCCCAAATTTCGTCCCAGTGTGTGATCCATGAAAACCTCAGGGAACTAGCATCTTACAAACCTCCCATGATTTTGCGGGTTAATGGGGTTGCAAACAGATTTTGTTCTGGAAGCAATTAGCACAGAAATGAAGGCTAAACTTCCACCACATTCCTGTAGATTTCTAGAAGTAGTGTTTAAGTCACACAAAAGATCACATAAAACATGTAAATTATCAGATAAGGAAACATCAGGAAAATGGAATAAGGTGCTGTCTGACTGCAGGCTGTGTCATGTTGCACATCTGAGTGCCAAAGAAGCATAATGTTCATTGAGATGAATGCCTACAGTGACAATAGTTCATTCAAGGAAGATAATCTCGTTTTAGAAGCCTGCCACCTTACAGTGTCACTTCTGCTTTTAGGCTAGGGAACCTTTTTCAATACAGTATGAGGGTTGCATTTCCTTGTTGGCAACCTCCCAAGGGTCCCATGCTAGTGGTGGGCGGTGCCAGAGGCAAAAGTGAACTGAGCAAAATATATGATCTTGTACAGTAAGCTATGCTTCAACCATGCAAAAATCAGCTTTCCATGCGTGCATGCACTCACTTGTCCCTATGTATACACACATTTATTCATCCAGGCAAACAAGAAGCATTATCACAGTTCAAAGACATATTCCAGCAAGGCAAAGTACTCAAGGGGGGCTGTGTCCTGGGAAAAGTCTTGGGGGCCTCATAAACTTGGAGAGCCACATTCCATTCCTGAGCCTATGGTGAGTCATGAGGGCCAGATAACAAAGGCTTGAACACTGCATTCTAGCCCTGGGCTTGAGATTCCCTCCTCCTATTCTACTGTTACGTAACAAACCTTGGAGCCTACAAGCTTCTTTTTCATTGGTGAAGTCACCATAATCATATTATTCTGAGTCTCATGAGATGCATTTGGAAAGGGTTGTCTCCTCTGTGGCAGGATCATTCAAAGAAAGTTAATACAGTGGGATTATGTTAGCTGTCCAATTTGGTATGGTAATATTGAGCTTTGCCAGCAGTGTCTCCTTAATTCTATTTATTAAAACCACTGCATTCACGATAGGCTGTGGTGTTCTATTACTTTGTCCTCAGAGAGTTGGTTCTGTGACCAGTGTCCTCCTTAGAAAATAGGAAATATGCTCTCTTGACTTTGAGCCAAGGCGCTCTAGATTTCATCCGTGCAAGGTTAAATATATGCCCCAAAGTAAACACAAAATTAAATACAAAAATCCCTTAAGCTCTTCTGTTTGAAATAAATCTCAAGCCTCCTGCCCCACCACCACCTTCTTCTTAAAAAACAAAAACAAAAAAAGTATTATGGAAGAAGATACATTCAGAGTTCTGCCTGGAAGAAAATTTATCACTCATCAGCTCATAAAGATACCCTCCTTCCAAAGTATTTTGATCTGTATGTCTGCGTGTATACACATGAGGAAATGACATGACCACAGTGTGCAGTGAGGCAGTCAACTGAAATCCTTTTGTAAGCTCTGTCAGTGCTTTTGGTGGATACTGCTGAAAAGTGAATTTTCTCTATAAACGAGCTAAAGCTGGCGCATTGTCCGGACATCTGCACAGAGTAAAATAAACATCCATTTCAATAATGTATGGAATAAATCCTGCTCGAGCTGGCCTGGAGGGGATAAACAGAAGCATTACACAGCACATCCTCAAGCAAAGGGTGGGGCATGCACTTTTCCTGCCAGCCAGATCTGGACACCACCGATTGCATCATGAAGAGAGAACATGCTTTAAATTTATGCCGTGCAGCCCGAGGCACTGTTGCTCCTGTACAAATGCGCCTTGCTGTGTCTGTGAACCAAAAGCCCCAGCTACATCTCAGATAGCCTGTTTTTTCCAATGCCAGTGAGGCTCATTTTGTACTCTTAATAGCAGACTGTAGGACAGTTGGATGCAGTGTTGGCTCAAAGGTGTGCAGGTACTTAGGGTAACCATTTATGCGTTAGCTTCCCCCTACCCACCCAAAGGAAACATACCATAGAGAAAAGAGGGCATGCATTTGCATAAAATCAGCATATGCCAAGGTCTATGTGCAAATTTAGAAATAATGACTGCAATTCAAATAGAAATACAGCCTGTCTCACAACAGTGAGAAAGACTTTGACCAGGTAGCACACGTGCCTGCTCAGTCTGCTGTCCAGCTACTCACTGTTCCTGATTGACAATAAGACTCCTGATCTCCCGTCTTAGGGGTCATTTTATCTTTAAACTGGACATGAACTGGGCAGCCCTTCAAATCAAGGACATCTTCAAATAGAGAACTGCCTTCCTATGCTGCTTCAAACAGTAGATTGTCCTCTATAAAGTAGGACATGAGACTACGCTAGAAAATGCTCAGTGAGGCCTCTATTGCTCACAAGTCACGACTGTCATCACTGCGTACTGAATTCTCCATTCCATCTGGGCATGATCTGCACCATTGCCCAGCAGAAGACAAGACTGTGAGGCTCCAGTGGTTTAGCTTTAGTATGTTCCCAGTTATGCCAGCCCCTGGTGCTAGGGATGCAAGAAGGCATCGTTTCCCATTCTACCCCATAGTTACCACATACAGAAAAGTTTCTGTTCTGTTGCAGTTCATATTTCGCCAAAAACTATTATTTGATTCACTCTCCACACTGGCAAAATGTAACTTATGATATTCCACCCTATTATTTTCAGTGCTAAGGAAATGCAATGCAAATGGGTGTGTGGAATCAATTACTAACATTTGTGGACTGAAAGCAACAACAGCAGCAAATACCAATCTTATTCACTGGATTCATTTCTGTTCTGGGCATGGGCTGAATAAGTGAACATCAGCAACATTTTCATTCTTGTTTTCATTTTTGTCTGAATTCTCCAACATCTCTACCTAATGCTGGACCTGGTTATGTTTTTCTAGTGTATCTTTGACCTATCAGTGTAGGCTAGTAACAGAGAGTAGAGCCCTCGGCAATATATCATGAGGCAGCCAGGGCAGTAACGCTTCCACTGAGATCAAGGATTTTACCAGTATGTCCCTAGTTTCCTCTGTGAGTCATTGGGAGGTTTTCACTTCCATGATAGGAAGTCAATCTGTTTAAATGCCTGTCTGCTCAGATGTAATTCCTCAGCTGTCATTTTGACAAGCAGATCCTTCAGCTTGAGTCTGCAAATAGCTGATGTCCACCCACCATTCCTTTTATCACCTTTCTGATTATTACAGAAGCTCAGTTTGGAAACCCCTCAGAAGAGTAAAGCCTGGAGATGATTGATGTTGAAATCTCCACATTTCTGCCTTGAGCTCTTTGAACCTAGTGGACAAATTTAATTAGTACCCAACTTTGAATCTCCCAACAAGAAAGAAAGAAAGAAAGAAAGAAAGAAAGAAAGAAAGAAAGAAAGAAAGATTCTTAACTAGAATCAAATGTCTTCAATTTTATATGCAGGATCCCAAATTCTCTGGAATAGCTGTAGGACAACAAAAGGAATAAAGCCCAATGCTGAAGTGGCTGTAAATTAAGTCTCGCTGATACTGCATGATTTGTCTTTTCTTTACTTCTAGCCCTCATGTTAATCAGATGCTCCACAGGGGTAAAAGAAGTAGGGAAGGGAAGGGAAAAGGAAGCAGAGAGCACTTTTGATGAATTAGTGAGGGTGAGGAATAAATGGATCTGGGAAATGAAAATGTCATCAGGCCACGGCCTTACCCTATTAACCATTGATAAAAAGAAATTCTGCCGATTAATTCCCATTGCAAGAGGTATGCAAGAGGTTTGTACTGGTTGGCATCAGGGGCAGGCAGGGGGACACATGTAGTAAACTACTGAATAAAATAACTTGCTCACCAGGGCCCAGAAGGGCTCACTTGGAGCCTTCATTACATATCTTAAGGTGCATAGCTGTCAACTTTTCCCTTTTCTTGAGAGGAAAGCTATTCAGAATAAGGGAATTTCCTTTTAAAAAAGGGAAACGCTGACAGCTATGTTAAGGTGCCCACTGAAAATGTTACTTTATAACCAGGCTTTCGGCTGTTAACAATAACAATAATTTATTTACCGTATATGCTGCCCCTCTGACTGGTTCCCTATGGTAAGGTTACCAGACGTCCCCATCTCCCGGGGACAGTCCCCAGATTTACAAATCAGTCCCCATACAAAATCCATTGAAGTTGAAAAGTGTCCCTGGATTCATTGAAAAAAAAATCTGGTAACCTTACCTATGGCCTTTTAAATGTGTTTGTAGGAAGGGTTTTATTGGTTTGCTATTTTTTAAATATGTTTTGTGTTCTTAATTTATATTTTTATTTTGTGAACTGCCCTGTGATCTTTGGATTAAGGGCAATATACAAATTTAATAAATAATAATAGTAAATTCTCCAAACACGTTCCCTCCAGATGTCTAGAAATACAACGCCTATCACCCCCATACTTCAGACTCTACAATTATATGGTTCTATGAGTTGTAGTCCAACAATGCCTGGAGGCCACACATTGTCAATATATATGAGTGTATATCTGAGTGTCGTGGGCCAGGAGTCAGCTTCACCTGCTGAACAGTAACCTGAAGGCAGAGTGACTCCACCTGCAGCTGATCAGCCTTCAAGGACACAAAGGAGAAGGTGCTGATGAGAACTAGGTGGCTTCAGCCTTCTTAAGCAGAGCTTCCAGCAGCAATCAGATGCTGGTTACAACACTTGTGGTTCCTGGTTCTATCTTGCTGGTTCCTGCTCATTTTGACTCTTGACCCCAAGAGCATCGGATTCCCTGACCCCTGGATCGACTGCCACATGGATTACTGTTTGCCCGACCCTAGGACTGGACCTGACTTTGGATGTGGATTCTGCCTCCAGGCAAGTTCACCTCAGAGTCTCTTCTGGTTGGCTGGCCTCCCACTCCATTGGGCCCTGCGCGTTGCTCAGCAACAAGACTGTGGGTGGGTGGGTGTGGTGGGTGTAAAAATCAACCCCCCACCTTTTGGGGACCAGAGGCACATCTGGAAATCTTAAGAAACTGTCATGGACACCACAAAATACCCACTTCCAAAAAGATGCTCAAAAAAACCCACCCCAAAAAAGGAGGGGAACCAAAATTACACAAGGCAAGACATATGTGCCAAAACAAAATACAGGCAAAAACAGCCCCCTCTACCCAAAAAACAAGAGGCAACCCTCCCCAACCAAACCAAGACACAATTCTTAAAATGTGGGAGCAGCAGGGGGCCTTGGAAGCCACAAAGAAAGGCACTATGGTGCCAAATTAGAGACCACTACTGTAGAGTAAAAATTGTAATGCAGCAGTACATTTTAGAAGCAATTTTGAGGGTTTTTTGTAGGGGCGAATGAGTACAAATGATCTTCCTGCAAAATTCTAGAGTGTAGGAAAGTATGCTTATTTTGCCATCTCTAGCGTTCCAGAAAGAGAGACTACACACTGTGGATTAAGTGTTAGAACTAAAACAGTTGCTGGCACAAAACTTTGCTATTATTTGCTACATTGAAAAACTTACCTAAACTGCCAAGATAGCTGATTGCAGTGGAGAGAGTGGCAAAAATCCACTATATCTTTATACTCCCAAATTTAAGAGACAAGCACCTGCTACATCTGAGATTGACTTACAAATGCCTGAAGCAAGGCAGATGATAAACAATTGCATGTGGTTTGTTTGTTTGTTTTTTATTGACAGCATAAAATTCTAAATTTAAACTGCCAGGTAGGAAGATGTTGCATGGATTTTAAATGATGCTATATCTCACATTTATGAGCAGTCTTTTAATAGAAAAAGAGCCCGTCTGGTGTCTGTGGCTGATAGCAAGCAAGTTAATGCAGCACTTTGGGAGTGCAGAGAATAATGTGGACAAAATGACTCTGTACTTGAAGGCAGATGAGAAGTAATTGTCAGCGATGACTTTGGAAGATAGGAAGCTGCCTTTAAGTGAGTCAGACGGTTGGTCCATTTAGCTCAGTATTGTCCTGAGCAATACTGGATTTACGGTGGTGTGAGCACAGAGGACACTGAGCCAAGGGGGCACAAAATAATAATAATTTTTTTTAAAGGAATTATTGTGAAAATGAGAAGTATTTTGGGGAAGGGTGCCAAATTTTGTCCTCGCTCAGGGCGCCATATTACCAAAGTCTGCTACTATCTTGAGACGCTGGCAATAATGTTCCTGGGCTTCCTACAGAGTCTTTCCAGTTCATAACTGGAGATGTCATTTGGGATTGAACCTTGGATTTTCTCTCTGCAAAGCATTTGCTCTACTAATGAGGCATGGCTCTGCCTAGGGAAGCTGCCTTATACTGAGGCAGGCCATTCATCCATCTAAACCAGGGGTCAGCAACCTTTTTTCAGCCATGGGCTGGTCCACCGTCCCTCAGACCATGTGGTGGGCCGGACTATTTTTTTTTTGTGGTGGTGGGGGGAATGAACAAACTCCTATGCCCCACAAATAATCCAGAGATGCATTTTAAATAAAAGGACACATTCTACTCATGTAAAAACACGCTCATTCCCTGACCGTCTGTGGGCTGGACTGAGGCGGCAATTGGCCCCATCCAGCCCACGGGCCTTGGGTTGCCTATCCCTGATCTAAACTGAGGAAAAGCACATCATCTAGGCCAATGAGGGGGTGCAGCCTGGAGAGAAAGGGTGTGGCCTGGGGAGTGGGCATTGCCTGATGAGATACCTGAGGGTCAGATGAAGGGGCCTGGAGTTCCATATTTGGACCTAGGCTCACAACCTCTAGTGTACATAGTTTAAAGGAAGGAAGGAAAATGAAATAAAGGAACAAGTAAGTTGTATGTTGTCAGCTGTCTGGCATCATCTCCTATTTTGAGCTCTGATAACAAAACATCTGATAACAAAAATATTACTTGACAAATGGATTAACAGAGAAATTGATTGACAGAAATTACATGGTAAGCAGGTGGATAATCTATGACAGAGCTGCTGCCGCTTTCCATGCCCTGCTGGGTCCCACTGCCTAGGGAAGGAGGTTGGGAGCCATCTTTTCTCCTAAGCCTGATGAGTCATAACTCAATGGTAGAGCACAGACATGGCATGTATAACGTCCCAGGTTCAATCCCCACAATTTCTGGGTAGGGCTGGGAACGTCCTTTGCCTGGAGAGCCACTACCAGTCAGTATGGACAATACTGAGCTGGGTGGACAAATGGTCTGACTCAGTGCAGTTTCCTGAGTCGATATTTAATTACATCCTTTATTCAGAACCACAAGGACTAGAATAATTTTGAAGGAAGGGCCATCTGCCTTGCATGCAGAGGGTCCCAGGTTTGATCTTTGTCATCTCTAGGTATGGCTGGTAAAGAATCCTGTCTGAACCCCTGGAAAGCTGCTTCTAGTAGATGGACCAGTGATTTTACTCATTAGAACGCAGCTTCCTTTGCTCCTAAAGCAGAGCAAAAAAAAGAGTCTGAAAGCCTGGACATCCAATGCAAACCTGGTGCAGACCTCGTTTACTCATAGATACTAGGGGAGCAACTACCATCCTTGAAATGTATGAAGTGGGTGTTGGATAAAGAGAGTTTGGCAGATTAGTTTGCTGGCTTGTATAACCCTTTTACTCATGCTTGGAATCCCATCCTAGAATAAAGGAAATAGCTACACTCTACTGACTTTCAGATAAGCACAATTGGGACTAATTGGCCTGCCCCAGACTCATTGAGCCCAGACTCTTGGCAGTCTCCATGAAAGGAAGATGAAGGAGGCTGTTGGAAAGCAACTCAACAGCTCTGGCTTCGAGTCCTTTGGCTGGGCCTCAGATATAATCTGTAGCCTAAATTTACTTGCTTTTTGTGATCCTTCGTTCTTCCTTGTCCTGCTCTGAGCCTGCTAATTACCCAGAGTTCCTTCCCAATATCATAGAAACATTAGTCCATCTAGCTCAGGATCATCTGCTCTGACTGGTAGTGGCCCTCCATGAATTCAGATAGGGGACACCCCCTGCCTTACCTGGATATGTTTCTGGGGACTGAATTTGGGACCTTCCGCATTCAAAGCAGATACTCTACCACTGAGTTTTAAGCATTCCCCATCCTCTTCGTTGGGTCATATTGGAAGTAGAACATGAACTTGCTAATCCTCTTCTAAAACCATCCAGGTTGGTGGCTATCACTGCATCTTGGGGAAGCAGATTCCATAGTTTAACTATGTCGTATGTGAAGAAGTACTATATTTTGTCCTAAATCTTCCAACCTTCAGATTCATTAGATGGCCTCAGATTCTAGTATTATGAGAAAAACTTCTCTCTGTCAACTTTCTTCACACTGTGCATCTATCATGTCCCCACTTACTCACCTTTTTCTAAACTTAAAAGCCACAAATATCGTAACCATTTCTTATAGACAACTTGGTAGTATCCCATGAGTTTCAGAAGGGTACTCACTATGTGAGGATAACTTACAGTGGGTCTGCATTAATACCTGGAAACAGCAGGAGTCACAAGAACTTCAGTAGCTGTATTTATGAATCAATAAAAGGTCAACATCTGCATAGATCAGCTAGTGCTTGGTACATGGGTAAGACTAAGAGCTTGTCCACACTTCTGCTTGTCCCATGCTTTCTAGGTGTGAGTTTGGGCAGTTTCTCATTTGTCCCACCATTCTCCTCAGGAAAACCCACTGTTTACCACAAAAATGGGGGGGAAGTAAATCTGCAGAAAAACTGATTGGCATTTGTTCTGATTTAACAATAAACAGTGGGTTTCCCCAGCAGAAAGTGGCAGGACAAATGGAAGTGTGGTCAAGCCCTATGGTTCCAGCTAGTTCCCACTGAGCTACGGAGGGATGTACAAAATCTCTCAATTTCAGTTTCTTTTAGTTTCTCATTTCTGTTCATTTTTCCTGCATTTCCACATCAGTTTGCTAAAAAAAAAAAAAAAAAATTCATGAAAATTCATTAGCGTTTTAGTTCAAATTTAGTTCAAAGTTCTGCAAGAGGGACAGGTGTCTCCAAGCAATTCCTAGCACAGCACCTATTATAGGCTATGACTTCTTTGGCAGAAGCCACAGCTGCTTAAAGTGATACCATACAGCTTTAAATGCATGGTGTGAATGTGGCCTGTATGTGGAAGGGGACATTCCCATTGAAACAAAACAAAGGGCCTTCTCTGAATTTAGAAAATAGAGTGTTAGGTAGTGAGGTATAGGCTGACTTTCTCTCTGAGACCCTCGTTTGCTCTATCAACAAAGCCAGCCTACTCCCTCGGCAAACAAATCCTTATTATTCCATATATACCCTGACTAATGCCTTAATTTTCCCATAGCAGAATCCTAAAAGGGTTTCATTTCTTCATTTTCCCTATGATGCTTAGTGCTTAGACAATTGGAGACAGGGGCGTGTCTTAAACAAATCTCAGCAAAGCTAACTGATAGTAATTTTATCTCCAAAGCATAATGCAAATGGAGCAATCTCATAGTCAGGCACCTACAAGATTGTCTTGGCAAGATGCCAGCTTTGACTCACAAATGTTCCTTGGCTAAATTGGATCCAGATGTTTACATGACATAAAATATTAACAAACATTTCCCAGGGGCAGCCAATAGTTATTGAGCTAGTAAATTAATAAACGAATCCAAAAAAGAAAGAAAAGAAAAATCATTAGGGTGGCACCCAAGTCTTTAGCCAAGCGTCAGCTTTAGTTTATTTATTTTAATAAAAGAAGGATGTGTTATTCTAATTTAATTAATTACAGCCATTTAAAAGTAATGTTTGCCTAGGTTATTACTGAAAGGTTATGCAGGATAACATTTAGGAAAGCAACCCTTATCCTGTTTATGTAAGTGATTAAAATTGTACTGCTTGTTCTTTTCTCAAATGTTTCCATGCCCCCACCCCCACCTCTCATGAAGAAACAGAGCTGAATTAACAATTATATTGAGTATGCTGCAGAGATGAGCCCAACTCATGTGGTTCCTGCCATGGTTAGGTGGAATGTCATTGTTGCAGAGATTGTCTAGAGGCTCATGGAGAAGAATAGCGATGGCATGGTTGGCGGTTCAAATCCCCGCGGCAGGGTGAGCTCCCGTCGTTCGGTCCCAGCTCCTGGCCACCTAGCAGTTCGAAAGCACCCTTAAGTGCAAGTAGATAAATAGGGACCGCTTTATAGCGGGAAGGTAAACGGCGTTCCGTGTGCTGCGCTGGCTCGCCCGAGCAGCTTCGTCACGCTGGCCACGTGACCCGGAAGTGTCTGCGGACAGCGCTGGCTCCCGGCCTCTAGAGTGAGATGAGCGCACAACCCTAGAGTCTGTCAAGACTGGCCCGTACGGGCAGGGGTACCTTTACCTTTACCTTTACTAGACATGATGACTATGCTCTGCTTCAAGGCTCGGAGGCAGTAATACTTCTGAATACTAGTTGCTAGAAACCATAGGAGGGGAGAGTGCTCTTGTGTTCAAGTCCTGCTTGCAAGTTTCCCACCAGCATCAGTCGGCCATAGAATGCTGGTCTAGATGGGTCATTGACCTGACCCAGCAGAGTCCTCTTATGACCTTATGGTCTTCTTGTTCCTATCCTATTCTCCGAAGCAAAGCTGAGAATATAGTGGCAGTCAAGCTGGAGAGGGCTGTGGGGAAAGTTAAATTCTAAGCAGTTTGTCTGGAGGCTATATACAGTTCTGTTTATAAGGAACAAGATCACACCTTTCTTTTAGTACTCATGAGTACAGTCGTACCTTGGAAGTTGAATGGAATCCGTTTCGGAAGTCCGTTCGACTTGCAAAACATTCAGAAACCAAAGTGAGGCTTCTGGTTCGCTGCAGGAAGCTCCTGCAGCCAGTCGTAAGCTGCAGAAGCCCTGTCGGGCGTTCGGCTTCCAAAGAACATTCGTAAAGCGAAACAGTCACTTCCGGGTTTGCGATGTTCAGGAGCCAAAGCGTTCAGGGGCTAGACTGTTTGACTTCCAAGGTATGACTATTATGTCAAGTCAGGACTGTTGCTGGGCAGGGTCAGCCTTGGGCTGCTTGCACACATTTTATTCTAGAATCGATGGAGCCTGAGTACTTGCTTTTCGTACATAGTCCACACACAATCTAGATCTGTTGAATTTCTTCTTCTTGTTGTTGTTGGCATCCGTCTATCGAGAGACAATTGAGCGTGCCTCCTGGGGTGAATCTCTGCAGAGCACAAGCCTGGGCAGTGTATATGGAGGTCCTAGGCTGCCCAGTTGTCAAGGGCCCACCTTGGTCTCACTGATGAGGCCTTAGGGACTCTACTCCGGATTTATGTAAGGTTTACTCCTTATCCTTTCCTTCTCTCAAAGGTGTACCACAAGGGAGAGGGTACAGATTTTCCCTCAGGGTTTACCCCCAAAGCCTTTCTCACAAACGAGTATAACTGCATGATGGGAAATGTAGTTCAACAACATCTGGAGGGCCCAAGGTTCCCTATTCCTGGGATAGAGACACTGTAATCCTTTGCTGCCCAATGCTGTTGTGGTTGGTTCTCCTCCTGGGTAAAAACCTTGATCTTTTTCTTCTGTAATTAGCCTCAAACTGGTACATCCAGTTTAGGCAGGTGTTCCATTTGGTTTCCACTTTTGCAATAACCACAGCAGTCAGTTTGGGATTCAGCATGACTTTGCATCTTAAAAATGCAAGATACAGTTTGCACTATGAGAGTGAGATGTTATTGGGAACTGAGCTTCACTTTTTGTTTTGTTTTTGCTTTTGTTTAAGAAAGTGTGTGTCAGCATTAAGTCACACATCAGTGATGGGAGGAAGAAGGCAATAAATCTAAAGTTTATTGGATCATTTGCTGTAATTTCATAAGACAGGAATACAGGAATATGAGGGTGACTGCTTCAGTGTTGCTAATTTGTGACCTGCGTGTTATCTTTAAAAGCCAGTGCAGGCCTGATTTATATATTAATTTTTTAAACCACCACATTTTAAGCAACACTAGGGGCTCAGCTATACAGCTGCAAATAAAAAGTTTTAAGTGTGTTGCAAAGTGCAACATACAAATGTGACACTAGATGGCAGCAGTGAGCTATGGACAATTCAATGTATTTTTCAAAACTTTTTAAAAACACCATTCTCACAGCATTTTTTAAGGTGTGTAGATTCTACATAGGGTAAAAAAGAATATTAAACTTTCCATATATGGTTTCCCTTGATCTTTCTTTGTTTTGGTACTTTTAATTCTTGTTCCCAGGTTTGAGAATCACTGTACCAAAAGGTGCCACTAGGGGGGAAAAACCCCAAACACCCCAAACCAAGCTAACATGAAGCATGCTATAACTATATCCTCACACATTCAGAAATTTATCCAAAATACCTATGACATAAATGCTTTTCAATTTCAAGCAAAAAGTGGGAGATTAATTTAATCATTCCCTTATTAAAACTGGAATGTAAATAAAAACAATCATATTTGCCATTGTATTAACCAATTACAGTCATTATAGAGAAAAGTAATTAGGTTCCCCTTAATAGAGGAAATATTAAATTGGCTTTTAATGATGCCCCAATTAACTGTTGTTATTGCTGCAATCAAATCAGGATTTTGTGCACTTATTAGTGTAACAGACCTGAGTCTAGCAGACCTAAGAAAAGCAATCTTAGTCGTATCCAGATACTGTCCAGGACAAATCAAGTCTTGGACAGTGTCTGGATAAGACTGTGATTGCTTTTCTTAGGTCTTCTAGAGCAGTGTTTCCCAACCACTGTTCCGTGGCACACTAGTGTGCCGCGAGATGTTGCCTGGTGTGCCGCGAGATGTTGCCTGGAGGGAGGCGGGCGAGTCGGGCGGTGAGAGGCGGGGCGGCGAGGAGAGGCCGCCCAGCGCGGGGCTCTCGCCGTCTGCCTGCCTGGCTGCCTGCGAGCTCGGCGGGCAGCGCCTCCGTCCGCAGCGCCCGCCTCGCGGCTCTCATTCCCTGCCCCTGCCAAAGCTCACCTAGCCAAGCCGCGCTCTCCTTCCTGCCTCGCTTTGCTGCCTCCTCCCCCCCCCCACCCCCAAAGCTTGGAGGTTCCCCGGCAAGGGGGAGGGAAAAAAATTGAAACTTACACTTTCATGCGTCCCTCCCGGCGTGACGTTGCGTGCTGACGTCACGGGGCTGTAATGGTGGTGTGCCTCGAGATTTTTTTCATCAAACAAGTGTGCCTTTGCCCAAAAAAGGTTGGGAAACACTGTTCTAGAGTCACCAGCAGTGTTGCCTGAAAGCCATTTCATCATCATCAGTAGTAGTATACCACCCTTCATCTGAAGATCACAGAGCGGTTCACAATATAAAAATATAAAATAAGAACATAAAATACACAAGAAAACAAAAACAAGCCCAAAAAACCCCTCCCTCCCACATTTTAAAGGCCATAGAATGTTAATCAGCCAAAAGCCTGGTTATAGAGAAACCTTTCCACCTGGTGCCTAAATATAAGGTGCCAGGCAAGCCTCCCCATGGAGAGCATTCCACAAACTGTTGGGTGTGAGCTTTGCTGAGTTCTATGGCCCTAGCAGGTGTGGTGAACCTTTTGCATTCCAGCTGTTGCTGAAATGCAACTCCCACCACCCACAACATGGTCAATGGCTGGGGATGATGGGAGTTGTAGTTCATCAACATCTGGAGGAACAGATGTTCCAAACACTTAGTTTCCAGCAATAGCAGAGATTCTCAAACTCTGGTCTGTGGACATTGGTGGTCAGCGAGCTTCATACAGGTGACTCACAGAACTGTCAAGGCACTTGCTAATTGTTTGTTGCTATCTCTGCAGCTAAGCTATCAATTCATGTACAGTAATCACTTTTAAGGCCTCTCTACCAGTGTCCTCTATTAGCCTGAGAACTTAATGTGGTTGCAAAATAAATTGGCGGGGAGATAAAAAAACACTGATTGACTGCCAATGCAAAATCACATTCTCTCTATCCAGCATTCTGCAAGTTCCTTTACAAAATACTTGGGGGGGAGGTCTGTCTGTTGATCTCTTTTCTTCTTGTTTTTTAACCCATCCTATAAAGGCAATATTCAGATCCTAACCATTTGGAGGGACGGGACAAAAAAAAACAAACATTCCTAATTAACTGGGTTATCTATGCACTCTTTGTGATCTTGACATTTCCCATGATTGCATGGCATGCGGCAAAGCATATCCCAGAAATAGAAATTTCCATTTACTTTCTTCTGTGCTACGCAGGAATATCTTGGCATCAGTTCATAATACATTAGCTTCTCAGTAATGCAATAGCAGAGCTGGCTATCTGGCCTCAGCTAAGGCTATTTCTGAAGCTTATTTGATTTTCTTTTTAGCAATATTATAAATAAAGAAACCACGCAGCTTAACCACTGATAAGCAGATAATCTGCTTGGGCAAGCAACTTGGAATCTTGTTGAAATTGCCTTGTAGCTGAACCTCAGGATCTCAGACTCTTGCTTCACTCCCCACTCCCTAGATTGTAGTGGGGAACCTTTGGACCTCTGATGGGGAGGAGAAATGGGATGAAGAACTCAATCCTGGGGAGGGTTGATGTGGTTTAGGGGGCACTGATCCGGATGCTAAGGAGGGGCTGAGGGATCTGGCAGGGAAAAGTCTTGCCTTGGTCATGTTGGACATTCTGGGAATGGAGGACGAATTGGGTGATGCAGCTGCACCTCTGCCTCCCATCATCAGAGCATTTTGCACCCCCAGGGAGGCATCCGAGGATGGATAGGACAGTGAGCTGATCAACACATCTCCACTTCCAGGTATACAATGCTGGCTGCACCGACTTAAGCAGACCCAACCTACTCACAGGAGGGTTCGTTTGTTTGCTTGCCTGAGGCTCCGGACACCAACCATGTAAATCACTGCACCCACCCTACTCTTCAAAAGATGAGCTCAGGGTGTGTGTCAAGTGTTGGGGACAATATGTTAGATTACGCCTAGCCACATGCCATAGTGCTCTGACTTGCGTACCTTGTAACCTGATTTATGTTTGAGCTGTGTAGTGAATTCTAGAAAGAAAAGCCTTTGACAGTAATTGAGCTGAGAGTACTGCACCTACAAGCGCCTCAGCCTAGCTTGAGGAGCACAGGCCAGGCCACGCTGGACATTTCACCTCTGCCCACTCCCCACCCCTCTGCATGTGCAGCCTGAGGCAGCTGCCTAACTCTGCCTAATGGTAGGGCCAGCCCTCTCACTGCCGCTGAACTCAGCAAAAGGGCTTTAATTAAACAACTTAAATGAAAACAAGAGCACCATGTTCCAATAACCACAGTTCCAAAGGCAAAAGAGTATTTATTTGCTTACCCTAAGGTTACCAGACGTCCCCATTTCCCGGGGACAGTCCCCGGATTTACAAATCAGCCCCCATACAAAATCCATTGAAGTTGAAAAGTGTCCCCAGATTCCTTGGGGGAAAAAATCTGGTAACCTTAGCTTACCCTCTTTCGAGTATCATTCTTGGGATAAGTGGGGGGGGGGTTGTGTGTGTGTGTAACATCTAGAAGCAGGGGGTGGTTTTGTCCCAGGAAAGATCCTGGTGAGCTTGCATAGGAAAGGCTCCATGCCATGTTATGTAAGGGAGATATTCCCAAAGCAGCAGCCCAGGGCCCCATCCCGTAGATTGCATAACAAGTTCAGGGAACGAGCCAAATGTTCTCTCTGATGCAGGAGTGGAATGTTGGTTGGGCGTTTTGACAGCCACCGCTGGCGTTTCTCTTTGGTCTTTTTGGAGTAAACAAGGCTTTCAAGTGCCCTCTGTTAGTTTACACGTGCCAGATGATTGCGGCTGGATGCTTTCCCTCTTCCAATTTCACAGGCTAAATTGAAAAATTAGTAAAACACACGCTTATCAAAAAAAAAAGTGGCGAGGATAGAAAATGTAAAGTGGTTGGGGCGTATTGGGCACAGTCTGTAACCTTGTGGCTTTAGCACTTAAGACAGGGGTGGAGAACTTCTGATTTTGGGGCCAAATGTGGCCCTCCAGACCTCACTGCCTGCCCCCCTCAGGACTCCTCCTAGGCCACACCTCTCACCAGCTCTGCTTTCCATCCTCCTTGAGGGTGAAAACCACCAAACAGTAAAAAACAACAACACAATTAATCATTAGTATGATCTCTCTCTCTCTCATCTATCATCTATCTATCATCTATCTATCTATCTATCTATCTATCTATCTATCATCTATCTATCTATCCATCCATCCATCATTACAATAAAAACATCAAAGTACCAGCCCTTTCCTTAAAAACAATCGGTCCCCTCTATCACATATCTTCTTTATTTTCACCAACTCCATTCCCTGCATCCAGTAGTGTTTGAAAATGGGGGAGCAATTAAGATAAAACAAAATATAGAAGGTTTTGTTTATCAATAACTTGCATGGGTGGCACCAGGGAAGGCAAGTACCTGCCAAACAATGAGCTTGCCCCTCACTGTTGGACCTCTGTCATTAAAATATACTGTTATTTTTATTTCACAGATCTTAACATGCCCACCTAGAAATACAGTGGTACCTTGCAAGACGAAAATAATCCATTCCGCGAGTCTCTTCGTCTTGCGGTTTTTTCGTCTTGTGAAGCAAGCCGCTTAGCGGATTAGCGCTATTAGCAGCTTAGCGGATCAGCTGATAAGCGGTTTAGCGGCTTAGCGGATCAGCTGATAAGCGGCTTAGCGGATCAGCTGTTAAGCGGCTTAGCGGATCAGCTGATAAGCGGCTTAGCGGCTTGGGAAAAAAGGGGGGGAGGAAAAAACCCCCGCAGGAACTCACAAGACATTTTCGTCTTGCGAAGCAAGCCCATAGGAAATTCGTTTTGTGAAGCACCTCCAAAACGGAAAACCCTTTCGTCTAGCGGGTTTTCCGTCTTGCGAGGCATTCGTCTTGCGGGGCACCACTGTAGACTTTGCCTCATCATGTGTGTTCCCTCAGAACTTTTCAGGTGTCATCACTGATAAATTGACAATTAAGTGAGTTAGGATTGCACAGCTGCATTTCATGTTCACTCAATGTTTTAATATAAGGACGATTGTAATACAAACAGGAGGCCAAGCACCCAGCACCCAGAGGCATTTGTTGGGGGCTATGCACACCACTGTGGGTTAAACTACAGAGCCTAGGGCTTGCGGATCAGAAGTTCAGTGGTTTGAATCCCCACAAAAGGGTGAGCTCCCGTTGTTCGGTCCCTGCTCCTGCCAACCTAGCAGTTCGATAGCACGAAGTGCAATTAGATAAATAGGTACCGCTCTGGCGGGAAGGTAAACAGTGTTTCCGTGCGCTGCTCTGGTTCGCCAAAAGTGGCTTAGTCATGCTGGACACATGACCCGGAAGCTGTACGCCGGCTCCCTCGGCCAGTAAAGCGAGATGAGCGTTGTAACCCTAGAGTCATCCGCGACTGGACTTAATGGTCAACGATCCCTTTACCTTTATGTACCCCAGGGCTGATGCCTGGTTTGCCCTCCCAAGCACCTGCTGCTGCTTGACTCACAGAGGCTGCATTGCTGCAGCTTCCAACCTCCTCTTAATGCTTGTGTGAGAACCTAAGAAGAGTCTGTTAGATCAGGCCAATGGCTCATTCATTCCAGCATCCTGTTTTCATAGCAGCCAATCAGGTGCCTGTGTGGAACCTACAAGCAAAATCTGAGTACAAAAGCACTCTCCCTGTTTGTAATTTCCAGCAATTGGCATTCAGAGCCATGTAACCTCCAGCAGTGGAAGTTGAACATAGCCATTGTGGCTATTAGCCATTGATAGCCTTTTCCTAATGTTTGCCTGTGCCATCACCAGGGCACCAAAGTGGCAACAGGCAGGCTGCCGAGGCTACCCCCTTCTGAAATATCTGTAACCAGGCCTGACAATCTGGCGCCTAATGCTTAGTTTAAACTAAAAAGAAACCAGCATTGTCGAGGGTTTATCTCCACCTACTGGTGGAAGGTTACACCTGTTTTTTTCCAAACCCTTCTGCTGTAGGACTTCCAAAGCACGCCTTGTTTCTTGACTGGCTGAGGCACCCTGCAAGTTCACAGCATCTATCTTGATAAAACACTTCCTTTCACACAGGCAGGGAGAGGGTCAGGTCTGTCAAACTGGCCCTTGGAGCTGTCCTAAGGGCGCCTACCCTCCCCAGCCTTGCTTCACACCTTCAGTTTCCCTAAAGAGAGCAAAAGAGTGTGGAGTCCAGAACCAAGATGCTATGGAATGGATTGTATGGGAAGAATTAGGTCATGGGTTGGCATTGTGCAAGGAAATGACTTATTTGCTTGCTTGCTTGCTGCCTTTTTATCTTTCTTTATAGACAGAGTAAGTTTACACAAAAATAGCAGAGACAAGAGACAGAAAGACCAGCCTTACAAACAGGCTTACAAACAGGAAGAGAAGTGGAGGGAAAAGGGAAAGGCAGCTGTGGCTCAGTATTTCACAGCTGGAACAAAGCGCTGAGCTATAAGCATTTATAGCTGATCTTCCCTTAGGAACACAGGAATCAGCCTTACGCCATCAGATAACTGATCACTCTAGCTCAGCCTTGTCAACACTTTGAAGACACTCGAACTCAGGATGAAAGGGAGAAACGTGCTAAGAGGAAGGCACATTTGGCAAATGCTCACCGTGATCAACTGCTGCCTGGAAACCTATGACCTTACTGTGGAAGGATGTGTGGATCCATAATTTGGCCTCCACTCACTTACGGACTCACTGTTAAGACTGTTTTATGGAAGTCAATCTTACTCAGCTATAAGTGATCGCCAAAGAAGTATCAGCAGCAGTAGTTTTCCAGGGTTTGAGGTGTGAGTCCTTCCTAACCCTGTCATGCATTGAACCTGGGGCCTTCTGCATGCACCGCCCACTGAGTATGGCCCTTCCATCCAGTCCTACCTTTGGTACTTGCATTTTAAATAGCCACCTCTGGCTGCTCTGCCTTCCCTGTTCTGCAGTATATCCTTGTTGGGGGACACACTCCTTTATTGGGCTGAGGCTTCACTAAGCAAAGCTTTTAGTCACATTTGTTTGGGGTTGTACAGATGTCTGTCTTTCTTTCATCACTCCATCCTATAACTGAATTACATGCTAAAATGACTCTGGGATAAGGGAATCAGTGGAAATTGTTGCTTCAGATTGATGGTCCACCACTGACAGAACACTCATGATGCAATATAAGCAGCATACAAGCAGTATCACTCAGAACACCATGCCATGAATCTTCATATCTAGGAAGTCCAATGAGGAAGATGCCACATAAACACAGCTAGACTTAAGTGACATTATTACCAGGCTACAGTATTATTTTTGCAGGCCTGGTTTCCAGCAGCTTGAGCTGCTAACCAATTAAGACAGAGTACTTGGAACAAAGCCAGCTGAGTCAATTAGCTTAACCAAAGACCTGGACTTAAGCTGCTCTGTAAATCATCTTGTTCAAGTTTCACAAAATAATGCAGCCCCTTTGTGGTCGCAAGATGCCGGGCCAAGCTTTCAATAGATGAGGTTCATTACCAAAGCACAACAGTACAGGAATGTGAAATGCATGTATGAAGAAAGAGGAAACTCATAGCAGAACCTGCGTTCTCCTTGAGCTGACCTGCCTGAATTCACTGCACTACTTGCTTGGGCCTTAAAGCTCTTCCCTTTCCCTTGCGTATCTTTGAGATGAACTCACAGCACCTCCCAGAATTGTGCTTTCCAACTGCCACCATCTTCTTCCTCTTCTTGTTATGATTTTGCAGCAATCTTGGTTGAAACTGTTTCATAAGCTATTTCCTGTTGATTTGTTTGCTCGAGTATTTTGACCATTTTCATTCAGAGGATCTAGAGCGGATGAAGTACTGGAATGTCAAAACCAGTATTGTTGCCCTCGACAAAAGTTGAGGCGAGGGTGGGGGAAGGCAGGCCTCTAAATTCCTTCCTAGTAGCAATGACAAGATGTCCATTGCCATGCCCCATCTCACTGGCTGCTCAGGGGTGCATGAATAGGGTTGCCAGACCTCCAGGGCTGACATGAAGTCTCTAGGCTTGCCAGGTCCCCTCAAGGCAGCAGAGGGAGGACTTGTGCCTTGCAAGCATCATCCTGGCAGGAGCTGGTTGCAAATTATTGCATTGACTCTCTCATGAGTCTTCCTACCTCCTCTCTCCCAATTAACCTGTCTCCAGGGCTCTGTGGTGTGAGTGCAGAGGAAGGATCACGAGGTACCACTCCCCATGACACCCACAAGGGACACCCCAAAGTCTCAGGGCTGGGCACTGAAATCTCAGGGTCTGGGGTGCTCCTGACCTGGAAGTCCCAACAAGAAGAGGTGTGTACAGAGTTCTGTAAGCACAGCACAGTTGGAAATGAAAGATAACAATCTCATTGGTAGGATGGATACAGTTCTTGTGTAGCAGTTTGTGTTGGGTTATGAGCCAAATAGGAAATAAAACTGGCCTTTTCTCACTTGTATTTTCAGACCAACTACAAGAAAGGGGGGGAAATATGGGTTCTTTCCCCTTCCGCTATGTTGCGGTCACCAGCTCTGGGGAAGTTGTACTGAAATGTCCACTGCAGGATAGCAGCAAGCCATTGTGAGAAATGGAAGTAACCTGCCTCGATCGGAGCAGCACTCCCAGGGTTCGAGAAGCATTTCCCCCACAAGAAGGCCACTACAGCACCCTTATGTGGAGGGCTGACCCCTCAAGCCTGGTGCAGGCCTTTCATGGTATAAGGAATAAAGCCCCATTACTGAGAAATCATGCAGATTGTCACTTGTTTGATTTTTTGCTAAATTCACCATGCTTGCAGCAAACGTTTCAAAGGGCTATTTTGCTGGTGTTATTTGTGGGTTAGAGAGATGGGCATAGGGTGCACCAGAGCTCACCAGCACACTTCCAGTGAACTTGGTTACCACTAACACTTTTTAGGGTTCTGGCAAAGTATGGTGGATTTGGGGACCTTGGCCTTACACAATAAACACAGGGTCTTAAGCAAAAGCATACAGTGTCACTTAACACAGATTTGTTATTCCTTAGGCAAGGGTAGCAAATGTGGAAGGTATGTTGGACTACAACTCCCATCATGCCTAATCATGGGGTCTGAAGGCACAGCAGCCACCACCTTGCTAGGGCCCAGTCAGTGTCTGGAATGGGTGACTGCCTGAGAACCACATGTATACCCTGTTGGGTCCCATGATGGAAATAAGGTAGGGATATGAATGTAATAAAGAAAAACCTGAAGGGTATCATGCTGCCCATCCCTGCCTTAAGGTATGCTGAATATACAGTCTAATTGTAAATTTAAAGCATCAGTGGCAGTTCTAGTAAACAGTCAGCCCATTCCTGCTGTGAATAGCCTCTGTTGACAGCTCACCCCTTAATGACTTTATTTCACGGACCATTAAAGATCAGCTCTTGTATTTCACCATTAGCTGGAGCTTCTTAATTAAATGACTCAATAGCTGTCACACACTCCACAGAATCTCCATGCAGAAGCTTTTGCATTCAGCCCTCAGAAAATTCCAACAAACATTTGTGCTATCTTAACATATTCAGCATGGCTGTTTCTGCAAATTCTTCTTGCTCAGTGGAGGGAAGGTGGGTAAATAAACAGAAGCAGCTGGTAGACATGACTGTGGTTAAACAGACCGGTTTATCATTCTTTCAAGCGGAGGGGAATTCCTGCAAAGCCAAGAACACTTGTCAAGAGGCTTGTTTGACAACTGTTGGTGTGCTAAAATGGGGTGGGGGAGCAATGGAACTGTTCCCTTGACGATTACTTGTGCCATCTTCCTTCCTCCCCCTTAAGTTGAATTGTTAAGAGATGGTGTTCTTTAACAGTGCAAGGCAAAGTTGGTGCCACTCCAAGTTTACTTTGCTCCTTGCATTCCTAAACATGCTTCTACTACTGGAAGCATGTGTGCACAACTACTCATTCTATGAAAGATGCTGAGATACATTTTAAAGGCAGGTTCTCCAACCCTGCTGTAGATGCCCTGGTTTTTCAGTGAGGGCCCATTCTAAGGTGGTTGTACATGTGACTTTCTTTCCCCGCTTTTCCACCCATGAGGTCACGGATATATTCTCTCAGGTCAAGCCAAAGATGTGGTTGCATATTGTACCCCAAACACACTAAATCAGTGTTCAAATGGTACTATGTGAACCCAAGCGTTGAAGCACCTTGTAGCTTCTCACAAAGGAAGGAGGAGCACTCGGCTTGAGCAGAGCCACCTTCAAAAGCTTCCTACCAGTACAAATGCTCTACAACATCTTCATTGATATCAAGTGGTAATGCCATAAAACAATTTGTTTTTATTGCCCACTATAAGAAGTTGGGAAGAAATGTTTCCTTCCAATGTTTTTTTTCCCAAACTGAGAAACAACACATATTGTAATAAAAGCCAGCAAACTAAATTGGACTACAATGGTTTTCAGGAAGTGACAAAATTCTAACATGTTCTTCCTGAGCATTCTCCAGAAGCTTCATTGGCACAGCTATCCCCATTAGCCTGTATTTGGACTGTGTGATATTGTAAAAATTCAGCCAATAGCAAGCCAAGGGCTTGCATGCAGTAGTCAGGAAAGTATTTTGCCTTAAGATGGAGACCTCCAGCACTTGCATGACCAGGATATATGAAATGGCCATAATTTGCTCACTGAAAATTCACCTCTGTCTATTAAATCAGGCAATGAGAGAAGAAATAATGCCCATTAAGAAACCTGCAAATATGAATTCCATTTTAAGCAGAACTTAGATCTGCTGTCAGATCTACTTATTTCCCAAATAACTTGAAGTTTTGTAAACAATTTTCAAGCCAGTCAGAAATAAAGACTTGTTTTCTTTTTTTTTAAAAAAAATGCATCAATACAATTTTGTAAAAGCAACATAACTTAGATGAATAAAAAAGGGGGATCAGTGAATCATCCAAATATTAACAATTTTTTTATACAAAAGGATTAAGTTTTGACTATTCACAGATGGCCTAACACCAGCTCGTATGCATCTTTACATTAACAATCCAAACTGCAGAATCCAAAGCTTTGGGGTTGTGTGCATCAGCCCAAATCAAGCACCATCGCAGACAGGGCATTCATGTCCCTCATGTGGGGATGCTGGGCAAGTATCTCTTCTATCTTCTCCCTCTGCTCGGACGTAGGGAAGATTTTTCTCAAGGCTTCTCTTAAGTGGATTGTTTCTGCAGTAGATCTTGGATGCGGGGGGAGGGCTGGGTTAGCATGAGGTGCTGGTGGAAACATAGTCAAGGCAGGTACGGCACCAGGTAACGGGCTCTTTGGCAACTGTCCACTACCATCAGTTGGCATCAGGAAATGCGATGTCCCAAAAGGAGGTGGGCCGCCACTTCCATGGCCATGTTGGGGTGGAACACCTCTGGAGAACAAAAACAACATTTCAAACTAGGAAGGCAAGAGAACAACCATCTCCCATGTTTCCATGGGGTCTAAAAAGAAAGATGCTCTAAAACAGGCATAGGCAAACTCGGCCCTCCAGATGTTTTGGGACTACAACTCCCATCATCCCTAGCTAACAGGACCACTGGTCAGGGATGATGAGAATTGTAGTCTCAAAACATCTGGAGGGCTGAGGTTGAGGAAGCCTGATTTAAGGTTTAAATTTGTTAAAGAACTCTGGATGACACAGTAATTTATTTTGCTTTCAGTAGAAAGTAACACTGATTTGACATTTCAAGTTGTCTCTTTCCACATTTGTCATTTAAAATAAAATAATCATCATCATCATCATCATCATCATCATCATCATCATCATCTTGATACGGCTGGTGATAAGGGAGATTGCACACATTTAATCATAATAAAATATTCCTCTGCATTTGATGGACTTTTACAAGTCACCAATACAATTACAGAACTTTCTAACCTTGAAGTGCCATAGCATAGAAACAGGAGTTCAGATTAGACCTTGCTTTGCTTATGTATTCAACATTTTATGCAAGTCATTTTTACCTTACCTTTAAACACAATAAAGCACAATAAAGCTTTACATGATAAAGGACAAAGAACTGAGCCCCTCCCAGATGCAGACTGGACACAGGTAACAAAGCATGTGTCCACTGCAACCAAGCAGCAGATCTTCTAACAGCTGATGCAGCAAACCAGCTATTCATGAAAGTGCATCACAGCTCCAACTGCAGTGTGTCCAATGTCGTCATGTGACCCACCACAATCTAACATCAAAGGATGTTACCAGAACACTTGCCTTCCTTTTCTCGGTGTTACAATCCAATGTTATACAAACGTATTTGGCATCACCACACAGAGATAGCTGTGGTAACTGACGACAAGCAATTCCTCCTGCAAAACCACTGCTTCTTCCTATTTAAGGTCTTATGTGGTGTGATTTACATCTCATGACCTTCTCAGTCACACGAAGGGCTTTGATTCAGTGGTGGCATCTGTTTCCCCCTTAAGCCCCACAGGGTACTCTACCTGAAACGGGTTTCCTCCTGAAGGAAACGTTCTATTCCTGGTCCATTTCGTCCCAGAGGATCATCGGGAACCATGAAGAAGTCTCCAACGAAAGTGTACGGCAGCAGCCTGCAACGCCAAAACAGGCAGTGAGGAAAAGTAGTAGGAAGGAAAGCAACATTCAGATTTATAGACAGAAGTAATCTCAACATTCACACACTATACAAACATACAGCTGGTGTTCTTTGCGGGGAGGGCTCTCTGGCAGGACACTATCAAATCATGAAACAGTCCTAAACCTGATGAGACCATAGGTTTAACTAGTCCTCCATTCTTTACCCTTCCCTAATCTGATGCTCTCCAGACAACCGGAATCCAAGCACATAAGCCCTAGCCACTATGGCTAATAAGGATGATGGGAGTTGTAGCCTAACAACATCTGGAGGGCACCAAGTTGGGGAAGGCTGCTATACTCTAACTGGCAGCAATTCTCCAGGATCCTGAGCAGAGGTCTTCCCCAGCTATAGTATCAAAGATCCTTTTAACTATAGAGACACACAGGGGTTTGAGCCTGGGACGTTCTTCATACAACATGTGCACTTTACTACTGAACTTCTATGCTTGTGGGCAGCACAAATTCAGCGGGCGGAATCCAGCCTCACAGAAATCTACTGCAGTTCTAATCCTAGGAGAGCTTTAGTTCAAACACTGCTTTGTTGAATTGGGTCTTTTCCCAATCACCTGTTCCAGATTGTATTGCAAAGATATATGCCATTCACAGTCTCAGAATCTAAAAATCCACAAGAAGTCTCAACAGAGTGATTTCAGGAGTTTGCCTGTGAGACGCTGGGGACACACGATGGCCAAGCTTCCCTCTGCTCTATCCGGAAGTGGCTCACTAAGTATGAGCTCTCTCAGGTTATAAAGCTGGTGAATGTGTGCTGATGGGGTTTTGCCACCAGGGAATTCATGTTCCAGCCATGGAGGAGTGGATTGGAAATTCAATTGCCCTGTGCCCCAAACCCAAAAACAAACCTGAGAAATAAAGACGCAGAATTGGATAGGGAACACCAACCACCTCAAAATAAAACAGGAGCAGGGAACCTGTAGTTCGCAGGGTGTGGCCACACTACAACTCCCATCACCCCTGACCACTGACGGTGCTTGCTGTGGATAATGTGTGTTGGAAGTCTGGAGCCCAAGAACTATAGGGTTACAAGGTTCCCCATCTCTGGCAAAATCAATAAGACTATCCAAATTAAGTGATTAAGCCAAAGCAACCTTTATCAGTCCCCGCCCCCCAAATATTGTAACCGATCACTTGTCCACCTGCCCACTGCACATTTTTGTAACTGAACAAAACTAACACATTACCTCTTTTGAATAATCTCCCTCCAGGATGTGGACTCATCCACAAATTCTCTGAGATTATCATTGGTGACAATAACTCCTCCAGTCTTTTCAGCGAGATGTAGCAAAAACCTACAACAACATTTGTTGGAAGAATCAGCATCCTTGCACTGAATAAATTTCTGGGCAACAAAGCAGCCATGTGCTACTGTGGATCGAGTAATCCTGGTTTTGTGACCCGCAGGAAGTCACACAGGAAAGCAGCTGCTGTGCTTCCTAGGTGGCTGATGATTTGGCCACCTTACTAAAGCTAAACAGGTCTGGGTATGGTCAGGGCCTGGATGGGAAATGAGGATGATATTATTACTACTATTATTATTACAGTGCTGCAGACCATATATTGTTTTGGGGATGCCTAAATCTAAGCTGGCCAGCATACAAAAGAACCAAGCCTCTGTTGTTTCACAGAAGGCTTGGGACTAAACGATATGCAAAGTAAATCTTTGGATCCTGTTCCAGGCATTATATCCATTAGGAAACTTGGGCTATAGGTTTATAATTAAATTCATTATTAATTCTTAAATTAAGGCAAGATAACAATGAATGTGTTCCAGAAAAGGTTTCTAAATAATGCAAATGCATCATGTATGAAATAACTCAAACATTAAAAAAATAAAATAAAGAGGGTGATCAGCAACATTTTGTACCAACTTAGAACTGGACACACACAGGGACAGTGCTCAGTCTGCAGAACAACAGGGCAAGTCTACACTACACAGTTTTCCTTGAGGGTGAGCTGAATCAGATGTGCATGAATGACGTGTGGCTGTTCAACACTTCAGCATATGCAGGAAAAAGAGGTAACAAAACTGTGAGATGGTCAAGTGGATTGAAGAAGGGAGCACAGCTCAGTGGCAGAGCCCACTCTTAGTATGAAGAAGTCCCTAGAATAGCTTCTTCATACATTCACATTCAGAACCTGGAGACTTATATTAAGTGGAACACATCTCACAAAGGTATGCTATCTTAAAAGCAACACAGAATAATATGTTAACAGGACAAAACAGATGTGTATCCCATTTCCCAACTCAATAAATGGCTCCTCTTGAGAAGAACTAGGAGTCGCATAACTGTCCATCAGGTACACAAACTCTTTTTACCTGTCATCATGAGATGCAATCCTGGCTCCAAATACAACCCTTGCAGGGGTGAGTGCCAAAATACCAACATCCTGGAGCTGGGTTAAGAAATGCTGTTCTATTAAAACGAAAACAAAAAAGAACACATTGAAAAGAACTGAGTTTAGAAAGAACAGATGTTTTGTGCAGGATTTTATTTTGGCAGAAAAGTAACTATTGCAATGTACTATTATATCAAGTGAATCAGAGCATTCAAAGAGTGCCCATTATACTAACTTTTACAAAGGTCTGTTTTGTTATCCCTGAGTTGGGGATGGGGGGGAGGGGAGGGGAGGGGAGGGGAGAGAGAAAGGAAGGAAAGACGGAAGGAAGGAAGGAAGGTAGGAAGGAAAAGAGGCTGAAAGAACAGCAAGCCGTTGGAGCTCCTCACTAAAATGGTACAGCCCCATTCATTCATTCATTCATTCATTCATTCATTCATTTGTACAACCTCCCCAGAATCCAGTTTTTTGGTCATGCTCATATAGGACAGAATGTTAGGAAGATGTGCCATTTTATATATAAAAGGTAAAGGGACCCCTGACCATTAGGTCCAGTCGTGACCGACTCTGGGGTTGCGCACTCATCTCGCTCTATAGGCTGAGGGAGCCGGCTTTTGTCCGCAGACAGCTTCGGGGTCATGTGGCCAGCATGACTAAGCCACTTTTGGCGAACCAGAGCAGCACATGGAAACGCCGTTTACCTTCCCGCCGGAGCAGTACATATTTATCTACTTGCACTGTGCTTTCAAACTGCTAGGTTGGCAGCAGCAGGGACCGAACAATGGGAGCTCACCCCGCCGCGGGGATTCGAACCGCCGACCTTCTGATCGGCAAGCCCTGGGGCTCTGTGGTTTAACCCACAGCGCCACCTGTGTCCCTTTTTATTTTATATATAAAATTAAACAAATCCAAATTGTTTACTAGGTACCAGCTTACTTCCAGTAGTGTCATTTTGTAAATAAAAATTGAACACAGGAGATGGGAATTGTGAAACTCCAAAGCAAGCACAACCCCATTAGATCTTTTACCTGTAATGTTAGAATCTCTCCTTGTTCGCCACTGTGGGACAAACACAGTGATCTTTCTGTGGCCACGTTTCCAAAAGTGATCAACAGCAATTGCAATTCCCCGACATGAGAAGATCTTCTGTAGACCATGGCTGCAGAAAGGAAAGAAAGGAGCAGAGTAATGTTTGCTAATCATCAGAGTCTGCTTTACAAAAAATCAACTGCTAAACATACAAGATGAAAAAGCATGTAAAGGTAAGAAGTGAACTGTTTGTACAAATGAAATGATGCAGTCCACCAATGGTACTCCTCGCTGATTTATTGGTGGGGGGGGGGGGGTAGCCAATCTAAAGGTCTATGGAATTTGGATGCTGGAAGGACATTATATCAAAGTCATTTATATCAAAGTCAGTTGGGAAACATAAGTAGAAAAATTCTGTAGGACCGCGCCTCCCTCGGGCACCACGTCTTGCTTCTCCATGTTCAGTCATGAAGGCTTCCCATGCAATTAAGGACAACCATCTTCCAAGGTCCTTGATCACGCAAGAAACCCCCATGAGTAGAAAAGGCTCCCTGCTGCAGCAGCTACATGGGAAAGCTCAAAAGAGCCATGGAAAACTGCCCTCTTTTCTACTTGTCTTGCCCCTTAATAATTTTTCTCCTCCCCTTGTTTGTCCTGCTGCCGCTAACCTGTGACAGAGAAACATTTAGGCTTATGTAACCAGTCATGTTTGTGCAGGAACTCCCTTGGCAAAGCTAATACTATGTTATGCCGCTCAGTGCTACATAAAAACAGAGTTGTTTTCTCTTGTATTGTCTTACTTCAAGGTTTTTAAAGCAGGGTTCCCACAGGCCCATTGGTGTCTCATTCCCACCATCTTATTTACTTTCCTTGTGGCACACCAAAACTGAACAACTTACTTGCAACAGCAACCCCTTCTGACCCCATAGAGAAAACATTCTCCCTCCCATGGGGCCAAACAGCAGTCAGAGAAGTTGCTCTGGAGGTGGAAAACTGTCCAAAACCACCCCCTACACACACCAACCTTGCATTAGAGATTGCAGCCTGACCAGCAGTTGTTTTTTTTTAAGGGAGTTTTACAAGGAAAAAGAACCCCACGTGACTATTATCTTGTAGTTTTAGCCTTATAGTCAACCACAACATTTCAAGATCTCTAAGAGGGTTGTAATAACTCTTCGTTAAAATGTTTATTGCACACTCATGTCCTTGCAACAGAAGAGGGACTGCAAGCTTAGTAACTGGGAGGAACAAAATAAACCAGCTGTACGTGCTTCACTCTTGGTAGTTTTGTTTATTTAGACTTCCTTCCTGGTATGCTTCAAAGCTAGTTACAATCAGCAAGCAACAAGGGGCAGATTAGGTGAGAGAAGGAGAAGCTTGCCCAAGGCCAGGTCAAGATATAGAGAAAGAAACAGCAAAACAGGCCCCATGTTGTACTAAATGTGGGCTTTGTCCAGTGTGGATGCAGTCTAAGAAAACAGGGCACTGAAGCTTCAGAGTTGCTGTCATGTACTTTGCAGCAATTTATGAACTGTCTTGCTAGACAATCCAAAGAAGAACACCTGCCACCACCTATTTCTTTTATTTCCTCTTTCCTCCTTGGGAAAAAACCCTGGAATATTCGCTCAGGTATAATTTCCAAACCCTGCACCAGGACACACTTGTGCAATGGGAGAAATTATGTGAGCCCAAATGATCAATCCACAGAGGAGGCTGCCTTCAGAAACTCTGGAAGAGACAGTACTTCAGGCCTGACCCCTTACAAATCAACATTCCACTGCAAAGGTGCATTTAACCACATCTCTGTCCTGGATGTAGCAAAATGAGCCAATCAATGCAGCGTTGCAATAGAAATATCTGTCCTCAGACGAGGCTGCCTGTTGCTTCTCAGCAGGAGTTGCAACTCATGCTAGGTGGGTTGGAGGATTGGCAAAGTATGATGGGCAAGGAGGACTGGATGAAGCGTCATGACTGACATACCAACACACAATATTTTAATCATGACTTTTTGGAACAGAATTTTCTACACTTTACCAGCCTGGAGCCTATCCCTCTACATTCAAAGACCATAAGGGCAAGCAATGCTTGAGCAGGTCAAGTCCAATCTAGTTCAGCTTTCCGGGACCTGCAGTGGCCAATCAGATGCCCCATGAAGTCCACAGGAGAATGAGGCAATGTTGCTCCCCAGCAAGTGATAATCAGTGGCCCTTTTAACCTGGAAATAACTTCTAGGTATAATTATCTCAAGGAGTAATACCAAGTTCATTCAACAAGTGTGGGCCCATATATAGCCAAAATAGCATGACTCCCTGCAAAGAGATTCAGCAGACTTGGAGGGCCACCAAGGTCTGCGGAAGTACACCCAAATAAAATTTTTATTATTATATTTCTAAAGCAGGAATCTGAAGAACAGTCCACCAAGAACCAAGCATGATCGGGGACATGGAATGTGAACTCTGTGTTGAGAGGTGAAAAGGAGAAAATAAGGGAGATGGCATGGCATCCTGACACTACACTGCAACGTTTTGTCGCAGATCCTATTTGTTTGGCTACCAGCCACTGACTTCTCTATACAATATCCTGAGTTACAGGAGGGGGTCTATCAGATGGGTGTTTATTCTATTTATGTGCATATGGGAGAAGGATAAATAAACAGAAATTGAGGGTGCAAATAATCACCTCACTATATACAGAAATAGTTACAGGTAGGTGGCCGTGTTGGTCTGCCGTAGTCGAAACAAAACAAAACAAAATAAATAAATAAATAAATAATTCCTTCCAGTAGCACCTTAGAAAAGCTCATACCAATATACCAATAACAAACTTAGTTGGTCTCTAAGGTGCTACTGGAAGGATTTTATTATTACTACTATTATTATTATTTTATATATAGATTTAGAATTTTGGAAAAAATAAATCATGAGCTAATGGCAGAGGCAAAACCACACCATAACTTTGCTTGGTTTACACATTGCATGATATCCACCCTTCAGTGATCATTGCAAAAGTCTCAAATTACCCAATGAAGGCCACACACTTCCTTTAATAAGTTCACAGTTAAAACATGATGCATAGAATTATTACACAGTGTCAACTATTTGCATACCCTTCCCCATTAGTCCCAGTCTGGGCAAAAACTGGAATTTAAGATGAATCATAGTTGTGACTTTCATTTTACATCACTATTTTCTGAGCTTTTTGAAGAACTAAGAAATTGTTCACATCAGCGGATTTTTAATGCACCCCCTCCCCCTTTGTAATAGCAGTTTATTCTGGAGTCCAGTGATTTCACAATGGTGCATTTTCCACACCCCCATATTACAGACTGCCCCCTCCCTGCAGTATCACAACTGAAAATTGCTCCCCCTGTTCAGCTTAAAAAGCAGTATGGTGAGGCACTACAGCCTTGGCAACATGTGCTGACAACACACAGGCTACCTTATTTAGTCCAAGAGTGGCCAGCAGACTAACTCCCATCAGCCCCAGCCAGCATGGCCAAGGATTGTGGGAGCTGGAATCCAACAACATTGGAAGAGCCTCATATTTACTACCCTAACTTGGCCCTTTAGCTTTTTGGATAGTGAACTTGGTGGTGTTAATATCCTATCAACTATTCCACACCACACTGACAAATTTACACTTGCACAGTTCAGGGAGATTGCCTTGATCTTTGTAGGGAATGAAGAAGAGCACCATGGATGTAACCCCTGAGAAACCTGGCCCTTCAGGGATAACCCAGGCCCTGGTTGAATTCTCGTCTTTCAACTATGGGTATACTCTGTCCATTGATCTCAATGAATCTACTCAATCATGATGAACTTAAGTCAACTAATTTCAGCGAGTCTCGTCCCTGCAATACAAACCATGGCCACTACCCAGCAGAGTTTTGTGGAGGGGCAGGGCCATGGCCCCATTTGCAGCCCTGCACAGCAGCAAGCCGGGGGGAGGAGACGTAGAGGGGGAGAAGAAAAGGATGATGGCTGCTACAATCAGGAGCTGGCATAGCAATCAGGCCTGATGCCACCATGGGCTGGCAGTGTGACTGGCATCAGATTCAACAGACCCTGGGCCAGACCAGCCTTTCCTTCATCTAAACACTTCCACTGGCTGCCACCGGCACTTTTGCCTGCCTCTTTGGTGGGCTGAAAGGGAAGCTCCACATCATTGGCAGTGGACAGTTTGACTGGCTGGGCAGAAGGACATGTCCACCCAAGCCACTGGCCCTGCCCTCAGATACAGCCCTATGGCTCCAAACCTCTTTTCTGGTCCTGAAAACATGGAGGCAAAAGTCTACCCAATTACACGCTAACAAGTAAATTTGTTCTAGTCGATTACTACAGGGGCTTGGAATAACAGACAAGTATTGATTCTTTCCTTTTCTTTTCCTTTTACAAACTCTAGTCTATATTGATATTTAATACAGATTTAAACATATTGGGCTACCTGTATTTAGGTTTCATCAGTTCTACAATACCTCCCCTATCCGGCTTCCTCAGCACATTTCTAACTACAGACCTGAGGAATACTATGGGCATCTTCCTAATGTGGAGATCATCCAGAGAGGCCTTGATCCAAAGGCCTAACAACAGATACGTGTAACAAAACCCCAACTACTGCTTCCCCTACAGTAGGATAAAGCCACAGCATCATCTTCATCACAAAAGCACAGCAGCAGAGACAAGTGTGCTAGCTTTGCTCACCCCATTGCTGTTCCAGGTGCATTCCATGAGGTGGAGGGTGATCTTCTGAAATGCAAAGCCTACTCTTCTCAATGAGAGGCCACAGAAATCCCCACTTCAGAACTTCATCCTCCACCTTGTGAAAGGCAATCACACTAGCTGTGGGGGAGAGGGATTTGCAAAAGAAAAACAAAACTAGGGAATAGGGTACTTAATTTCTCCTCTCTCTCGTGTTCCAAGCATTTGCTTGGTTCTCTCCAAATGAATCCCTGGAATGAAGAAACAAGCCTCTGGAAGTTCTCTGGAATGAGGAAAGGCAGCTTGCGTTGGGAAAACAATTTGGTGTTGAAGGTATAGACAGGATTCAGGATGTACACCCAAAATTTCTCTACTCAAAATTTCCCTTCCCTAGGAAATTCAGCAATCAGGGTGGGTTTTTTTGTTACACATATATTCATGCAATGGGTAGTTCCACCCTGAAGGCCACTGCCTTCAGGGGTGAGGTTGACATCTAGTGAGGTCACAGTGAACTCATGTAACACCTTCCTTCTGAAATTACCTGCCTGTTAGTCTGGATGTAAAAGGTCTGTTGTGGTTTTCTGGTGTAGTCAATACCTCTCTCTTTCTCTCAGGAAGCTTTTGGGCTGCAAGTTAGCGGCTAGATATCTCTGCTAAGATGCTCATAGATTCTTAATTTTGGAATTACTGCATGGCTTAGTTTTAATTTTAACTCTGTAATTTCACTGAAAGATGATGCAGGGATCCTACAGTTAAAAAGGAGCTCCTTGGGGAGGAAGGGCGGAATATAAATATAATAAAGGATAATAATTCTGCTGCATCATTTCCTTGTGCCAACACAATCAAAAGAAATAGGTTTGCCCAACAGTAAGTGTGGTGTTGTGTAACATCTATTTGTTTCAATAGCCAATGGCTTGGGTCAAAATTTGGAGCAACTGTTATAGTGAACCTAAAAGAGGCTCTCCAGTGTTAACCAAAGATTATTTACATTCTGTGTTTTGGTAGGTAAGCAAATCCCCACTGCTATGATTTACGAACAAAACAAAACTGTCCTGCAATAACCTGTTCTAAAGTCAGTGGCATACAGTAGAAGAGAAAATTAGGTCTTACAAGTGCTGCAATATTCTGATTAAATTAGACCAGGAATGTGTAATTAGTTAAGTAGCAGCTTCTGCATGTATTCATATAACTAGGATAATATGGAAGCTTATACCATCATCAATTTGCTAGTCTTTAGGGCGCTACAAGACTCTTTAAAAACAACAACGTATATTATTGAACACAAGTACTGTACTTATAAAAAACTACTAACCATAAACAAAAGAAGTAGTCCCACATTTCCATTGAACAAAATGGAATGGCTCTAAGGTGGCGTCCATGACACATGCTTGCATCATCTATACATGCACTGTGTTTTAGAATTATTATTTTTTTACTAGCTGAACAGAAATTGAATCCACCAATCAACTAAAACCCATCTAATTAATATGTCTTTAACTGGATAACAACCCTAGTTTTAAGAGGGAGGGGCAAGTGTGTACATGATCTTGATTTATTATTATAGACTATTGTTGGCATTGCTTGGTGGAGTGCTTAGTTTTACTTCATGCCTTTAGTTCAATACTACAGGTAAGAGGAAAGAAGGCTCCACACTACAAAAGAAGCTGCTACAGGATGGCATGTGTTGAGGTGGAGACAGTATTTTCTTTCTCTCCTGTAAAACTAGAACTCAAGGTCATGAAATGCAAGCAAATGACAGTAGACTCAGCAATTCAAGGTCAAAGAGCCCTAAGAGCAGCAGAGGATATCTGCCAAGCCCCAAGACCAATAGTGCCCACTCTTTCATTCACACAGCAATCCTCACTTTGTACAGGACAGCTAGAAAGGTGGGAACACTGAGGGGGAATTTTCTGCCTCGTCTTGTTTAACAGTTGGCAATTGAAGGTGTCTTGCTCAAAGTCCCCCCAAAATCTTGAAGCCGGGATGCGGAGAAGGGCTCTCAATTGTAAGACAGCCCTTATCATATGGGGCCTTAAATAAATGTAACATGTAAAAAAACCAAAAGAAATCCAGCTCCAAAATGCTGGCCACAAACATTTCAGGTTTTCCCAGCCATGTCTAAAATGCCTCCGATAACCCTTCCTCTTCACACTTATCACAAAAGACAAATAGTCTGACAATTTATATTTACCCTGCTACTGGATTCCACCCTTCCTACAAGGAACTCTTCATGCAGGTAAGGCTGAGAGATGGTGACTTTTCAGAGGTTAATCAGAAAGCTTCAGAAATATGAACACGTATCACAAATATGACAGAGCCCATGAAGCATAGCAACAATGAATGTAAGCTGTTTGCTTGGAAGTCCCCAGCGCAAATCTTGTTTCAAAGGTGAACTTACTGGGTGGCCTCAGCAATCTACTCACACCCTCACCTGAGCTGTGACGAATAAAATTATGACCTTCCTTATAGTGCTGTTGTAAGGATGATTAAGCTAACATATATGAAGCACAAGGAACAATCTCAATCGTTATGTAGCTTTCATTCACACAAGTGGGATGATTTGAACCTGCAGTATATTCCTCAGTGAAGCTTAAGCACGCATGATGGTTGTGAAAAGAGGCAAGTCCAAAACAGGGCAAAGAACTGGCTGAGGACACATAACTCAAGCACCATAAAGAAAGCACGAGTGACAACCGAAGTGCATGTCTTAAGAGTGTGCTACAGCTGGCTTGCTCAGAAATCAAACAGGATATTCCAGACTGGCACATGCTGAGGGAACTGTTGGTTACATTGCCAATGCTTTTCTGGTTAAGAAATTCATGTCTGGCCATCACATTGGCCAATCTTCATTTAACTATTGGAGTACAAAACAAGAGGTTTTCTTTACTTTAGATATCTGGATATTATTCATTGCTACAGAACATTTAAATGGTCCAACATGTCAAAAGGAGAGAGAATAGAGTCTGATCTAAATTTCCCACACCTCTCACCAGGAAAAGCTATGCGTTCATATTTTGCACAATTTGTATACGGTGTCTGTTTGAGAATGTGTGGTTTGCTATGCCTAATAAAGGATCTTGATAAAATCCTGGTAAAATCTGCTTCCCCACCCCACCCCGGCTCTAAATACATGCACTTTTTTGTAATTCGGCCCCCCTCCCACACCTGGTTTCACTCTGAAATGCTACTGAAACCCAACAGTCATCAATACTCACGCAATTGCAACATTGCTGCCATCTATTACTATGTACTTTAAGTGGTCTCTCCCTGGCTCATTTTTCAATTCCAACTTGTATGGTGTTTTCAAAGATTCTTTAAACCTCTGAATCCCAGTGACTGAAGGGTCAGCATGATGACTGTATGACCCTCCTTTTCTCCTTTCTGAGGAAGGGGCAGTCATTTGCAGATGCTCTAGGAGATGATTTGTTTTTGGGGGTGGGAACTGCCTGGCTCCAAGCTGCAAAGGATTACATCGTCCATGCTGATCATGCTTCGCAGATGAGGGGTCTGGACATGCCTGAAGAACCATAGTTTCTTTCTCAACTGGTGGGTGTGGAGTCTCCGAGCCACCCCTTGCTACCAAGCCGGGCTCTTTCGGTTTCCTGCCTTTCACTACCCTTTGCATACTATCACAAGCATTCACATGACCGTCACTTTCTATATCATTTGTTTGGGAAATACGAGACTGTTCATAATAATAGTTTGAGACTGCTTTACTGCAGCCTTTGTATTGTGGATTTTGGCTTCCAGAAAGAGGAGTCTGGTTTTCACTGTTTGATATATGCGGTTTGCCTTCAACTTTGCACTGTGCTCGTGGAGCAGGGGTCATGTTTTGTTCTGCATTCTTTGGCTGCTTTAATTTCAGACCTCGGTCCTGCTGGCCTTTGATGCTGGAGCTACCTTTATCTTTCTCTGCCCAAGTCCCAGCAGTCCAATGTGGGTCATCAACCTGGTCTTTCTCTTCTGGGACCTTTTTGCTCTCTCTTTCAATTTCTTCCAAAAGCAGTAGAGGCTCAGCCAACTGTCCGAGGTCTCCAATCACCTTCTCCACAATCTGTTGTGAGTAGCCCATGCTTTTGAAGAAGTTCACCAAAATGTTGTATTCCATTTCCTCACTTATCTCATCGCCTTCTTTAGCGTTCAAACCCGGACCATCCATCTCGCTGCTTTCATCAGTGACCAGATCAACCACTACTACATTGTTTTCTAAAGAAAACTGTTTCTTTGGTAGCCTTTCCTCAGCATCTGATGACCTCCTTTTACATGACTGTCTCTCTTTGCACGCAGACGTCTCTAAGGAATTCAGTCCATTTATAGGTAAGAAATGTCTTTCTGGAGCATCAGGGAAAAGAGTGTCCATTTGCTTTGCTAACTCAGTGACTGGGGTACCTGCATTGTTTCTTGCTTCCTCGTGACCTGTTCTGCAGTCATTGTTCATTGCAGACCGTTTCTGTATTTCATTGGGAAGAAGTTCTGGAGTCCCATCAGGGTCTACATTTTTACCTTCTGCTTTCTGGCTTTCGCTCTGTGCAAGGCTAAGTAGTTCTCTCTTCAGTGAGCTTGGTAAGATCAACAAGTCCATCGTATATTTATCCGCATGGGCTTCAACAAGTTGTTTGAACTGTTTTTTCACTTCTGACTCTCTGCTGTTCAGCAGACTTGTGTTGTTTCTGAAGAGACTCACAAACTGTTGAACGTGGCTTCTGGCCATGACAACAGGTTCAGCACCACCCTTAATGTTCAGGGTCCCTATTTCCACAACAGTAATATCAGCACAGGTCCCCTGAATAAGGCAGTTCAAGAAGAGGCTCTGGGCTCCTACAAAAATACAGTGCATGTCTTTGGGATAATGCTCCCTCTCTTCTAATTCAGGTTCACAAATTCCTTTAATATATTCCTACAACAAAAAGGAAAGAAAAATTAGAGAAACTGGCATCTTTTAATTCAGATATCTACTTGCAACACAATTCACTTCCCTCACTCCTTGAAATGAACATCACTCAAAGCAAATCTGTCAATCAAGGATCTGAAGGGTCACCTAATATACTAGAATCACTGGCAGTCACCTCCTGGTTATATACACATATGCACCATCACCATTTTATTTTATTTGTTATTTAAAGATAAGAAAGGGAGAAAAATGAAGTAGGCAAGCAGAAATTCAGAAACTGGAAGTGTGTCCTGGATCTAAAAGGTTGACAGCTCCTGTTCTAAGGTTAACTTCACCACATTGGTTAGAACAAGCCTGTCAGAGATGAGGATTGAACTCAAAGGATGCACTTCCTCCAAATCTAATTATAATCACCCACCAACAAGTGAATTTCAGGGTCCCAATGAGTACACATGTAATTCCTGACTGTGACATGCAACGGCAGCCTTGCAAGGGCCTTCCCTCTTGCTTATTATTATGCACCAGCTTCCTGGCCCTGAAGATGGATGAGTTTACACATTTTTACAAAATGATGCAGGGGTGCATTAGGCCACACTGGAACCCTTAAAGGGCCCTTTATGTTGGGTCAACCCTGATTCACCACCAGCAAATAGAAAAGGGCCAGAAAAGCAGAAACTGCTCAACAGCAGCAATGACGCTGCCACGTTCTGCCACCAATTTAAGAACAGCAACATTACACAATGAGCCAGCTGGGGTCTTGTGAATAAGAATTTGTTACTGGCACAATGTTCAGTTATTTCCCCATCTTTTTGCTCTGCACAGGAGCTACTGCTGGGCCTGAGGAACATGAACTATTTTCCAAGACACTCTGAAACCTGTGCTCCAGCTCCCTGGAGGGTACAGTGAACTAAAGCACCACAGCAACTTGGTGCCTTCTCACACTAAAGCACCTGCAGAGACACCAAAACACACTGCAGAGGAATCTGGGTGACACTGTTCACATTGGGAACTTGTGAGGCCTTGAACACTCTGGGAACTGTACAAGGCTGCACACTGCATGGAAAGACTGATAATGCGAGACAAGTTCTATTTACGGAAGCTTGTACTGTATATCATTACAGATCTCTGTTAGTAACATTTTCTCATGGTCCACTCCTACACTTTGTTCTAACCCCCAGCCCCCCAAAAACACACGACAAAGGGTAAGCTGAGAGAAAAAGTGACTAACCAATGAGCTTCCTGGGTGAGCAGAGATTTGAAACCATGTCCCCCCTTAGCATTGGCTAAGAATGTATTTATCATCTGAATAAACGATACTTATGTTAACAAACAAGTTAATTTTATGGCAAACCAAGTTATGCATTTTAAGTTCTGAAAGTAACAAAGTGACTTTCCATTTGTAAAGTGTGATGAAAAGGAAAAGTTTTGCATATTTTCCCATTCCCCCAAAAGCTTCATGCCCCCGAAAAAAAAAGCCAATTCCCATCATGTCTTCAAAATTCTTGGAAATTTTACATTGCTACTGATAGCCTTATCCTTCAAGAATATATCTCATCCCCCCAATTTAGAGCTGTTCAGCTCTGAAATCACTTAGAACATTACACAACCTGCAAGATATGAACTACTCATTGAGAAATCCCCATGACCTTTTTGGTCTTCCTGAAACAGGTGGAAAACAGGTATTCCATGGAAGATCTCAGTATATGTCCACTTTTTAAGAGAGCTTTTCCTCTTTCTTAAAAAAGCAGCCCTGTCGTGACCACTTTATTGAGGAAGGTGCAAGAGACTTATTAAAACAAACAAACCAAAAAACCCAAGGGCATTTCCATTCAGGAACCGAACTTTCTTTGCACATGCAATCTCCAAGAGCACATACCCTACCAACAGAAGCATAGGAAGCTACCTTATATCAAGTCAAACCATAGGCCTGTCTGTTAGTACTTAAAACTCACTAGTACTCCATAGTTTCCAATAGGAGTCTTTTCCAGTCCTACCAGAAGATGCCAGGGACTGAACCTGGCAAAACATGTGCTCTGCCACTGAGCTAAGGCCCTCAGCCTCTACAGAATTCCTAACTCTAACATATGAACATGTTTAGAAGAACATATGTAAGACTCATTCTCCCTCCCTCTCCCAAAGAAGTCTAATGACACGTTACCAAATATGCCATTTTCTCCTTGTCACACCTATCCCTAGTTTGCAACTATGGGTCCTAGGAGAGAGAGAGAGAGAGAGAGAGAGAGAAGAAGAAGAAGAAGAAGAAGAAGAAGAAGAAGAAGAAGAAGAAGAGGAGGAGGAGGAGGAGCATGCCCTAATACCATTTCAACATAAGTGTATTTCAGATTATGAGAACAAAAAGTTTAATATAAACTTCAGAAATAAAGTCCAGCAGCATATATTCAAATCATGAGCATATATTACTGCATTGCATTGCATTCAGACAGAGTTGTACGGCGTGAGTCTTTTAAAAAAGGCTTCATGGAACATGTGTACAGTCATACCTCGGGTTACAGACGCTTCAGGTTGTGTTTTTTTGGGTTACAGACTGCCGAAACCCGGAAGTATTGGAACTTGTTACTTCCGGGTTTTGGCGGTCGCGCACGCTGCGGGTTGCAAACATGCACCCCACATAGATCACATTCGCAACCTGAGTGTCCACTGTACTTTGTATCCACGGGGCATCTTTTAAAGGACTCATCCTGTACTTCTCGTACTAATATCCCCAACACAAATTTTCACAGCTTTGAAGAGGCTACTTATAAACAACGGAAACAATTGCAACATTCTGGCTTTAAAAAAATAGCATGGTATATTTCTTAGTAATAAACCCACAATTGGGCAACTGCTTGAGGCAAAAAGAAAAGATCCCGTGCTCTTTTGCATTGCTGTTCTTGTGCCTACATCCAAGAGAGTACTGAGAAGGGAAACCAGAAATGTGTGTTTTACTGTAAGGTAACTTGCACACAGAAATGTGAGTGTTACTGCAATGCATCATACAAACAACTGTATTTGATGACTGTCTATTCAGAAACTTTGTTTGGTTCAGAATGCTGTGGTGAGGTCATAAATGAGGTCTTGCCAGATGATCATGATATGCTGGCATTTCAGGATCTTTCACAAGCCCCCAGTTCATTTCTGGATGCAATTCAGAAAGCTGCTTTTTAAACATACAGTTGTACCTTGGAAGTCGAAAAGCCTAGTTCTTGAACGTTCTGGCTCCTGAACGATCAAAACCCGGAAGTGACTGTTCTGGTTTTCAAATGTTCTTTTGGAAGCAGAACGTCTGACTGGGCTTCTGCAACTGCGCTTTTTTTTTATATATATATAATTTTTTATTGGTTTTACAACATTTTTTTAGACAATACAAACAAATAAAAAGACATACAAACATGTATAATTTCATAACCTTTTTTCATATCCCTTACTTCTTGGACTCCCCCATACCTCCCCTTTCTGCATCCCAATTTCCAAAATTATTTCAGCAGCTTCTAAATAATTTTACCAAATATATGTCCTCATAATCTTTTCTTCAACTTAATTTTATATTTTATATTTAACATTAAAACTGCAACTGCGCTTTGGTTTTCAAACATTTTGGAAATTGAACGGACTTCTGGAACGGCTTCCGTTCGACTTCCAAGGTACGGCTGTATAAAGTTTTAAGCGGCTGAGGCATCTGAAGGACAGTATCCTTGCATAAATCTGTTAGAGCTTAAAACTTAATTCGTCTGAGTACTCTAATGCTTCTGCCTTTGGGTACTAGATTGGTGCATATTGATAGAAAGAGGACCCTTTTTTTTTTTTTTTGCAACAATACCTCATTTTCAGAATACCCTGTAAATAACCTCCCTAACTATATTCAACTGTGCCAACTGAACCTAATCACCCTGTCAGCAAAATATGTCAGGGAGACTGTCATGGCCATCTTCACAGCTGCTGCTCCACCATCTCCCTTCTGTCACAGACACCATTACAACCATAAGGAGGAGCCACCAGCAAGGCAACTGTCAGCACCTCCACCTCTTCAGATGGGCTATTTAAATACCACACACAAGCTTTACTGCTCTTAAATGACCTTAGGTTGGGATTGCCAAATGGTGCCTGCGGGCACCATGCATCCTCGAGTACTTTCCTGGTGCCCACAAAACCTCAGTGCCTCCTGCATTCACCAGCCTCTTTATGATGAGGTGGCAAGGAACCTTTCCTTCAAAGCACAAAAAGGTGCCAGAGGAAGTAGGGTAAGCAATACTATTTGCCACTTCCTCTTTTAGCTCTGTGTGCTTCTCAAGGCTCAGATAGGCACCTGAGAAACTGAGCAGAAAGGGGAGTGGCTGAAAGGATAAGAGGGAAATAGGAGCTGAAGGAAAAAGGGAATAATCAGGGAGGAGTGGAATGCTTGCTGGATTCAAAAGGGAGAGTGCAAGAATAATAATGTAGTGCCGGAGAGAAAGAAATGTGACTCTGAGAGAAAGGAGGGGGGTGAATCCAGATCTAGTAAAACAGATTATATTGAAATTACATCGTTTTTTCACAGTCCCCTCACTCCACTCCAAATCACAGATCTCATTAACTGAACCATAAAAGTCACAGATCCAGTTCTTTTCAGTTCTGTCATGGTGCTTCCTTATAATTTTACAAGGAATTCTCTCAAACCACAGGTCACCTTTGTGTTTATATATGCATTTTTTAGTTTGCCATTGGTTTGTTGTCATCTTCTCTAAAAACCACGACGATCCATGTTGTAGTGGTGCTAGCGAGCAGTGAATCTGTGGGTTGTTTTTTTACAGTGTAGTCTACTAATGTGAGCTTTAATTTGATGGTGGTGAGGGCCCTGTGTAAAATCATGCATATTCAAGTGAAAATGTTTTAATTCTACTGGATGAAGAAGAGTTTGGATTTGATATCCCGCCTTTCACTCCCTTTAAGGAGTCTCAAAGCGGCTAACATTCTCCTTTCCCTTCCTCCCCCACAACACACACTCTGTGAGGTGAGTGGGGCTGAGAGACTTCAGAGAAGTGTGACTGGCCCAAGGTCACCCAGCAGCTGCATGTGGAGGAGCGGAGACGTGAACCCGGTTACCCAGATTACGAGACTACCGCTCTTAACCACTACACCACACTTTTACCCAACCTCCATGGAAACACAAATAATGTATATATTCATTCGAGCGGGGCTGGGAGAAGCTATCACAGCAGTCGCTCAAAATGCCAAATGTACCCATGGGTCTCAAAAGGTTAGTGATCCAAAACATTATGTATGCTGTTCTGCGTGCCTTATTAGCTTGAGTGTGGGGTTAACATAATTAAAACCAACTTATTTTCCATTGCATTTGATTTTATTGTTACCTCTTCTAATGGTGCTATTTAGTTATCAGTTTTATGTTTTAATATTGCTAATGAGGATTTTATTGTCTAAGTGTTTTGTCTTGTAAGCTACCTTGGGGGCTGAAATCAGAAAGGCAGGGTAGAGATATTTCGAAACAAACCATCCAATAACCTAACTCTTTAGAATTTTTCATATTACCACAGAACAACCTACACGTGAGCAAAAATTCCTTTGAACATGCAGTGAATCTCTCCCCAATCCAGTCTTAAGGCCATTTCCTGTAACACATTTATGTTGATTTACAAACTAACCGTGTAAAGTGTAAGCATGAAAAACTGCTTGTAAATTTGTACTACACAGCTATGCTTACCAACACATTAAGGTATATTTCTGTGGCATTCCTGTGTTTGCCTCTCCTTAATGTGTGAAACGGCCTCTTCCTGAAGATCTGAGCAGCTCTTCTGCTGATCTAGAATGAGTCTGGGTTTGAACTCAAACTTGCATACAGTTGTACCTTGGTTTTTGAACAGCTTAGTTCTTGAATGTTTTGGCTCCCGGACCCTGCAAACCCGGAAGTAACTGTTCTGGTTTGCAAACTATTTTTGGAAGCCAAATGTTTGATGGGGCTTCCATGGCTTCCGATTGGCTGCAGGAGCTTCCTGCAGCCAATCAGAAGCCACACTTTGGTTTTCAAACGTTTTGGAAGTTGAACGGACTTCCAGAACGGATTCCGTTCGACTTCCAAGGTACAGCTGTAACTGGCAAAAACAGCACAAGCCTCAGACACATTGAATATTTTTAAGGAGTAAAGCAAGTTATCATTCTGTGGGTTTTGAAAGAAGTTGCATGTGACTATAAATATATCCTGTGTAAAACTTATTTGTGGTTTAGCCATGTCATTACTTTGTGGGCTGATCACCTTTCCTATTTCCCACAATGTCTCTAGACATTACAATAGCTCACACTGAAAGACAATTGCTTAACTCTGTGGTAGCAAAGCAATTCTCATACTTTGGTCCAGGGCTGGAAAAGTATTTCCAAACTAAGAATGGACAGTTATGTAGCCAGGCCTGAGGATTATAAATTCAAACTTATGGAGTCTACCTGCCTCCCCGTCCCTCCATCTGAACAATAAAACACATGTCAAAAAGTATTTTTTAATCCTCCCTTGACACAAGGAAGGGGAGAAATATTCATGTCACCTTATTTTTGGTAGGTAGAAGGATTGTAGTTCAGTGATTTTGCATGCAGAAAGCCCAGGTTCAATCACCTGCCTGAAACCCCAGGAAGCCACTGGAGTCAGTGCAGAACAACCTTCAGCAACCTAGAGCCCCCCAGATGACTTAGACACCTGCTGTTCTTGACTACTGACTATGCTTGTCTATGCTTTGTGCCTATGCTAAGTGGTAGAGGGTGTGTGTGTGTGTGTGTGTGTGTGTGTGTGTGTGTGTGTGTAGAAAACTGCTGTTTAGGGAAACAGATTCCCATTTCAGGGTACATGCAACTATTTTTATAATGCTTTGTATGCCAAATGCTTAGGCTCTTAGGCAAACCAGGGGTCTAACAATTGTCAAAACCTGATCACAAAGGCAAACACGAATGGGTTTTTTTGGCGGGGCGGAGAGGAAGGAGTGGAAGGTATACTTCCTACCCAGAAAATGTACACTTCCCCCACTGCTAAAAGTCCTAAGGCAACTCCCCCATTATGTTAGTTCCAAACACTTAAATAAGTTGTATGAAGGGAAAGGAATTTACCGTATTTTTCGCCCTATAGGATGCACCATCCCATAAGGCGCACCTAGTTTTTTGGGGGGGAAATAAAGGGAAAAGAATTTATTTCCCCCCCAGGCGCGGGGCTGGGGCTGGGGCTGGGGCTGGGGAAGCCCGAGCTTCCCCCGACCCCAGCCGCCAGAACAGGCAACTCTCCGCAAGCCGTGGGAGCCCAGTGCCGGGCTCCCGCGCCTTGCGGAGAGCTGCGCGAAGTCTGGGCGCACTGAGCTCAGCGCGCCCAGGCTTCAGCATGCAGGCAACTCTCCGCAAGCCGCGGGAGCCCGGCGCCGGGCTCCCGCGCTTTGCGGAGAGCTGTGTGAAGTCTCCGGAAGCCCAGCGCGGGCTCCCATGGCTTGTGGAGAGCTGCGCGAAGCCTGGAAAGCAAGAGGGGTCGGTGCGCACCGACCCCTCTCGCTCTCCAGGCTTCAGCGAAAGCCTGCATTCACCCCATAGGACGCACACACATTTCCCCTTCATTTTTGGAGGGGAAAAAGTGCATCCTATAGGGCGAAAAATACGGTACTTGCCTGATAGGAAAGCAAGACACACTCATAAGGATGTATGGCCAAGTATGTCCCCTATATAAAGCACTAAGCGGCTTCTCTATAATTCTTTTATTTTTTAAAGGGATATATAAGCATATCTCTTTCCATACATTCAAGAACAGTACCATTTAAGGAAAATCTTTTATTTGGCTGAAGCAAAAAAAAAAAAAAAAAAAAAAATCTTATTCCATGCATAAAAACATATAAATAACAATTTTGCAAACCGATGGGTGGCCCAAATTTCAAGCCCCTCCAACCTAACAACTGGCAATCACTCCAAAGCTTTTCCTGTCTCCCTCGCCTCCTTCATTTTGGGCACTGTGTGTTGGCAGTTCTCTCTTTTCTTATTGGGCTGGCACCATTTCCACAACCCACAAATTGCTCCTAACAAGGTTCTACAACTAATTGGCAAGTGCTGGCCCCATATCTTTGGAAATTCATAATGGGCCAGGATTTGCCAGTTAATTGTGGAACTAGAAATGACTATACAATACTGCTGAAGGGCAGCACCATCAAGGCCACATGTTTCTCTCCTTCCATCTGTCACCCACATGCTTATTTTTTGTGATAGTGGCACCCTAAGTACTTGCTGGCCAGCCACCAGCTCAGGCTCCTGTTCCACTGCATTTTTTATTTTATTTTTAGAAATCTCTTCCTCCTCCCTCTACACAGTATACTCAAATATTTGTGTAACTGAGAACTACAAACAGGTATCAAGAAACGTACACTGAGTCCCCAGATTGATGGTCAGCGTCTTGCTAGTATCAGCACATCATATGCCCAGAGGGAAACAGTCCTGGTTGAGGGCAACCTTATAAATCTCAAAAAATCTAGCAGAAGAAAACAGTATTTTGCTGATTTTGAAGATTACAATAGAGAAGGATTGGCAGTTCCCCTGAAAGCAACTCCCATTACAGCAAGCTTTAGTTCAGGTGGCAGCAGCACCTGAATTTGTAGATCATGCTGTTGAGGACCCCAGAAAAGGAGATAAGTTAACATGGTGCCAACTGTATTAACATTTAAAAATTGTTAAAATTGATGGGATGCTGCCAAGGCAGATTCATGACCTTTGTTCATTACAAAATTTTACATAGCAACAGCTCATCCTGAAACAGCAGGCTTCTCACACTTGTTGAGTGGCTCTAACTCACCCTGAGAATAAGGCATGCTATAAAGCAAATATATCCCTCTTGTGCTTATTTTCTACACACCCAAATACATATAGTTCACCTTAACTAAAGAGCCACGTTTTGCGTGGGGATCATGCTCCTGACCACCTTGCATGTCAGCAGAGCATGCATCAGTCCATCCCGTCACCACGCATATTGGATAAACATAAAACAGTAGTTGCCTGTATTTTTAGATACACACATTAAGATGCATGTGCATTTTGTTGACACACATTGTACACAAGAGAAATACTCTATCTCAAGGCCTTAAGGCCACTGAGTTGTAATCATGTTCTATTGTACCTGAAGCTATTAACCTTCTTGAGCCCTTATGGTAAGGGTGGGCAAAAACCATTCTCTTGTCAGGTGTAAAATATATACACCTCACCCGGGTACTTAAGATGGGGTGTTCTATAAATCCCTTTTCCGCATGTCTATATGTGCAAGCACGTATGCACAAACATACTTGAATGAGGAAGAAGGAAACTCATTTACACCCCACCCTATCTCATGGACTCAAAATGAGTAATATATACATACACACTAAATTCTATTATTTGTGTGTGCACAGACAGACAGATCTGGATGTGTATGCTATATGAATGGAAATGAATGACCCAATGAAGATTGGCTTGTTAAACCTTACTTTCATATATTGTAAACCACTGTAAGATAGTATCCCCCTAGGACAGGCATAGGCAAACTTGGTCCTCCAGATGTTTTGGGACTACAACTCCCATCATCCCTAGCTAACAGGACCAGTGGTCAGGGATGATAGGAGCTGTAGTCCCAAAACATCTGAAGGGCTGAGTTTGCCTATGCCAGCACTGGGATCATAATCTACTTGTTAGCAGAGCTGTTTGGTTGCTTTAATGCTATGATATAATAACAGGTGTTACATCACACACACACAGTAAGGCTATCAACAACTACTAGTCAAAATGGCTATGTGTAGCCTCCAGGTTCAGATATCATAATGTCTCTTTTTTTCCAGGAAACTTTTGGATCATCCCCCTATACTATACCTTAATGTAACTAAGCCAAAGCACATGCTGTTGAAATATCACAATCTTCCCCGGCCTTCATTCCTCCCTATCCTCCATTCCCTGTGTATAGTTTAGATTTTAAGCCCCCAGGAGAGGAAGCTGTCATATCCGTTTTTTATAAAGAGAACCATTTACACACATGGTGCCATAACAATATCAATTGCTGGGAAGCAACACCAGGAAAGGGTTCCTGCCTTCATCTAAAAGGAGAAGGGATGTAGCTCAGTGGTACACCATCTGCTTTGCACGCAGAAGGTCCTAAGTCCTCCTTGTAGGCTTCTCAGAGACAAGGCGGGGAATACTGGACTACAGAGACATTTGGTCTTACCCAGCATGGCTTGCGCTTTCTCTCTCTCATATTTCACACACAATATACCAAGGACGGGGGAGCCTGTGACTGTCCATAGGTTGTTGGACTCCAACTCCCATCAGCCTAGTCAACAAGGACAACAGCCAGGGATTGTGGGAGCTGTAGTGCAACAAGGCTACAGCCTCTCTACCTCAGCTATATACAAATACACAAATACAGGAAGCTGCCTTATACTGAGTCAGATCATTCATCCATCTGGTTCTGTATTGTCAACACTGACTGTTAGTACCATGGTTTCAGTTGGAGGTCTTTCCCACCCCTGCTTTGTGATGAAAGGGTTTGAAGATGGGCGCTTTTACATGAAGGCAAATGTTCTGCCACTGAATCAAAATAATTTCCCTATATACACAAATATATCACAGCCTTATTAAAACAGAAGCCGTCCAGAGTTGTTGTGGTGCAGTGCTGGACTAAGAGCTGGGAGGCCAATTTTCCCACTCAGTTATGAAGCTCTCACTAAGTGACCTCCCGCGAGTCACTCACTCTCAGCCCAACCTAACTCACAGGATTATTGGGGAGGAAGTAAAGTGTATTTGCCACCTTTAGCTCCTTGGAGGAAAGGTGGGATATTCATGTAAAATTTAAATACACATACACCCTCCCTTGCCTGCTTACTACTATGCGCTGCGTGAAGAAGCCCTTTATTTCATCTGCCCTGAACCCTCGACATTCCTCTGCACTGGATGTCCTCTGCTTCTACAACCTCACAGGGTTGTGGTGAGGACAAAGAGCAGGAGGTGCAGTGGTGTGTCAGGCAGAAGCCTGGAAGAGACCAGGATTCAAACCCCCCGACTGGGCCATGAAGCTCACTGGGTGACTTGGGGACACGGTCACTTCCTCTCAGCCTAACCTACCTCCCGGGGTTGTTGCTATGGGGATTAGAGGGGGGGGGAGAAGAACAACTGAGCTCCTTGGGAGTAGAAAAAGGTGGTCTGTAAAGGAAATAAACAAACTAACGAACAATGGATAAGCTATCTTGAACTGCTTTGGAGAGATGATAAGGTATGAATGCATTAAAACAAATAAGATATTAACATCCCCCCTCCCCAACATACCTTGGCGGCCCGAACGTCCTCCCGCTGGCCTCGGAGGCTCAGCCAGATCCTGCGCCCGGCGGCGGCGCTTTGCTGCTGCCCGAGATCTAGAGCGGCCCAACCGCCGCTGCTAAGCGACCCCAGGATGGCCAGGCGGACCCGGAACAGGCGCTCGATGCTGGCGCGGCTCCGCTCCAGGGAGCCGCTCTTCTCCGCCGGGGCCGTGAACTCGTCCAGCACCGGCTCGGCTCCGAGACCTTCTGGCGGCAGCGCGCCTGCGGCAGCAGCGGCTTCGTTGCTGGTCGTAGTGAAGGCCGCCATTACAGCGGCGAGGAGCGGTCGGAGGAGCGGAGGCGGCGGCGTGAGCGTTGCTGGCGGCGGCCGCCCCTGCCGCTTCCCATCGCTTCGGGCCTTGCGAGGGAGTCAGGACAACAACCCCATCGGGGAAACTCCCCCCGCCGCCCTGCCCCACACCCCGGAAGCGCTAATGCCTCATCGCTATGCAACGGCGACGTCACCATGAGGCGCCGGCGCGACACACAGAGCTGTGGCGCGCGGGGGGGGAGGGGGGAAGGAGGCGGCGGTGCGTGTTTCTCAGTTACTCCTCTGTGATGGCTAAGGGCTGGCTGGGTGCAGCGGGGCTCCGTCGCTCTGCCCATACGCGATGCCTCCGGCCGCCATTTTGGGTGTGGGCGAAGTGACTCTTGGGAGAGCCGCAATCTGGCGCCCTGTTTGAAGTAATAATAATAATAATAATTTATTATTTATACCCCGCCCATCTGGCTGGGCCTCCCCAGCCACTCTGGGCGGCTTCCATAAAAACCAAAAATACAGTAAAAACCAAAAATACAGTAAGTAGGCGGTATTATTTGGGTGGATGAGAATGGTGGCGGTGATTAAGTTTAAAGTAATCTAATATGCTACAGCTATTTCTTCCCCAGCCCTGTTCACCATTTTCCATATATTTACTTTGTTATTTTTATCTATCTATCTATCTATTTCTATCCCTACTTTGTTGTTTCGTGGTGTCCGACTCTTCGTGACCCCATGGACCAGAGCACGCCAGGCACTCCTGTCTTCCTACTACTATTTATTAAATTTGAATACCACCTGCTGGTTGGGGGCGGTTACAACATAAAACCACAACATAAAACCACAAAATACATAATAAAAACAAGAACAACCCAAGAACTCCTGCTTAACACATTTTAAACTGGATATCAATCAGCCCAAGGCATGCTTAAAGAGTAACGTTTTTGCCTGGCACCTAAAGGTGTGTAATGAAGGCGCCCGCCGAACCTACCCGGGAAGAGCATTCCACAAATGGAGCCACTGCAGAAAAGGCCCATTTTTTTATTATTATTATTCATTATCCACCCTTCCCCCAAGGTATTCTTTTGATTTATTATTATTATCATTGATATGGAGCCATTGTTGTAAACGTCAGCTTTGTACAGTAGGCTAGTTGACGCACCCCTCTGTATCTTCCATCCAGGCAAGCAAGAAACATCAGAATTTCAAGGCACCTTGCATCCAGGTAAAAACATTCAAGATGGGGGCAAACCACAGTTGGTGAGAGCGCAGCCTGCGAAGAAAAAGTGGCATCTTGGGGAGAAAGAGTGAGGGCTAAGTAGAGAGACCTGAAGGGCTGTGTTTCAGCCCAATGCTGCAGTTCCTCAGCCACTAATTTCCTGTTGTAAAAGTAAGCACCAGCACTTTGGACTGAGCCAGGAAATGAATAGACAGGCAATCATGCTTTGTGCATGCGCAGAAGCGCTGAATCGCATCATGCGCAGACGCAGCACTGCGGGTTGCGAATGTGCCTCCTGCACGGATCACGTTCGCAACCCGAGGTTCTACTGTATTGGCATACAACAATGGTTCCCAATGGCATACACCAATGGTACTGCTGCCCCTGGCAGGGGGGTAATCTGGGGGGGGGGGAGGCCCTAAGAGGCAAGGGGGCGGCGGGAGGGGGGAATGGAGGTGCATATAACTACCAGACTTTGAAAAGCTGGTTTCACTGGATCAAGTTCATCAGCTTTGTTGACTTAATTGAACTGACTAGTTTTAATTGGATTTTGAATCCGATAATTAATGAATTGTTACTGTTTTCAATTTTATTGTGTTATTATCTTCCTTAGTGAGTTGTGCAAACTGCTATTCCGAGTAGTGCTTTTTATAGGGTGGGGTAAGGTGCACTGGGGATGAGCTTATGCAACCATGGTGGTCCAAACGTGTGGTTTTTTTTTTGGGGGGGGGGAACCACTAGTATACACAATCTCTTGCTTCCTCAGCAATGCACAATTGTTTGTAAATAAGCAGGTAAATGGCACGACTCTTATTTCTTGATTGTTTTAAAGTCCACGTGCATCTGCCTTTAAAAACAAAACCCTACACACTTTCCCTTGTTGGATATCTTGAGGTTATTGGTGCCATCAGCTGGTTGAATGAAGCCAGTGCAACTTTTAGAAGTAAAACAGAGCCACGCTATACAATACGTTAAAAACATACTCAATTCATGTTTAAAGCACATGGTTCCCCTCCCTTGCCCAAAAAGAATCATGGGGACGGTAGTTTGTTAAGGGTGTTGGAAATGGTAGCTCTGTGAGTGGGAAACCACAGGCCCCAGGATTGGGGGGGGGGGAGTCATATGCTGTAAATGTGCTTTGAGCATGCTTTAAATGTATAGTGTGGGAAATAACATGCTTTTTAGTGTGAGGGTGATTCCTGACGGGAGCTTAAGATAGTGAATGGGCCATTCAGATATCACCAATGAGTCACTGGCAACAGGTTTTTGTTAAATTATTGTATTTTTCCTAGAAAGGAGAAATTCAGATTAAGCAGGTGGGAAATGAGCTGGCATTTTGATGCCATTGACCATGTGTGGATGCTGTTGACCCAAAATACACACCCATGTGGAAGCAATCAGAGACTGTAGCACAGTAAGAATCAGAAACCACACATTTAGGGATTTAGACACACAGTTTGTGTTCTGGAGAATAACTACTTTCTCAAATTAGGGACATTATAAGCGCATGTATTTTTCTGCGGTGTATTAATTCCAAGCATCACATTGTTATAAACTTTTCTGTTATAAATCCTTCACCCTTCAGAATTTAGGAAATACTCCCTCAGAAAATTGCACTTTATTTTAGCACATGGAACAATCCCAAAAGGCACATTGGCTCTCCTAATGATTAAGCCACTTCTGGCCTGCCCAGGAGGTGGGGTTGCGGGCTTCACACCCACCCCCCACGTGAGCGGGGGCTGGTTTCTGCCCCCCTCCGCGAGAGCAGGGGAATCCCGGCCGCGTCTGCCCCCCCAGCCAGCCAATTGCAACTCCAGTTGTGGCCTAATTCGCCCATTTAACCTTAAACTATGGTGTCTCGTGTCTTTATTTATCCTGGTGGGGGGCGGGAACTCGCCAAGCAAAATATTTCCTCTGCAGAAGGGAATATCTTGGAGAAACTTTTCTCACTAGTTCTTTTCACTTGCAAATCCTACAAATCCTGTCTTAAGGATATATTTTGTGTATGAATAGGGTAGGCCTGTGACCTGAATTCAAGAACTAAGATATTTACCATCTCAAAAGACTGGCCCAGATTGATGCAATCAGTGCAATCAATGACCATTAATAGGTATCTTATCAGACAGGAGACAACCCAAGCTCTCAAATTTCTGCTTCAGACTGCCTCATTCTGTGCTGGGTATGATGTTTTTTGGGTGGTCTTTGGCTAAGAGGCTGGGTAGTTTCTAAAGTTTCTTTAAAGTTCTTGCACACCTTTGTTCTGGGTCCTCACCTCCTTGCAGAGGTGGGAGGTGAACTCTGTTGCAACAGGAAATTAAATATACTCCTTGCTTTCCTTCTACTGGTCCCTGGCTCCATCCATTCTCCTCTGACATGGACTTAGGGAACTCAGAGTCCCTTGGCGAGTTGGGCTACAAAAGCAAACTCTTTTTTTTTTTTTACAACATCTACTAACATCTAAAAACATACAAAATTGGGATGCCAGCCCTCCCTCCTGCCTCTGGACTCCCCCCACTCTATATTGGGTTGCCAACTGTTTTTTCTGACTGGCACCCTGTGCCTTCAACAGCTGCCAATCAAACTGAAATTCAGCAGGGGAAGTTTTTTTCTAGCAGGAGGATAAGCTGATGGGAAATGCTTCACTGCCAATTTTTTGCCCATTGAGAATTGGTTAAAGGTGGAGGAGCCCCACCAGCAAAAGGATTAGTTGGCAACCCTCACATAGAAAGTCCCTAAACTTTTAGTCTCACTGCTTGACTCATGCTGTACAGTAAAGCCGATACTTAGAAATTTCAGAAAACTGAACAGTTTTGGAGCATCACATATGTGCCACATTTGTGTGTACAATTTAAAAGCGATATGGAACTAAAAACCCTTGCAGGGTTGTAGTTTCTCATCCTGCAGTTTGAATCTTTGCTCAGCTTGTGCTCTGATTCATTTAGTATATGTGAGCCCTCTTCAGGCTATACCATGAGCAGAAAGTATAAAAAGGATGGTGGCTGAGTCACACTGCCTCATAGTAGGCTTGATGCTGATCTAAGTAAAAAAATGGGGCTGGTGGGGTGGTGAGATACTTTTATGCTCTGATTTCCCAATATTATACTGCCAATTTATTACACTGCATTTATCCGTTTTTATTGTGCTTTATTGCCCTGAGGCCATTTTATAGCAAAAAGGTGGTGCAGAATTTTTATCAAAAGAACCACTTTTTATTGGGGGGTGGGTTTAATTTTGGATTGGAGAAGCAGGGAAGGACAAGTGCTTTAACCTTTGGATCCCTGCCATTCCTCTGCCCTCACCTATCCACAAGATCTCAAAAGCATGATTGCCTTGTGGCTGAGAGATGCACCTAACTTCGCTGGACTAAAATAGGCGAGATGGGGTGCAGCCTAACAGTGGAACCCACACCCCAATAAATTCAGTGGCAGTGCTTCATTTGTTATTACATTTGTAGACCATATTTTCCTCATAAGGAGGAGCTCAAGGAGGATTAAGACCACCGAACCCAGTGGGACACACACCTTTTTCATATGCTCAAAAGAGCAGCCCTGAGCATAAAGTATTAAAATGGTTGGTTGGTTGGTAAAATCAAAAACATATTGGGAGATACTTTGGGAGAGATTATGACTGCCAAGGGGCCTCCTCAGGGTTTAATCTGGCACTGGGGCTAGTTTCTGCACACACAGAGACACCCTTCTCTATGCTCCATCCAAACCACCGAGAGTAGAGAACGGTATTCTCCAGCTACCAAATGCTTAGGTAACCATGAATGTCTTCAAATTCCTCCTCACCATGGTGGGCATTCCACAACTGGGGAACCCACCACTGAAAAGCCATTTGCCAACCCGTGGCGACACCACCAAGCCCTCATCAAGATGGTTGGCAGTGAGGAAGGTGCTCTTTTAAGTACAGTGGTACCTCGGGTTACATACCCTTCAGGTTACAGACGCTTCAGGTTACAGACTCCGCTAACCCAGAAATAGTACCTCGGGTTAAGAACTTTGCTTCAGGATGAGAACAGAAATCGTGCAGTGGTGGTGCAGTGGCAGCAGGAGGCCCCATTAGCTAAAGTGGTGCTTCAGGTTAAGAACAGTTTCAGGTTAAGAATGGACCTCCGGAACAAATTAAGTACATAACCAGAGGTACCACTGTACTTGGGTTCCAAGCCATTTAGGGCTTTATATGCAAGTACTAAGACTTGGAATGTGGGCCGGTAGCTGACTGGCAGCCAAAGCAGTGCTTTCAGGGCCAGTGTTACATGGTCCCATCGGGCTGCCCCACTTATCAACCTAGCAGCCACGTTCTACAATAGCTGCAGTCCCCAGAGCATCTTCAAGGGCAGCCCCACATAGAGAATAGTCCAAGCAGAAGGTCACTAGATTGTGGATAACTGAGGCTAGGATAACTTGGTCCAGGAATGGTCATACCTGGTGAACCTGCCTAAGCTAGGCATAAGCACTCCTAGCCACAGAAGCAACCTGGGACTCCAGTTGGACAAGTTGGAGTCCAGAAATCCTCCCAAGGTATGAACCTGATCCTTGGCAGAATCTTTCATCCCCATCCCTTCTGGCAGGACTACCTTTGCTTCTACCCCGTTGCTAATAAAGCATTCTTTTTTTTAAAAAAAGTACAAAATATAACTGAAACAAGACAGAAGCCAGACATTTCTCAATTACAGTCTCAGTGGCCACAGAAGCCGGGTGCTTTGAATTTTAATTAATGGGCTCTGCATTTGTTTTTGAAGCCCCCATTTTGAGTGTTTGCTAGAATTCCTTAATTAGTTCCAAAAAACCCGCAGGTGTACTGGCATGGGTTTGTTTGGCTGTGAGAGAGTCAAGCAGAGATTTTTTTTTTTTTAAAAAAAGAGAATATCAATATTTTGTTGTACGATAATGAGCCGTATTCAATTTCCCGGCGTTCGTATTTGCAGTGAAAACGTTCTGGCTTCCAAATGGAACGAAGACACAGAAGGGGGATTGCTTCCATTAGGAGAGAGAGAGAGAGTTTTAAACACTGTTAGAGTACTAGCATGAACGACAACTGGTGGTGCCATTGTAAAGCAGATACAGTTGCCCCAAATACAGCTGAAACCGTTGCATGCAAAATGTGCCGGGTTCTTAATTGCTGCACTCCAAACAGAGATGAAAAGAGAGTTGCATGGTTCAGAAACTCTGCCAGGAAAGAAAATAGCCTTGGATGTGTGGATGGTGGAGGAAATGTTGGCCGGGATCCAAAGAGATGTTTAGACTTCTCCAAGGGACTTGAGCAAGGCTGGGGAATTTTTTTGACTTTTGTCCTTTTGAACAGCTAAGCTCCCTCCCCTATTCATTGCAAATGGCTTTCCCAAACTTAATAATAATAATAATAATAATAATAATAATAATAATAATAATAATAATAAACAGTTTGCCACATGGCTTTTTTTTTAAAAAAAGTAGATTATATAGGGAGAGGTTCAGTGGATAAAGCATTACCCAAATGGAGTCACTGGCAGCAGCGGAGCAAGCCGATTGGGTGCCTGGGGTGGCATGCACGCCCTGCACTCAGGGGTGGGGCTAGCTGCCCGCAGGGAAGGGCAAGCCGGGGCTGGACGCTCCTCAGGGCCTCTGAGGAGTCTGCCTGCCTCCTCCCACTCAGCCGCCCTAAAGCTGAGGGGAAGGAGGCGGACAGACCGTATGGGGCAGCACGGAGCCTGCAGGCGCCCAAGCCACTGCGTCACTCCCAGGAGAGATGCATGGTTTGGGCATGCTGCAGGCCCCGCGGTGAGTGCCGCCTGGCACTTTGTTACCCCCCCTCAGTGGTGACACCTGGGGTGGCTCGCCCCGACCGGACCCCCTTCCTCTGCCCCTGGCCACTGGCCAAATGGAGGAGCCTAAAATGCCTCCTTCTTGATAATACCTCTTGCTTGTGTGGCTGGAGGATGTTAGGGATACAGTTGTACCTTGGTTCTCAAATGGAATCCGTTCAGGAAGTCCGCTCAACTTCCGAAAACGTTCGATAACCAAGGTGCAGCTTCTGATTGGCTGTAGGAGCTTCCTGCACTCAATCGGAAGTCTCAGAAGCTGCACCGGACATACGGCTTCCAAAGAACGTTTGCAAACCAGAACACTCACTTCCAGGTTTGCGGCATTCGGGAGCCAAAACGGGCGAATACCAAGGCACTCGACAACCAAGGCACGACTGTATGTGTGCAGAAACCTAAGGCTTTTTTGAGGCTCATTGTGGCTTTTGGGTAAAGGTAAAGGTAAAGGGACCCCTGATCATTAGGTCCAGTCATGGCCGACTCTGGGGTTGCGGCGCTCATCTCGCTTTATTGGCCGAGGGAGCCGGCGTACAGCTTCCAGGTCATGTGGCCAGCATGACTAAGCCGCTTCTGGCGAACCAGAGCAGCACATGGAAACGCCGTTTACCTTCCCACTGGAGCGGTACCTATTTATCTACTTGCACTTTGACGTGCTTTCGAACTGCTAGGTTGGCAGGAGCAGGGACCGAGCAATGGGAGCTCACCCCATTGTGGGGATTCGTACCGCCGACCTTCTGATTGGCAAGTCCTAGGCTCTGTGGTTTAACCCACAGCTCCACCCGCGTCCCTGGCTTTTGTGTGGAGCGGCGTTATTGCTATATTTTATTCTTCTCTTTGTCAACAACTTGCACAGCACTTGGAGAACTGTACCACTGGGCAGTAAATCAATGGTAGAACATCTGCTTTGAATGAAGAAGGTCCTAGGACCTGGTTCAATCCCTGACATCTCAAAGTAGGGCTGGGAGAGATCCCTGTTTGAAACCCTATAGAGCCACTGCCGGTACAATCCTGAGCTAGGTGGGCCAACAGTCTGACTCAGTATAAGGCAGATTCCTGTGTGAATTTATGAGGAACCTCAAAAACAGGGTAACATTAAGTAAATAAAAACCTAGAATAAAGCACTTCCTTGTCTTCTTCTGGCCTATGTTAGGTTCCGAGATTCAGCAAGCTTGGCACACAGGAAGCTGTCTTATACTGACTCAGCTTATTGGCCCATCTAGCTCAGTATTGCATACACTGACTGGCAGTGATTTCTAGGGTTTGAGGCAGAGAACATTCCCAGCCCTTCCTGGAAATTCCAGGGAACCTGAGACCTGCCTTATGCAAAACTGATGCTCTGCCAGCCACTGAGCTACAGCCTTTCCTTACATTTAAGATGACATCACCCAGAGCGCTGATGGGAACGGAGGAAGTTCCGGTATCTAGCTCAGTATTGTCTGCACAGACTGGCAGCAGCTCTCCAGTGTTTCAGACAGAGACTTTTCTCCTTCCCAGCCCTGCCCTGCCTGGAGATGCCGGGATTGAACCTGGGACCTTCTGCATGCAAAGCAGATTCTTCACCACTGAGCTGCGGTCCTTCCCCCTAATTAGGATTCGCAGCGGTTGACATAATTGCTTTGTTCACACTATGATTAGCGACGTTCCTGTAATTAAGGCAGGAGTTCACAACATCCACAGTTTAGAAAAGGAGAGCGTCGCTTTCAAAATGACAAGTCCTCTTAATCCCACATTAGTGAGCGTGCAGAACCTTTCAAAGCATTGAAGGAGGGAAAGCATGCTCTGCTTCACGTATTCCTGCTTCAGATAACTTTGCAAAATCACATTTTGTTTAGAAAAAGGAATGGAGAACTAGATCTTTGGGACAAATAACAAACATGGACAGATTAGGAAATGGTTTGGGTGTTTTGATGCATGGATTTTAGTTTTTTAAAAGATCAATCGAACTGATAGAGTGTAAAGGGGAAAAAATACCATTAGGGGGCATCCTTTCACTTTTGTAATCCTTTGGAGACATTTTGTATTGTGGCTTCAACCTGCATTTCTTTTTCTGTTTACGGCATTAATTCTGAGGTTAAGGTTGGCCTGCGGTGGGCAATAATAAGTTTAACCTTTGACTTAATACAATAAGACGTAATTTATCATTTCTTGGCTCTTTTGTAAGTGTGTTGCTACCCTCAACTCCACTTACGATAAATAAAGGGACACGACCACGTGATATTTGGAGCAGTGTGTGTGTGTTTGTGTGTGTGCGTGTGCAAAACAAAATCTAGATTGAGAAGGCTCTTAAAAATCCTTACGTATTTTAAGATATCCAAACATTCTGCTTTTGCTACAAAAATGAAACAATGCATTAGTTCAGTAAAAAACATAGGCCTTGCTCCTAGGATGCCAGCAATCAAATGAATATTAAAATAAGAATTCAGTTTAGAGGTAAGTTTGTCAAAAACACAAGGCAACTAGATCAGCGTTTTTGGCTAGGAAGCAGGAAAGGGCAAGAAAACATTTCTGTGGTGTTCCCCACCCCCACTTTAGTCTTTATCTTTTTAAAAGAAAATAATGGTACACCTTACATAAATATTTATTTATACTTGTATCCTACTTTTCCTCTAAGGAACTCTTGGCAGCATAAGTTCCCTGCCCTCAATTTGGTTTTCACAACAGCCCTGTAAGGTCAGTCTGGCCAAGAGATGAGCGCAACGTGACTGTGAGGATCCCTACCTTTCCTCCTTGGGGATCCCAAGTGCCTTCAGAGATCCAGCGGATCTCTTCTCTATTCACTCATCTATTGCATTTGCATCCCAACTTTTTCTCCAAGGAGCTCAAAGTGGTGTACATGGTAAATGTGAATTGGCTGCAACCCATAATAGATATTATCCCTTATTGACAGAGGATGCCATCCTCTTCAACCTCAATAATACCTGCATTGTCCCCCCGACCCCATTTTCTTCTGTGTTAATTCTCTTTCAGATTTAAGCCTCTCTTCTTTTGCGGAAGAAAATATGTCTCCTGGAGGTGGGGTGTTGACAAGGAACGGGAGCTCAAATGGAAACAGCCAGGTCATTACATAAGAGGCAGATTAATGCAAGCTCCAGGAAGTGTACACCATAACAAATATCACAAAAGTTTGGATATTCCTTCAAGATATAAATAGGATTTTTCAGGGGTGGGTGGTCATTGGTCATTTCCTCTTTAAGCTTTTCAAGGATACTTCAGCTAAATGAGCCATCATTCCGACTTCTTATGGCAGTTCTTAAGTCCTTACAGAATCCAACCCTGCAGCCGTGCTGTCTTTTCAAAGATCCTGTATCCTTCCTTTAAATCTTTGTGGGTGTCCGAATGACATCTGGATGTTTTAAGCCACTCTGGGGTCATTTGAGGGTAACTGTTACAACTTCAAGTGTCGGGGAGATTCTGATCACGCTGTCCTAGTCTCTCTTTCCATTCTTGGGGAAAGGCACACCCAAACCCCACCCTTCCAATGGATTTTGCAGAGTTCAGGACGGATTGCAAGAGTAAAACGAAACCACCCCTTAAAAGTGGTAAAAGCAAGGCAGAAATGATGGGGAATCCCCGGCATGTACCGTAAGCCTGGGAACGTCCCATTCCTGAAACCCTGGAAAGACTTTGTTGGTCAGTGCAGACAATACCGAACTAAATGGAACAACAGCCTAGCATCCTGGGATAACTGTCCTAAGCCAAGGTGCCTACAGAATAGGTGTGACCGTGGAGCTACCTATAAAAGGCATAAGAAGGGAAGGAGGGCCATAGCTCAGTGACAGAGTACATGCTTTGCATGCAGAAGGTCCCAGGTTCAATCCCCGATGACATCTCCAGGTAGAATTGGGAACATCCCCTGCCTCAAACCCTGGAGAGCTTCTGTAAGTCAGTGTTAACAATATTGAGCTCAATGGACCAATGGTCTGGCTTGGGAGAAGGCAGCTTCTGATGTTCCTGTTTTCTTGCCTAGTAGACAAACACACTCTCTCTTTCACACACACACACACTCTCTCTCTCCATATATATATGGATTTTAAAAATCCCCTCTCTTGATATTTGCCAGGAACACAGCCCATCTCTTTCTCAGCTGTCAATAGAGCTGACAGCATACGGCTGTGCCGTGAATAAATTATTCAGAGGCTCACACCTAAAACAAAAGCAGCTTTGCTTGGTGTGTGTGTGTGTGTGTGTGTGTGTGTGTGTGTGTGTGTGTTTAAAGCTGACATTTTACATTTATATTGAGGCTAATATCACCTTGATGCACACCATGAAGAAGCAGACTGCTCAGAATAAATTATTAACTTTCAGCGATTACCCTTTCTCTAGATATCCTGAAATTGCTGGATAGGCTAGCGGGAGGATAGCATCGGATGGAGTGTGTGCCTACTATAGCCACAAGATCCAACATAAATCTATCTGTAGTTTTGGGAAGCAGTTCAGTCTCTTTAGGAGATGCTCCAGCCCAGCTGGTCATTCAGGACCAAATGAGATGTCTTATAAACAAATCTTTGTGCTCCCCATCCCCATTCACTATAATGGTGAATCTAAAAACAGCAATAGCTTCCCCCCTCTTTTTTCACAGAAGTGGATGAAATCTGCAGGTGTAGCTGTGGATAAGCTTACAAAAATGTGGGCCGATACACCCTGGGGTTTTCGTGCGAGGAATATTTAAATTTTGGTTTTTGATTTTTTTAAAAGTGTATTTCATTTTGTACCAGAATTGGATGTGATTTGCCAGCATGGTCAAATCCTGACAGATTTCAGAATGATAGCTGTGGCAGTTCTCCTGCAAAGGCAGGCCTTACTGCTTTAGGGTGGGTAAAAGAGGAATCATAGAGGGGTTGGATAGTGGTGGGGAAAGCAGCAACAGAGACCCAGGAAAGACTGGGGTGAAGAAAATGTCAGTCCCCAGCAAGTACCTTGCTACCCCAAGCATTAAAGATGGAATGGACTTCTACCACAGCTATGATTTTTTTCTTTAGATAATAGCTTTTTCTCCCAGAGGGATATCTATCTATCTATCTATCTATCTATCTATCTATCTATCTATCTATCTATATCTAATTTATCTTTTACTGACTTGAATAGGGGAAGGGGTAGTACTGGAAAAAATAACATGGTTCCACAGGAACCCTGCACCCCACCCCCAGTTTGTAAGATTTACCTCAATATCTGGCTCCCAGATTACCACGATTGGAGTAACCTAGGAAAATAATGAACTGCAATTGAAACCTGGACTTGTCATCAAATTGAAAGTTCCTCTGCACCTCTTTAGCCCCTCTGAACTTGAGTTCAGGGTGTTTCCCAAGTCAGCCTATGTGTTTTATATTTAAAAATAAATAGCTATTTCAGCAGTTCCCTAAAACAGTGTTTCCCAACCTTTTTTGGGCAACGGCACACCTGTTTAATGAAAAAAATCTCGCGGCACACCACCATTACAGCCCCGTGACATCAGCGCGCAGCGTCACGCCGGGAGGGACGCACGAAAGTGAAAGTTTTTAATTTTTTCCCCTCCCCCTTGCCGGGGAACCTCCAAGCTTTGGGGGTGGGGGGGGGGAGGAGGCAGCAGAGCGAGGGACTGAGGGACGGCGGCAGCTGAGGCGGCGGCGGCTGTTGTGGTGGTGGCGGCGATAGCGGGCGGAGGAGGGGGCGGCGGCGGGAGTTGCTGCTGCTGTTGTTGCTGCTGCTGCCCGGACATGCCGGCCTCCTCCTCCTCCGCTGTCTCGCGCTCCTCCCTTTTGCACGCGCTGCCCCGCCGCTCGGCACCACCACCGCGGAGCCGCCCCCAGCTCGACGCGGATCCTCGCCGCCGCCGCCTCTCACCGCTCGACTCGCCCGCCTCCCTCCCACGGCACACCAGCCGATGTCTCACGGCACACTAGTGTGCCGCGGAACACCGGTTGGGAAACACTGCCCTAAAAAATGCAGGACTGAGGGGCAGCTGAGTTGACAGAGTGGCTCAGAACTTCATGGAGTCCCTTGGCCAACTCGAGATACTTAGTTAAAAGTGTGCTCTGACTCCAGCATGTGGAAACCTCATCCAAAACACCTAGATCTGTATGTAATTTGGGAAGAGCACAGAGGTGATGTACAACCCTAGGATTTACTGAGGCCTGTTTAGTCATCTTAAATAAAGGGTTGTATCTGACTAATGGTCCTACTCAAATCAGACTTACAGCTTCATTAATTTCATTGATCTACCTTGATTATGATGTAGGTCATAGCCATACCATGCATTTAAAGTACAATGATCCCACTTAAAACCATCACAGCTTCCCCAAAATTATTCTGGGAACTGTAGTTTGTTAAGGGTGCTGCGAGTTGTTAGGAGACCCCCAATTCCCTTACAGGGCTACAGTTCACAGAGTGGTTTAACAGTCTTCCCGGGGAACTCTGAGAATTGTAGTTTTGTGAGGGGAATAGGTGCCCCCTAACAACTCTCTCAGCACCCTTAACAAACTACAGCTCCTAGAACACTGTGAGGGGAGCCATTACTGTTTAAAATGGCATGAGAGTGTTTTAAATGTATAGTGTGAATGTGGCCTTAGATACAACTATGAGCCATTATTGATAAAAAGTAGCAAATACATGCAGTAAATAATAACCACCATCCTAATCATCAATAAAATTATCTGGAGTGTTGCTTGAATTAAAGGCCATTTTTTTTCTTTCGTCTCCATGTCTGAGATGCCCCTCAGGCAGCAGGAAGAATCTTGATCCCACCCCCACCGCCTTCCAGTTTTTACATAGCAGATTGGTTCATCGCTATACTTGCCATCCATAACTTGTTATTTCAATAAAAAACAGCCCTTCCCCCAATCTCTGGCTTGAAAGGCTGGCTTGCTATGACATCCCACCACCAAATATGCAAAATTATTTTTAGAATACCCCCCAAATCCGGGGCTGTTCTAACCTTTTGGGCGTTTGAAGTACCCATCATTCACAATGCTCCATTTCCAACAGTCAAGTGCATATCATTTGAAAGGGGTGGGTGTGGTTAGAGCGATGAAAATATACCACTCCACAAGCTTCCAAGGACATGGACATTCGGAAGAACAATGCAAAACCACAGCTGCTGCAGGAACCTTTTAGGGATGAAATATGGCTAGGTCCTCCTTTTTTTTTTTAGATGCTTCTGTAAATGAGCCCTTAGTTGGTCAGGATGGCAGTTTGGCACACTGCATGTGATCCTGAAAGCCTGCCAGAGTTGTGATTTGCTTCTCGCAATGTTGGTGGTGGGAAAACTGGCTGCTGCTTTCCCCAGTTATATAAATGTACGAGAAGCGACTGACACAGAACTGCCTCTCCAAGATTTTTCCACCTGCATTCCTTTTTCTTTTGGCTTTCAAGGAAATGCAATCTGTGTCATGCACAATATCCACATGTGCTTTAAGGGATGTACCAATATGCTTTCCGTTTGTATTCTCATGGAGATGTTCGTGGTGCTCTGTTTGTTATCTGTGGTTCATAATTCCACATGTAATTGTGGCCAGTGAGAAATGGGTTATTAAAGATAGTTAAGGGGAGCTGTAGTCGCTTACTTCTGCTGTCCAACCATAAATAAATTATATCTGCAGCCACCTATATTTCTGATCAGTTTGCTGGTTCTACATAACTACCAACAACTAACAACTGGTGTGTGTCTACTATATATTGTGTGTGTTTGTATGCATGTGTGTGTGTGTGCTCAATGCCACCCACTTCACCAATGAAAAGCCATAGCTAAGGCAAAAAAGGCCTACATTTCCCAGAGTGGGTTAGCAATCAATCCTTCTTCCCAGGGAACTCTGGGAATTGTAGCTCTGTGAGGGAAAAAGGGGTCTCCTAACAACTCTCTGCATCCTTAATGAACTACAACTCCCAGGATTCTTTGTGGGAAGCCATGACTATTAAAGTGATATAAGAGTGTTTTAAATGTCAGGTGCGGATGTGACCTAAATAATCTTTAGCTAAGGGCTAGCTTGTTCTCACATCCTGTTTGTGGGCTATGAAGTGGTACATTAATACTTCTAAAATGCACAGCACAAATGGAGCCTAGATTTCTGAAGCCCAAACGATGTTGATGCTTGGAGTAGACTTTGGACCACATTGGTTCAAATCCAACGTTTATTTCTTTTATGTTCAAGGCATATATGCTGATTATTTGCTTATGTTACAAATAATAATTTAAAAATAGGGATCAGGCTTTGAAACAACAGATCTAACTATAAAGTGTTCACACACACACACACACACACACAGTAGAGAACATGCTGGAACAGAGATCCAAGAATTTCCCCATGTTACCTCTCCATTTTCATATTATTGCCAGTTCCACATTTTCAAGTACTTATTATAGCACATCTTTGTTTATTTTCCCTGGCTCAATTAGGTTCTCCCTGGATTGTGAAACTGGCAAATGCTAAGAGAGAGAGAGAGAGTGTGTTTTTGTGTGTGTTTGTGTATTCACTCTCTCACACACTTTTTTGTCTGCCAAGCTGGTTTCCTCCAAGTTTGCTTAGATCTGTCTTTATTTACTTTCGAAAGGACAAAGGCCATGGGTGTGTGGTAGCCTCAGGAGCGATCAAAAGGCAGGATCTGACACCTCTAGCTAATTAAGGGAAGGGATGGAGGAGATTCACCAGGGATATTGGGGAGGGAGGGGTGCCAAGACGCTGCTGTCAGATATTGATTGGATGCTGAACAGATGCTTCATCTTGGCATCCCACGAAGCCTCTTGTCGGTGTGACTTTTCAAAAGGATGGTTTGCTAAATATTACTTGTGTTTTCATAAATAGCTGAAGAGCGCGGCTTGTTCTGTGGAGTGTGGGCAGAAAGCCTTGCCGTAAATCTTACTGGAGAGAGGGAAAGGGTAGGTTTGCTGTTTCAACTGGGGATTCCTTTAAGTCAAAACCCACCCCATTATAGGAATAGAAGAGAAAAATCGTCAAGTGTGAGATTGGGCATTCATAGGAAGTTTCAGCTGCTTGCTTTTGGATATGCTCAGTATTACCGTATTTTCCGCCCATAGGGCGCACCGACCCATAGGGCGCACCTAGTGTTTTTTTGGGGGGGGGGAAATAAAGGAAAAAAATTATTTCCCCCCCCCAGGCGCGGGGCTGGGGCGGGGGAAGCCTGAGCTTCCCCCGACCCCAGCCCCCAGAACAGGCTGCTATCCGCAAGCCTGGGGAGACCGGCACGACTTCCTGCCGGGCTCCCCAGGCTTGCGGATATCTGCCCGAAGCCCGGGGCTCGCTGCTCAGCCTGCCCCAGGCTTTGGGATGCAGGCTGCTATCCGCAAGCCTAGGGAGCCCAGCGGGAACTTCCACTGGGCTCCCCAGGCTTGCGGAGAGCTGCCCAAAGCCCGGGGTGCGCTCCGCTGCGCTCCCCAGGTTTTGGGCTGAAGGCTGCTGTCCGCAAGCCTTGGGAGCCCCGCGGGAGTTCCCGCTAGGCTCCCAAGCCTTGCGGATAGCTTCCTGAAGCCTGGAGAGCGAGAGAGATCGGTGCGCACCGACCCCTCCCGCTCTCCAGGCTTCAGCGAAAGCCTGCATTTGCCCCATAGGACGCACACACATTTCCCTTTCACTTTTGGAGGGGGAAAAGTGCGTCCTATGGGGCGAAAAATACGGTAAATGGAGGGAAACACAGAATGCCATACATGCCAAACATGCTTAAAAGTCCCCTTTCTGACCGTGGAGGTAGGTCGAGGAAGGAGTGGGCTTCAGCAGCAGGCATGGGGATGTTGAGGATGGGGGCAGTGTGCATGTGCCTGCTCCCCTTCCCCATTTATACTCAGGAATAGGGCTAATGCATCCCTAGAAATGATGCAAGGTAAGCAAGAAACCCACTTTCCCAGAGAAAGCCACAGCCAAGGCAAAGAGAGCTACAATTCACAGAGTGGTTCAACAACCACTCCTTCTTCCTAGAGAATCCTGGAGATGGTCCTACTGAGGGAGGGATCTCCTTCAGCTCGTCCCACTAGTCCCTGTAGCATGAGGCATGGGTTCCATTTCTGTTACCAGAGTTGCTGGATGATTTTTCTGGCACATCCCCTTTGCCTGTTGTGTCATCAACTCTACCTCAAGAATTTGGTCAAGTTGCAGGATTTAAGCTGAATAAGTCAAAGACCAAGGTTTTAGAGAAAAATTTAACACCAATGGAGAGAGAGAGATTTCAGAACGAGACAGGTTTAACAGTGGTTAAGAAAGTTAAATATTTGGGGATCAACATGACAGCAAAAAATGGGAATTTATTCAAAGACAACTATGAAAAATGCTGGGTTGAAGTGAAAAAAGATTTAGAAATTTGGTCAAATTTGAAGCTTTCACTGCTGGGCCATATTGCTGCGGTAAAAATGAATGTATTGCCTGGAATGTTGTTTTTGTTTCAAACATTGCAAATTGTGGACAAAATGGACTGTTTCAAGAGGTGGCAGAGAGATATTTCTAAATTTTTCTGGCAGGGCAAGAAGCCTAGAATAAAATTTAAAATACTGACAGATGCAAAGGAAAGAGGTGGAGTTGCCCTGCCAGACTTTAAACTTTACTATGAATCAGCAGCTTTTTGCTGGTTGAAAGAATGGTTGCTTCTTGAAAACACTGACATTTTGGATTTAGAAGGTTTTAACAATGTATTTGGATGGCATGCATATCTGTGGTATGATAAGGTCAAAGCACATAAAGCATTTAAAAATCACATTGTCAGGAAAGCATTGTTTAATGTCTGGATAAGATACAAGGACTTATTGGAAAATAAAACTCCAAGGTGGTTGTCACCGATGGAAGCAAAAGCTCTGAAAAAGCTCAATATGGAGGCCAAATGGCCGAAATTGGGAAATTTTGGAACAAGATGGAGATAGATTGAAATTGTAGAGTTTTGAGAAATTAAAAAACAAAGTGCAAGACTGGCTTCATTATTATCAGATAATGGAGACATATAATTTGGATAAGAAAATTGGTTTCTAGGTGGAAAAATCAAAATTAGAAACAGAACTGTTAGAACCTAAAACTAAGATTTTGTCAAAAATGTATAACTTGCTGTTGAAATGGAATACTCAGGATGAAGCGGTGAAATCTGCTATGATTAAATGGGCACAAGGTGTTGGACATAACATTATGTTTGCTGACTGGGAACTGTTGTGGACCACAGGTATGAAGTTTACGGCATGTAATGCCTTGAGAGAGAATATTATGAAAATGATTTACAGGTGGTACATGACCCCAGTCAAGCTTGCAAAAATCTATCATTTGCCCGATAATAAATGTTGGAAATGTAAAGAAACTGAAGGTACATTCTTTCACCTTTGGTGGATGTGCCCAAGGATTAAGACTTTCTGGGAAATGATATATAATGAACTGAAAAAGGTATTTAAATATACCTTCTTGAAGAAACCAGAGGCCTTCCTCCTGGGCATAGTCGGCCAATTGGTGCCAAAGAAGGATAGAACTTTTTTATGTACGCTACAACAGCAGCAAGAATACTCATTGCAAAGTATTGGAAGACACAAGATTTACCCACTCTGGAAGAATGGCAGATGAAGCTGATGGACTATATGGAACTGGCAGAAATGACTAGCAGAATCCGAGACCAGGGAGAAGAGTCGGTGGAAGAAGATTGGAAGAAATTTAAAGACTATCTACAGAAATATTGTAAAATTAATGAACGTTAGAATGATGTTGGATAGAAATTAAGTGGTTTCCAGCTGTAATGCTTTAAGGGAATATGAAAAATGGGTTGTTAATAGGGAAAAATCTAATGTTACTATTTTAAGACCAAAGATTAGGATAAACAAAGAGGGTAAGGATTTGCTGAGCCAACAAATTGAACTGGAATACAAAAAAGGGAGGTATGAGGAGGTCCGGGAAACAAGCTAAGGAAAATAAGTAATAGAAAAATGGAGTGGTTTTTAATCATTTTTATTTTGTATTTTTTTTTCTTTTTCATTTTGTATTGTAATATCTTAAAAAAAATCTTAATAAATATCTTATATAAAAAAACAACAGAAAACAAATCCAGTCCCACCTGGGGGGGGGGGGGTTGGGTGTTGCTATCCTGCCCGTCCCAGCTGCCTCTGAGGAGGCAGTAATGCCTCCTCTGTAACCCAGTTTAGAGAGATGTTAATGCAGGTGTGAGCAAATGGGATGGGCTCAGCCTTCTCGGAGAAGTACCAAGTTGCTTGCCCAGTCATAAGGATTGGAACTGTGGCCTGCGCTAAGTTGTTGTTAAGGATAATGGTTTAAATTCCTGAAAAGGGAATGTTTACTTAAGTTAATTTCCTGTGTATTTCTTAACATGAGGGTTTTCCTTTGGCAGTAGCTCTCATGTGATTGGGTGACTGTGAGTCACATAACAGAGGCATTTCATTCTGTTGTGATTGTTATTCCAGTAACTGTTGTTTTTAATTGCTTTCTGCTTCTCTCTCTCTCTCTCTCTCTCTCTGTGTGTGTGTGTGTGTGTGTGAGTGAGTGAGTGAGTGAGTGTGAGAGAGAGAGTGAGTGAGTGAGTGAGTGAGTGAGAGAGAGAGGCTTCTCAGGATACAGCTGTGGACAGTGTATGTCAGTGTGATCTGTCTGAAGTGAAACAGACAGAGGAAGATCCCTAAACATTAATAGGGAGAAACTCTCTATAAAGAACAGAGAGAATACTGCTGAAGTGAAAGTAAAAACCTTTTATAAGACCTATTCAAGTGAGAATGTACCCATGCTTGAATAAGCATGAGATTCTAAATACATTCTTCTTAGTTATATGTTTATGACATCACCTTGCCTTCTGCTGAAACAGACCATTGGTCCATGTCACCAAGAACTGCCTGACTGGCTGTGGCTCTTCCCCAGTTCCGCTGATCCTTTTAACTGGAGGTGCTTGGGCTGAACCGGAAACTTTATGCTTGCAAACCATGCGTTCTGTTGCAGGGTTTTGCATCCATTAAGGGCAGTTAACCATTCCCCCCGCCTCTGCCAAACACAGAGCTTATGGTTCGTTAAAATATATATATATTAAATAAGAATCACCACAGAGAGGAAGGGGGAATAAGCTCATCTCTCCTCTTTTTGCTTCTGTTGCTTTATATTTAGATTACAGTAGCTAGGAGTTAATTATCCTAACTTGCCTTTTTCTTTCAGGCTAATTAGGAAGAAAAGTGAATATAAAGAAAGCTGCAGCTATTTCAAGATGGGGAGGGTGAGGCAGGGGGGAGCGAAGGTCTGTAATATTTTTCTGCATTAACAGCCCCTTTGGAGGATATTATCTCCATAATGACCATAAGGCCCTTTTTCCCTTTTGGAGAGTATGCAGTTCTGCTGTCTGGGGCCTCAATTAAGCCCCATCGAAGGCAACAACACGCTCAGGACTAGCTACTCTTGCGGCAGCCAGATGAAGCCACCTGATGCACTGTTTAATTATGCAGCGATCGGCAGCCTTTTACGTTTTAATTAGGGCGCCGCGTAAAATGGCGCTCACCCACTCCTCGTGTGCTGGAGGGGGAAAAGGGCTGAAAGGTTGTCCGTATTAATTGGTTGTTTGGAAATGCTGAGCAAGATGTAGCTATGAAGGCGGTTAGCTTCCTCCACAACACATTTGCTGGTCTTTTTGTTGTTGTTGATCTGGCTAATTAGCGCAAATGATTTAAAAGCTGCACATCAATCCGTAGCTCCTGCTGTTTGCTATACATATTGCCGTTTCATTAATGGATCTAAAGTGCCTCCGTTACGGGGTGATGTACTGTTCACAACTGGCCACATTCATCATCCCTATGACCGCCACCACTGCCACCAAATCAGGAGAGGGCCATATCAATTATTCCTGCATTTCTCCATCAAGTCACATGAACAAAAATGGAGTAAAACATCATCAAAGCAGAGAGAAAACATGGATGCAACATTCATGGATTGGGGCTCAGGGGGTTTGTTGTGCCCATTCTTCTTTGGAGGCAGCAGAGGGGTGTTAATGGGTGTCCTTCCTTTCATTAACAAAATTATCTCAATGGTTTCTGGTACTCTGCAGCCTCCCTGGGTGCCTGTGCTCCAGTTAAAGCTCAAGGGAAGATAACTTTAGGTAACCTCTCCTATGGGACTTTATCAGGTTAGGGTATGAGGGATATTGAGTTCGTTTTCCTTATTACAGTGCTAGCACTTCTGTCCCATTTTCTAATCTTTCACACAGCAGGACCTGTTGCTCAAGGCAAGTGTGGTTCGTTGACCAATATACTGGCATATCACGCTACATTTCATTCACACCGGTGGGCATGGTGTGACACAACAGCGTCAATGTCATTGGACAGCATTACTACTTCCTTTCCCTTTCTGCACATGGATGCTACTGTTCCCGCATGAAAACGGCAGGGAAGAACCGTATGCCATCATACTGCCCCAAAGTTCATTACTTTACTCCCACGATTTACCAGGTTAAGGGAAACAGATTTTTTCCTGGGATCCAATAACATGGAAATGGATGTTAAACATGCAGCATATTCCATTAGTTGTCTGGAAGTGGATTTTATGTCACGTGAAAGCTCAAATAAAATGTGGAAACTAACACTTAGGGAAATGTTGGGGAAACTGAATACAATGTTGTGTGAATGCAGCCCTGGACTGGGCTTAGGAGGTGTCTTGCTGCAGTGGTTCTGGTGCTTCCTGGAGGGTCGCACCCAGAGGTGGTGCTGGGGGGATGTTTGCTCTCCTCCATGGTCATTGGCTGTGCGGTTCCACAGGGATCTGTTTTCTTCCCTATGGTGTTCAGCGTTTACATGAAACCTATGGAATAATTCATCTGAAAGCTTGGGAGACAATGTCATCAGTATGCCAATGGTGCTCCATCTTTGCCATTCAGCTCCATCCTCAGATGCCAGGGTATTAATAACAGAGGACCGCCCACCTTGATGAACTAGGGGTTGGGCACACCAGGCAAGCATCCAAAGGCAATCTTAAGGTGTGGGCACAGATAGTCCAATAAAGGGCTTCTTATGTCTATCACACAGGTCAGCAGTGCATTTTGGACATAGTTCAAAGGGCCGATTTTGACCTTTAAAGCCCTGCATTTTATTTATTTACTCAACAGAATCTATATACCACTTCATTGACACAAACCACTAAGCAGTTTAACCCTCCTTTCCTGGGTGTAAACCCCATTGAACTCAATGGGATTTGCTTCTGAGTAGACGTGTAGGACTGCACTGTTCCTCCACCCATTTTTAGGCTGAGCTGCTTGACTAGTTTAATTTACCGTATTGTTTTCTTGATATTTAGCTGTTTCTCGTTTCTCTCAGCTATAATACGCAACAGTGCACTTTAGGTAATTTTAGACTGTAGACTTAATGCTCTCCGCACAACCGTCCTCTTTAGACAGTAATGTGCATTACTTCACTTACTCCAAATGTGTGTTTTTTTTGTGGGCCCCTCTCTTCAGCCAATGCATATGACCTCACTTATTCCACAATGTGCTGAGTCAGCTCTGCTTGCTTTGTTGAGTGGTGCCCTGGACTTCTGCCCTGAAGTCCTGCATTGGTGGCAGCACTGGTAGCAAGCCCCGCCTACCCGCTCTCCCATGGGACTGAAAAGCATGAGCATGAAATAATGACGACCATTGAATCAATAAAACGGATGAACATCCCTCTCCAGAGTGTGCTGATACTCCTCTCAATAGGCGATATATTGATATATTGTTCAAAACAGGTTTGAAGTCCATACAGTGGTACTTCAGGTTACATATGTTTCAGGTTACATATGCTTCAGGTTACAGACTCCGCTAACCCAGAAATAGTGCTTCAGGTTAAGAACTTTGCTTCAGGATGAGAACAGAAATCGTGCTCCGGTGGCGCGGCGGCAGCAGGAGGCCCCATTAGCTAAAGTGGTGCTTCAGGTTAAGAACAGTTTCAGGTTAAGAACAGACCTCCAGAACGAATTAAGTACTTAACCTGAGGTACCACTGTATTGTGATATCAGTTTATAATTTTTTTGACCTGGCAATATATCACAAATCATGATGCGTGTGTGCCATGCAAAAATCACAATGTGGGGAAAACTGTGAAGCCAGCCAATGCTTCTCTCGATTCCTGCAGCCCCTGATAACTCTGCCAGCTCAGCTCTCTCCCCGCCTCCTGCAGGGGGCAGCAAATCACAAGAGCAGGTGCCGGCAAAAAGCACGATTCAGGAATATAGGTGTCTGATTATATAGGTATATTGCAATGTTTAGCTGGTGATGTTGAAAACCCAACATTGCTCAATGTGTGAAGAGGGCAGAGGAACAGGATCGCCTGCATTGTTTGTGCGATTGAGCTCCAGGGGTTCGTTCCCATATCTGCACTGTACCCCATGCACAGACTCCTATGCATGATGAAGGATAAGGCTGTGTCAGCATAGGGAACAGGGCTAATGGTGCCTTCCAGCCATGAGGGCTATGTTCTACCTCCACTGACGGAGGCAGTATAACCCTAAAAAACAATGGGTGGGAATTGCAAGCAGTAAGAGGGCTGTTGCATTCAGGTTCCACTTGCAGGCTTCCCATGGACTAGATGAGCCACTGGCCTGATCCAGCAGGGATCTTCCCATATTCTTTCTGCAGGTGACCAAAAGGCAGCCCTACGTAGGGATGTCTGAGAATTCTGATGGAACTGGGGAAGGAAGTGGAAATTGCTGCAGTTTGCATGTTTGTCTGTGGTCAGGAATGGAAATCAGTCAAAGGAATGCAATTGGTATTTGTTCACATTATTGTTGGGTTTTTATTGTAGGTTTGCAACTTTTGTGGGATTATTCCTTTTCTGCATTGCTTTGATGTTTCATTTTCGTTGACATGAATGTAAGTTACATAAATAGTTCTACAACTCACTCATTAAATTGCAGACGGTGAGACAAATAGCATAGTATTTGGTGGGAACCGAAATGCAGAAGAGCGGAAGCAGCGCTGATTGTGAAGAATGCAGGACAGAATAGATATTGCTACTTTTTTCTATTCCTTGTCTAACATGCATATAATTATGCAGTCATAGGATTCTATGTAGATCGTAAATGGACCTATTGTTGGAAAATTCCATTCCACCTTAAGTTGCAGACGTGTGAGATTGTTACATGTCACATGTCTGTTTACGTTCCAGCACCGTTTGCTGGGAACTTCCGGTGTGTATAACTTTTGCTTTTGACTGTCTCTCTGAGGAGACGGAAAGAGAGAAAACATGTTTCTTTTGTCCTGATTTATGCTTAATAAATCGGTAGCTTGTTAGTATGTTTCCACAAGCCTCACGCCTCTTCTGTTTGTGCAGTATGCTCTGCTGATATAGTGTGCTCAGGCTTTGAAGCCTGAGTCGCTGATTTACGTCGCACCAGAGGTCGAGGGATCGCGTCACGGCTAGAAGGGCATGATCCAGCTGGAGGCTAGCCAGCTGGCTTCTCGACCCCCGAAAGGATGCCGACACCTATCAGGAGAGGGGAAAGTGCATGTAATCCTGATCCCTCTCCATTCAATCCCATTTCCTTCTAATTCCAATGCTCAGGCTGTGAGTGGACACTTATATTGTCAAAAAGCATCATGCATGCAAAAGAGGGAGGTTCTCAACAGGTTCTGGGGAACTCCAAGTTTTGCAGAAGTACAAAAACAGAAACCCAAGTTTTTTTGGGGGAGGGAGACACACCTCAACCCAGCTTAATGTGGACTGCTTATGCTCAATAGTCACAAGACAGTGACTGGGTGTGAACAGGATGGTGGTAGAAAAACTGGGAGGAAGGAGAATGGAGCGATGCCATGGAAGATGGGAGGGCTGTGGTTCAGGGGTAGAGCATCTGCTTCACATGCAGAAGGTCCCATGTCCAATCCTCAGTGGCATAAGAACGTAAGGATCAATAGCCCTCTCCTCCATGGCTGGGAGAGACCCCTGACTGAAATCTTGAAGAGCCTCTGCTTGTCAGTGTATACAATGATGATCAGTTTAAGTACAAGGCATTTTCCTATGTTCCTAAGATAGCATGATTGGCTGACTGGAACTCTGAACAGGAGCACTCCACACTGCAAGATTTTGTGTGTTCAGAAACCACATATTTGCACTCCTCTTCAGTCATTGTATCAAGGACTCTTTAGTCCAAGGGAAGCTCATACCGCAAGCGAGCCATTTAGTCCTCAGTGCCATGAAACATCTCTGCTTTCTGATCCACATGCAAGACCTTTCAGAATGCTGACTATTAATAACCATTTGTGACCCTCTTTTTGTCATGTCAGCACCGAAAAGAGCTCTGTTTATTTTTGCACTTAAGGTTTCTCCATGATTAATTCATGAACTGAACCACAAAGTATACCAAGGTCCCCCCTTTTAATGAAAACCTATCCTTTGGTGCTCGCTGTCTGTTTTTAACATTTTGCATCAAAGCTATCTGTCTTGTTTAAAGTGGGGAGGGGGGAAGAATTAGACTGTTCCTTCCTCTAGAATCTTGATAGCACTTTGACAAGTAAACAAGTTAATTTGCATCTAGCCAGCCAACTAGAGAAGCATTCCATTTTTCTTCTCTGCTCTGCGATGATTTCAAAGGCAACCAACCGGTCTTATATGAACCTCGTCCACATGTTATGTAGGCATCAAATTCTCTCTTTTTTCATAAGTTCAATCCCTTCTGCTCCATTTCTTCTGTACTGTCATTGGAAACTGAATGGACTATTTATTAGGGGCGTTTTGGGGGTATAATACAGATACAATGCTGGGCTTGGAGATGAGAGGTTCAGATCCCCATGTAAAGATCTTGGCTTGCCTTTGAGCATGTGTCTCCCTCCGTCAGTCATAAGAACTTAAGAAGAGTCTGCTGGATCAAGCCCATCTAGTCCAGCATCCTGTTCTCACAGTGGCTGAAGGGTTGCCTCTGGGAAACCAGCATGCAGGATTTGAGCATAGGAGCCCTCTCCCCTCCTGCAGTTTTCAGCAACTGGTATTCAGAGCCATTGCTGGCTCCAATTGTGGAGGTGCAGGATAGCCATCACACCTAGTAGCCATTGATTTCCACTGCTCTTTTAAAGCCATCTAGGTTGGTAGCCATCTCTTCCTCCCGTGGGAGCAAGTTTTATAGTTTAGCTTTTAAAAAAATCCATCCTGAACCTTCCAAGGCTCAAATTCATCGGATGGCCAATAGTTCTCGTGTTAGGAAAGAGGGAGAATTTTGTTGTTTGTCCTTACTAGTAATTTCTCCACAATATTAAACACACACACACACAGAGAGAGAGAGAGAGAGAGAGAGAGAGAGAGAGAGAGAGTCATCCATGAACTCTTCATTTAAATGAATGGAAGGGCACTGCCTTAGTTTCAAAGGGATCAAACAAGTCTTGAAGAAACCTCATGTCTTTAAGCAGCTGAGCTTGGCCATGGAAGCCGAGCCTGACAACGTCCTTGTCAAGACAAAAGCTTTGTGCAAAGGGGAAGAACATGGCGAGATGTCGTTGGTATGTGATAAGTGCTTCGCGTGCTGCAGATGTTGCTTATTGGTGTGCTATTGTTCACCGGTACCGCGTCAAACATCATAAGCTGTTGCCTTGGATCTCCTGCCCTCAAATCCTTGACTGTTTCCAAGGTACCCCTCTTCTCTCGCTTTCCACTGGGAGCACATCCCTCAGCACGGCAGCAGCTACATACTCAACTTCTCATTGTCTCTGGACCCACACTGAGCAAATCACTCCAGCATATTTCACATTTCGAACACTAAGGAGAAGTGGGCCTTTTCCCACATCCCTGTTAATATTGCCATTGGTATAAAACTGATGGCTTCCTTATTTATCTGTAGATGTGGTCACCAACAACATTTTAGGGCTGGAGTTTAATACCTGGAGCTAAAGGAGCCAGCCTAAGATCATACTATTTGAGGGGTTTCCCCACCCCCTTAAAAAAACACTATATTGTTTTATATGTGAATGCGTATTTTATTTCACCAGAATGTTTGATATTAGATAGATAGATAGATAGATGATAGATAGATAGATAGATAGATAGATAGATAGATAGATAGATAGATAGATATAGATCTATCTATTAGGTTGGATCCAAACACTGATTTCCTCTGTAGGAAATATTTTTTTTTCCAGGTCAAGGGTCACGTCCCCTTCTGGCCAGGACCACCCCACCCACCCATGTGGTGCGATGAGGCAGTTGCCTCAGGTAGCAGAGCTGAGGACACTGGGAAGAGCAGCAGACCCACACCCTAAGGAGCTCGCTGCTTGCCACCTCCTGCACTTGTCCTCCTCTTCTTACTCCACTGCCCCCCTCCACTCTCCCCCGCTCCACTCTGGCCTCCATCAGCACCCCAGGACTTCTCAGAGCAATCCCAACCTCCTTCACCACCACCTGAAGTGGCTGAAGGAGGCTGGAGAGGAGCAGGTGGCAGTGGGAGTAGCAGCAGGGTGCCATTTTCTGTTTTGCCTCAAGCAGCAAAACATCATGGGCTGGCCCTGCTTCTGGGCAACCTTCCAGGGGCCACATGCCAGTCACGGGTGGGTAGAACAATGTATGTAAATGTTATGTACTGAGTTGAATAGGATTCAGAATGCAGCAGTCTGATTGGTCCTAGAACAATAGGATCCAGAATGCAGCAGTCTGATTGGTCCACAGGAGCCACCCTACCCATCTCCAGGTGGAAGTGAATCCACAACCTGATTAGCCTACAGGAGAATCCCAGATTTAGGCAATCGCGCAGGGCCCATTGTGTAAATAATGTTGGGAAACTGCCAGGGAGATATTGTCCATCATGGCCCCAAGCCGGCTGCCGGACGTCCATCGATCTCCCGCAGACAGGCAGATCCAGCAGTTAGCGACACGAAGCCTCAGAAATAGATAGCCACATTCCAGGCTTGTGCACAATGTTTATCAGCAGAAATCACAGCCAGAAAGCTTGCACCGCAGAAGAGCATAATTTACAGACTTTATTTAGCGTTGAACAGAACAAAAGAAAACATGACCGTTCTGTGTCAGTGGCTCTGACCGACTGAAATCGAAAGGAATAGCAAACATAAACATCCTGTGAACAGGACATGCGCATACTCTGTTACTTACAAAGCCTGCTCCCTTTTAAGGTGGAACGGAAATATCCTAACAAATAATGTATATAAAGCAGACATTCTGGGGAAACTTCCATTCCTCCTCACCACTATGAGCTGAATAAAGAGCATTAAATCCATTCTCGACTCTGAGTATATTTCAGTAAATTTTAACTTTTAACCCTCAGGAGGTGGTGGGTTGGAGGGCCATTTGTCATGGATGCTTTAGCTGAGATTCCTGCAGTGCACAGGGGTTGGGCTAGATGACCCTTGGGGTCTCGTCCAACTCTATGATTCTAGATTCCACACACATGCACCCCTTTCTATCCTCCATCCAGGCAAGAAAAAAGTCACCATCAAATCTCAAGGACAAATCCCAGCCAGGCAAAAACACTCAAGGAGAATGTGAAGCAGTGAGGGGTGGGGCCTGGGGGAGGGTCTCAGCCCTGCCCCCCTCCAACATGTATCCACCGGATGTCCAAAATGGGTCTGTGTGCAGAATGTCCAACTGGAACGGAACACCAATCGTAATGGAAAAGCGTGGGAAGATCTTTTACTGCTTTCAAAAAACGCAGGATCTGAACCCAGCCATAGGAAGGATGGCTTGAATGATTGCACCATTTATTTATTTAAAGAACCTTTCCAGTTCTCTCTCAAAGTGTTTTTATTTTTATTTTTTTAAGCATTAACATGAGAATCTGGCATCGTTTTGTTTGCATGGAATGCTGAATGCCAGACATAAATAATAGCTGCATCTCTTAGTAATGGAAGTTCTGTGGAGAGTGACCTTTGGAGCACGGAGTAGTCTTTGCAGAAGTGCCCTCAAGGTCTTTGGAAATGGTAGGAGGCAGTCATTTGTGTTAGGGAGAGAAGGCCATTCTAATCAGAATCCTATCAGCTTTGTGCCACCTCACAGAGGAGCAGCGAATGGGGAGCGCATCTCTTTCCAAAGAGGAAATGCTGAAGGAAGATATTCGTGAAGGAGAAGGCTATCCATGGCTGCATTCTACCTCCAGTGTCAGAGGTAGTACACCTCTGAGTGCCAGTTTCTGGGATTCAAAAGTGAGGAAAGTTGGTGTTGTGCTCAGGACCTGCTTGTGGGCTTCCCCGAAGATACACCTGGTCGGACACTGCGATAGCAGGATGCTTTACTAGGTGGGCATTTGCTTGATCCACCAGGGTTATTCTTGTGCTCTTACGGGTATGTATAGCCTGAGAAGGGAAGACTGAGAGGGGGCATCATAGCACTCTTAAGAGCATAAGAATTGCCATGTGTGAGGCACATGGTGTGGAGGCCTGGGAAACGGCCTTTTTAGTGGTGGCTCCTCATACATAGAATTCAGTGTTTGCCAGGTGCCTGCACATTTTGCACCGGCTATCAGCCACTTGTAACCAAGTGAAGATGCCTGGGTGCCAGGATGGCACCTGCTGTCTCCACCATCTGTAGGTGCATGCCTGGAGATCCTTGGATCTTGACTGCTTTCGCGCACTAGCAACACATCCTGTAGAATTTCATTCATTATATTTTATCTGCGCAATCAGAATGGATTTCAAGAACCAAAACGTCACATTGAAAAATCCGACTTTCGAGCCGTCGGGTCCCCAAAATGGCAAGTAGGCATTCCATTTTGATGACTGTAACCCTGGTTTAAGGAGCCATTTGGTGCCTAGCTTATATATCTGAGTATCTAACACCGGTAGAACTTTCTACAAGGTGTGTCTGGCCCCATATCTCTGTAGTTGTTAGTTAAGGAGATGAATCTTTGGAGAAAGAGATTGGTGATTGCTGCTGCAATCATCTAAACAAACATCCCCAATGTTACTTTCAGGGACTGCCATTGCCAGTTTGCTGCACGGTACACTTGTTATGACTTGGGATATCAATGAGATCAGGATATCCCATCTTTTTCTACCCACACACGCCTCCCAACATTCATTTCAGAGTAGCGAAAGCTTCTGACACTTCCTAAAATAGCAGTCGACATAAAGAAATTGATGTGAAGCCACTACTGTGCCAAGCTGTGTTTATGTGCGAATCTTTGAAGCAAAGATTTTGCTTGGATAGGGATTTCCACTTGTTTTTAAACACGTCTTTGTATTTTCTGTGTCATGTTTTTAGAAACGAGTGCGCACACAGCCTCTCCTTCCCTGTCTCTAAAGACAAAAGCATCTTTGCTTGGTGGTTTGATGGCTAGAACAAATGTACATATTTTAAAATGTAATTTTGATGTTGGGCTAAAAGGTGCTGAATTCTAAACAGATTATACCTCCCCCCCAAAAAGAGCCTGAATGAGATGAAAAACAATCTTGCTTCTGCTCTTATTATATTGGATTTGATTGATAAACAGGCCGTCATTTATTCTATTGTTACGTTTAGATTTTAAAATCAATTTACAGCCCTTGTTAACAATGGCCTTTCCACGTCCGTTTGAGGCTATCTTCTCATCAGGTGTACAACAGCCAGTGTGGTGTAGTGGTTAGAGTGATGGACTAGGACCTGGGAAACCAGGGTTCGAAGCTCACTGGGTGACCTTGGGCCAGTCACCCACTCTCAGCCTAACCTCCTTCCCAGGGTGGTTGTGAGGATAAGAATGGAGATGAGGAAGAGCTCCTTGGAGTAAAGATGGAATATAAATGCAGTATTGGTAATACAGAACTTCCTCTCTCATAATATAAGAATGAGGGGTCATGCAATGATACTGAATAGTGAGATGTACAGAACAGACAAAAGGAAGTACTTCTTTGCACACCGAGGAATGTGGTGGCCACTAGTGTAGTTTGTTTCTGAGTAAACATGACTTTGGAGTTTTCCACCAGTCCCTTCCAACCATACAGTTTTTGCTGTGGCCCAGGCGGCAGGTGAGGTGGCCACCATGCCTGAACTGAAGATCTACTCCGCCACCATAATTGATTTACACCGGATGCATTTGGAATTCAAGGCAAGAACTCACTCGAAAACAGTGCACTGAAATTTTAGTGGTTGCATTAGAATTTTTATGGCCCTGAATTTTAATTATGCTACCTCAGCAGAGCTGGTGAAAGAACCACAGAAAACGGGGCGGGGAGATGAGGGCAGGTTGGAATCATTATTTCCCATGGCTAGTTTACAACGCAGCAAGTGTTTCATTCGATAGCGTAGTTATTTCGGTGCTGCTTCTGCAGCACAGGGGAACAAAATTAGTGAATCCCGTGTCTAACGCTTGTACGGTTTATTAGTTTTAGAGAATGTTGAGCCTGAAATGAAAGACTTGATGTGCAGAAGAAGGAGCTGTGAGATTTGCTGTGAGATATATGTGCTTTGTTATATATTTATTACAGGGACAGACAAAACAGAAATTTTACATTCCTATAGAAAAACGTTTAATCTTCTGCCTTCATCAGTTGCTCTGATAAAAACGATGTTGTTTCCCATGTGGCAGATCCTAGAGCTTTGAGGCTGGGATGTTCAGAATGGCTTCATTCGCTGAAGCAGAGTGATGCCGGGACTGCCCTCCAGTTTGAGGTCAGGCGGTGTTTTTGTCCAGTGTCAACATTCAGAAATCCTACCTTTTTGCTAACATGGTTGGATCTGCTAATAGATGTGGGAAAAAGTAGGACAGCCTGCTAACACGGCAGGTCTTTCCACTCTTTTGTCATACATGTTACATATGATATGCATGCATAGTGTACGTATTTAATCCAAAGCAATCAGCAGAATTACTTGATCAAAGCTATCCTGAATTGTGCCCCCTAATGTTGCAGGAGGGTAATAGGAAATTCCCCGGGGGCAGAAAGTTAGCATCTCAGGCAGAAGGCATCAGCTCAGCCTTCTCCCTGACATGATGGCTTTCTTTATCTTCCAAGTACAGTGGTACCTCAGGTTAAGAATTGAAGTCGTTCCGGAGGTCTGTTCTTAACCTGAAACTGTTCTTAACCTGAAGCACCACTTTAGCTAATGGGGCCTCCTGCTGTTGCTGCGCCGCTGGAGCACGATTTTTGTTCTCATCCTGAAGCAAAGTTCTTAACCCGAGGTACTATTTCTGGGTTAGCAGAGTCTGTAACCTGAAGTGTATGTAACCCGAGGTACCACTGTATCTTAAAAAAAATCAAGAGAGGAGGGGTCCTACCAGAAGTCAGCTGGAACTGACCCTGCAGGGAAGATTTCTCTTGGTTCTGATGAATGCAATGGTGGTTGGTCCATTAGGGCAAATGGGGCACTGCCCCACCCACCTCAGTCTGGCCCCACCCAGTCAGCCTGCACCTACCTGCCTTCTTACTTGTAACTAGCAGCCAGGCAGCATGGACTGTCATCTTCCTCCTCCTAAATCTCAGTGTTGCTGCCCTTGTAGAACTCAACACAACGGACGACAGGGGCGGAACTAGAATGTCTTAGCTCTGTGGGTCTCCCGGCCTTACACCCCATCAATTTCAATGGGCACCAGCCAGCACACGGGCTGAATGTGTAATTGAACACAATATTCCATTTAGGAGTGAGCTTTAGATGGGCAAATATTTCTGCTGGGTTTTTACCTTTAGTGTCACAATGGTCTATCAGTTGCTCAGCCATCTAGTTGTGGCTTTAGTGTCCTTGATGGCATGCTCTCCGACTTCATCTGCTAATGTGTTTGTTTGTTTGTTTTGATGTTGTCAGGGGTTCAGGGACAGAGGCACAGGTGAGGGGGGAGACGGAGAGCAATGGGGAAGAATCCCAGGACTGTGAGGAAGAGGAGGACAATGACTTGAGGTCTTCCATGAGTCTCTCAAGTGAATCGGAGGATTCCCAGAAGGGGGCGCCCCTAGTCAGGCCAAGGGGGTTCACAGGGGGGACATGCCAGGGGCAGGGAAGCAGCAGGGAAACCCCGAGTGGGAGTGGGAGATCGGGGCTGGCTTCCCAGCAGGAACGAAGTGAAGAGAGTGGAGTTCCCAGTGTGACACACGGAGCAGAGCAGGAAGGAGACAGGGGAAGGAGATCGGGGCAGAACGTCCTGCCGGAAGAGGCGGAGAGTAGTACAGGGAGTAGTGTAAGTGTCAAGAGGAAGGTCAGGGGTAGCGAACGCGCGCCAAGTTCAAATGTGGAGGCGCGCGGAAATGGAGAGAGCCTGGAGGAGGAGCCTGGCTCCAAAGCACGAAGGAGGGGGGAACAGGCATCTGAGGAATCCGCTTCAGGAGAGAGCAGGAGAGAAGGGACCCAGGGGGGCAGAAAGACCCTGCGGAAAAGGAAAGACAGGAAGAGGTGGACTAGCACAAGCCTCTTAAGCTGGTGTAGGGGCGGGACCGATTCAGAGGGGACTTAAAACGTCTAGGCTAAGAGACGCGGGGCTGCGCGCCTCGGTTGTGAAAGCAATAATGAACTGCAATAAACATCCTTGTATATAAGAAGAACTTGGCGTTGGTCTTTTGTGAGCTGAGACCTGAGGCAGCCCTGACAGATGTGTTTTCGATATTCCATTAAGCTCCATTGAATGTCAAATATGGCAGAACTGGGTCCCCCCATTTAAACAAAAGAACCCGCATAAACACAAAAGAACTATGTTATTTTATGCTCACAACAATCCTGCAAAGCGGTTTAGGCTGAGAATTAGTGACGATTTAAGGTCTGTAGCCAAACAGGGATACAAAGTCAGGTCTTGCTGGTAAAAATCTAGCACTTGATCTGCGCCAACACACTTTTCAAGCCAGCCTGCTTTTTGCAGAAAGGAAGGAACACACACTTACGGTTATTTAGAAAAATGGCGGCTAATTTGATATTGGCATTCCATGGGGAATTTTTAATTGGATAATTGAAGAAATGCTTTTTAAATGAAACCAATTTAGCCTTTAGGTCTCTTCCCGCACCCCGCACCCCTCCCCCCAGAAAGTTACAAAGAGAACAAGAGGAGAAGGATTTTTTCTCACTGGCTCCAAGCTTATCACTGCTATGGCAATGGAAGTATTTGGTGTGTTTTGTGACACTGTGCGAAACAAAGACGCTATAAAAGGAAAATGACACCTTTTCCAGAAGTGATAATGGGAGGAAGAATGCAGGGTCAGAGAACAGCTACAGCAGTCTTTAGCTAAATCACCAATTAGGAATGCTTGATTTAGCAGCTGTTATACACTTGTTAGGGGGAAAAGAAAGGAGAAAGGATTTCTCTCTCTCTCATTCGCACTTGCAGCTTTAGCCTTAATAATGAAATTGTCTGTTCTTCAGTTGTTTATTTCCAAAAGCAGGGGGGTGGGGCTACTATGGGAGGATGTTGTCAATGTCTCTTGTTCCCAAGAAAGACAAAAATTGGGGAGGAAACAACAGCCTGATTTACATGGAAAGCAGAAGAAGAAGAATGCATTTTGCATGTATTCTGTTTATTACATTTATATACCTCTTTTTCTTCCAAGGAGTTCAAGGTGATGTGCATGGTGGTGTGCATAATGCTTTGTCTGTACATAGTGTGTAAATAAATATGTAGATTAGCTCTGCGATGTCTCACACTTCTTCCTTGCCTCTGAGCCCTCTGCAGACTGTCTTGCCAGAGTGGTGCATGCTCTGGTTAACTCCCGCTTGGACTACTGCAACACACTCTGCGTGGGGCTACCTTTGAAGGTGACACAGAAACTGTAACTAATCTAGAATGTGGCAGCTAGACTGGTGACTGGGAGCAAATGGCCCTAAGAATCCACCATAAGGTGGATGGTGCTGTTGACGATTGAGGAGAGAAGCAGGGTGGAGATTACTCAGAGCAATGCCATTACTCCAAGAGGCTACATTTCTAAGTTGCTCTCTGTGAATATTGAATATAAGACATTGGTAAGAGCTTTCCTTGTCTATCTATTCCTGGCAGCCTACCATGGGGGGGAATTGGACTCCTTGACACCTGACACCTATACTGCCACCGCTTCCCTAGCAGAGGTGGGGCCGTGGCACTCACTCCAAACTAGGTAAGGATTTGGAGCGAAGCATACTGAAAAGCATTCAAAGTACTCAGTTATCTGAGGTTCTGCCTCCCCCCTTGCTCAGAAACCCATTCCCTGCAATGTCCTATTCTTGGGGTATTTTTATCTGTGACTTCCATAGGAAAGCTCAACAACTTGATTTCCTAAAAGAGGCTCAACAACTTGGGGTGCCCCCTCCAACAAAAACCCTGGCTACGCCCATGCCTGTACCTGCAAGGGGAACTGTTATTTTTAATAAAACAGATAGCTGATGAGACTCCCTCAAACCAGGGGTCTTCCATCCCTATGAGAATTTAGCTGAACTAGGAGGTTTGCGTGTGGCTTCATAGTGTTGCAGCCAGCATCCCTTCTATTTCTGAAGTTCAGAGGGGAGTGCCGATTCAAACATAGCCAATTCAGCATCGATGCAATCTCACATTTTATAGAAGTACAGCCCCATCATTAAGGGAAAAAAATAGCAGTGGGTGGGATCCCCCCAAACAGCCCCACTTGCTCTGTTATCACAGAATACTGGTTGAGTCATGGGAGTAGTGGTAGAGGAAATTGGGTAAGCAGACCTTCTTGGGATCTGAATCTCACAACTTTTGAGTCTTAATATTAGTGGGTAAACTGACAACCCTTGTCCAAGAGAGCTGAACGGACAGGAAAATCACTACTTTTCAATCAAACTGGCATACTTTTATGACACAGGCAACAGCAATAGAACATGATTAAAGACCCCTGAGATCACATGACAACTTATGGAATGAGACCTTTGTTTAAAAACTAAAACTGTTTAGAAGTTAAATGTAATTCAGCATACATTTGGTGCTTCTGTGAGTCAGGTGGGATTGTTGAATAGTGATTGTTGCTTCTTGAAGAGAAAGGTGAAAGCCATAAAAGAAAACTGGGTGGGTGGGTAGGGGAACAGCATGGGATGTTTTGCGGAAGAAGGCATGGCTGATGGAGAGGCACACAGAACAGGAGCACTCAACGCTGCAGCTTTGAGTCGCATGCCCCATTTGTTATGCTTAAATAATGCCCAGGCAGTCTTCAGATTTGTCCTGCTTCTCTTTCTTTCTTTTTTAAAATATTTTTTATTAATTTAAATGATACACTTATACAAAGAATTTACAATCTCATACTACAAAAAATAAAGAAAAAACAATTAATAAAAAATAAAAGAAGAAAATACAGAAAGAAGAAAGAAGAAAAAGCGAATTTACGTACATAAAAAAAAAAAAAATCCTCACTGTCCCGCCTCATTTTCTGATCTGCAAAATGGAAAGAATAACAGGTGAACGAGAGGCGCTTTTTGCCTGTAAAGCTTCAGAAATCAGTGACGTGACAATACGATGTAGGGGGAAGTGTGAAAAGAACCCTCGGAAAAAGCATTGTGGTTGCATCTTTAGTTAGTTAATTTACACGTTTTGAGGGAGTGGAGCAGATCTTAACCCTCCCACCATATTGGCAGTTCTTCAGCAAATGGTCTTGTCTCACTCCCCCCCCACTCCCCTTTTTATATTGGGGGGGGGGGAGGAGGAGAGTGCCTCCTATTATATATCATTGGCCTTGAGATGCTTTTCTGCAAGCTGTTGTGGGGGCCGTTTGTAGTGATGAAGCTTCTGGGTCATCAGGAGAGGGCGGGGGGGAATATCAGAGCAAAAGGAAATGCTTTGTTAGAGAGTCCTTGCACCGAAAGATGTACGTGGTGTTTTGAAAATCTAAATTCCGTGGCCGCTTATTCATCCTTATGTCAGAATTAGCCATCAGCGGTTGCAGGAGAGGAAGTGTGTGTGTTTCTTTGTCTTTTTGCACAGGCTGTGACAGGTGAGGGAGAACAAAGTCCTTCCCTCTACCCCTTGCATTATCTGATCCCTCCAACTCTTGAAAAGCACCAGCTGGTCTAAAAATTGCATTTTTTAAAAAACACAACTGACTTGGGTCTGGTTAAAAAGGATGGGAGAGAAAACATGCTCAACTAACATGTGGCGGATAAAACTTGTTTTTATTGTCTCAAGCTGTAAGACGCACAGTTAATTATACTGTAGCCATTTAGATGGTTCACTTCATGTTAATCCAATTATAATTTTTTAAAGAGTGACTTATTAAAATACTGTTTCCCTTCCAGCACAGCTGCCCTGTGGCGCAGTGCAGTTATTCTGTTTCCGCCGGGAGCGTTGTTTGTATACAAAGGCAGCTCAGCTGCAGCTTTAGCCTGTCCATACCTTTTCCTTATTTATTTTTTGCACGATTGCTGGGCATCCATTTCACGTGCTACAGGGAGATTTCTTCCTATGTGGTAATACAGAGAGTTGCCTGGGAAAAGACATGAAATATCTTGAGCTGGCTAAGGGTGTGATCCGGAAGGGACTCAATTCAAAGGCTCCCATGCTATGAACTCCGTACACAGCGTTATTAGGGATGGGCGAATTTAGTCAATTTCTATTTTGCTCTATTTCTCATTCCGCTCCCCCAATCTTCAATTAAACTCTCTGCATTCTCAGTTCATGTCCCCCCATCCCTCCACCAAGAAAAGTGCTCATCATGGAAATGCACCTGTGGGTTTTAGCCAATATACACAGGTTTCTATGGAATTTTGCCTGATATACTCATTTCTGTATACAATTTTGCCTAATATGCTAATTCTTGCAAAGCTGTCTTCCCTTCTGCAATGCTATTCTGTATATGCTGTTTCCACAAATACCATATATGCACCCCTATGAACATTATAAGGGATGTGGGTAGCGCTGTGGTCTAAACCACTGAGCCTCTTGGGCTTGCCGATCGGAAGGTCGGCAGTTCAAATCCCTGCGACGGGGTGAGCTCCCTTTGCTCTGTCCCCGCTCCCGCCAACCTAGCAGTTCAAAAGCATGTCAAAGTGCGGACTTCCGGGGGCGGCGCGAAACTGTAATGGCGGTCCTCTTCGTTCTCTGAAGAGGGGCTCCGCGGAAAAGGGTCGTTCGCTGCGGCATAGCGACGACCCATCAAGATAAACCACGGGTAGAGTGAGCCCGTGGCCGTGGGACTCGGCGGGCACCAGAAGCTGCTCTGAAAACACAGAAGGGACCCCGTAAGGAGACCCGGAGTGAAGGAGGGGTAGCGGTGCTGTGAGTTCATCGCTCTTTCCGCGGAAGTGAAGCCGCGCGGCTGTTACAGATGAGCGCTGATCCTTCTTCCTAAGATCAACACCAAACTGCAAGTAACATACCCGTGAGTAAAGGGGTTTAAAATTTGGCAAAGAATTTCGTAAATTCGGCTGAAAGCGGGAGACGAGAAAAGGGAAGTCCGCCTTCCGACATTGCTGACAAGATCAAAGCAAAGCTTTAAAAAGCGGAAAGCGCTTGAAACGGGACTGTGGGAAGCTTTAACTTTTTCGTGCTATCAGATCTGCTTGTTCTTTTAAACTGAAGGTGGAAATGGACATTGACTAAAAGAAGTAGTAAATGGGGACTTTCCTCCTATCTTTTTTCTTCTTCGGGCTGTATTTTTAAGGAGCCAGATCGTCGGGCTGCCAGAGAGGGAGACTGTGTCAAACTGCGGAAACAGTTGTAAAAACTTTGCTGGAACGTAACTGTTACATTTGAGCAGAAAAGATTGGATGGGATATTGTTGCAAGCACCTCTTGTGAAACTTTGTTGAACTATAAAAGGTGCTTTGGGAAACTTTGAGTTTCTGAAGGGACTGTTGGACTATTGGATTTATTGATTTGAAATAATTTGGAACTTTAATGGCGGATTACTTCCTTCTTTGTCTTTGAAACCTGGTGGCACTCCCCCTACAGGGCTTTCGGATTATAAAATCCTGGGAACTGACTTTTGTTTTGAATTCCACTTCACTGGTTGTTTACTTCTGAATTTGTCTCTCCCATGGAACAATAGACAATCTGACCTTGAACACTGACAGATGTGTAATGAGTGGTGCAGGGAGAACAAGAGCATCTAAAGCTAAGGAATCTAAAGAGGCTAAGGAAAAAGAAAAAGAAAGAAAACCAACACAATTTGTACAAACAACACTGACCCAAGGACGCCGATCGTCGGTTCCAGCTGTACTGGTGTCTCAGAGGGAAGGGGAAATAACCGAGAAGTCCACTGAAGAAGATATGGCAGCAGGTGGGTCAGATACATTATTAAAACAAATATTGGAGCAACTATCAAGTTTAAACCAGAAAGTGGACGACCAGTCTTTGAAAATAGATAAAGCGACCTCTTCGATTCAAAAATTGACTGAACAAGTTTCCCAGCACACGCAAGCTATAGAGAACTTGCAAGGAGCAACAGCGGAAAATCGGGAATTAGCTGGAGAAGCAATTCAGAAAGTGGGAGCTTTACAAAAAGAAGTTGAAGAAATTAAAGGAGAAGTCAAGCCCCTGCACAAACAGGTGGGTGAACAACAAATTTATCTGTCAATGGTGGAACTGAAAAATCGCGAGAGCAACATCAAATTGAGAGGCATCCCGGAACTCGAGCAAGGAGACCTGATTGGATACTTGACGCAGGAATTCACGAAGTTCTGGGGTTTAAAGGAGGATACAGATTTCAGGATTGTCTCGGCATATAGACTGGGAAGATTGGTAAGGAAAGACAGATCCAGGGACTGCTTGATAATTCTAAGATCAAAGGAAGAGAGAGATAAGATCCTAGGTCTTCACTTCAAAAAAGCAATTGAAATTCAAGATAAAAGGGTGGAAATTTACAGAGATATTCCGAGACAGTTGTTGGACCTCAGAGCCACCTATACAGAACTAGCAAAATTGCTGAGACACAACGCAATTCCCTATAGGTGGGAGTTTCCACAAGGATTATCCTTCACCTACAAAGAAAGGAAGGTCAAAATTAGAACATCTGAAGATAACCAAAAGTTCCTTCACGACCACGGAGAAGATCTCCAAAAAGGAACAGATTGGCTTCCAACCCTACCAACACCAATACTGCCTGGAGGCGGGCTAACGCCTGCACCCTCGGGATCTGAGCAAAAGGAAGGCACCTCACCCTAAGAACATCTTAATTAGAACAGGATGTCTCTGCAGCTACTTAGTTGGAATATAAATGGCGGGAATTCTCCGGAAAAAAGAAGGAGGATATTTCATATCCTAAAAAAAGAACAATTGGACGTAATATGCCTCCAAGAAACACATGTGACTAGGCTCCACAGGAAAGTATTAATCAATAAAAGACTTGGCCAAGAATTTATTTCATCTGACAAAGTTAAAAAAAGAGGCGTTGTAATTTATGCAAAGGAGAACCTGTCACCAAAATTTCTATTTAAAGATGATCATGGAAGAACTCTCGCAATTGAAATTCAAACACAAGGAGAGAAGATTTTGATATTAGGAATTTATGCGCCAAATGATGGAAAATCAGAATTCTACAAGAAGCTGCATGAGACAATGATGGACTATCTGGATTATTCTAATATTATTGTGATGGGAGATATGAATGGGGTGGTGTCAACAAATATGGACAAATCCCAAAATCAAAACTTAACAACAGACGGCAGACTTCCTAAAACCTTTTTTGAAATGACAGACAATATGGACTTGATTGACATTTGGAGGACAAAGAACCCCTTGGGTAAAGAAGGAACCTTCTTTTCTGAGGCCCATCTGTCATGGACACGAATCGACCAAATTTGGATATCTAGAGGGATGGCACCGAAAACAAGAAAAGTGGAAATCTGCCCAAAAACCTGCTCCGACCATAACGCCTTGAAAATGGAATTGAGACTTATCCCAACCGGATCCTTCAGATGGAGAATGAATGACACCTTGTTGAGAGATCAAGAGATTGTTAAGAAGGCCCAAAAAACCCTAAAGGACTATTTTGAAATAAATTTGAACACTACGGTGGAGAAAAGAACAATCTGGGATGCAAGTAAAGCTGTAATGAGAGGGTTTCTGATACAACAGAATACAATAAAGAGAAAATTTTGGAATGGAAAAAAGGAAAAAATTCTAGAGAAAATAAGTGAAGGAGAGAAAAAGCTGAGAACCAAACCAAAGTCAAAAGAGGTGCTAAGAGAGATCAAATTCCATCAAGCACAATATTCGAAATTGATCAATCAAGAGATTGAATGGAAAATTAAACAAATGAAGCAGAGATCGTTTGAATCAGCAAACAAATGTGGAAAGTTGCTAGCTTGGCAGTTGAAAAAAAGACAAAAGTTAAACACGGTTACAAACTTGGAGATTCAAGGAAAAATAGTTCAGAAACCAGAAGAAATAAGAAAGTGCTTCCACAGATACTTCAAAGAGCTTTATGCACAGGGGCCTCAGAAAGAATCGGAAATAGACCAATTTTTGAGGACAAATGGACTATCCAAAATAAGTCAAGACAAAAGATCAATTCTCAACAGCAAAATAACTCAACAGGAAATTGAAGGTGCCATTCAAAATATGCAACTTGGCAAATCTCCAGGCCCGGATGGACTCACCTCCAAATATTATAAGACTTTGAAGGACTTCTTGATACAACCGTTGTTGGAGGTCTGTAACCAGATTATGGAGGGGAGGAGGGCACCGGAAACGTGGAAAGAAGCATTCATCACATTGATACCCAAATCAGAAAGGGAAAAGACCCAGCTTAAGAATTACCGTCCCATCTCACTCCTGAATGTGGATTACAAAATATTTGCAGACATTTTAGCGAATAGACTTAAAAATGTATTAAATGAAGTAATCCACAAGGACCAAGCAGGCTTTCTCCCTGGTAGACACATGTCTGACAACACTAGGAACATTATTGATATATTGGAGCTGTTGCGAATTAGAAACACAAGGGCAGCCTTAATCTTCATTGATGCGGAGAAAGCATTTGACAACATTTCTTGGATGTTTATGAAGAAAAACTTGAAAGGGATGGGAGTGGGACGGGGGTTTGAAAATGGACTAGAAGCAATTTATTCAGAGCAAAAAGCTAAGCTGATAGTGAACAATGTGGTATCGGAGGAACTCCAAATTGAAAAAGGGACACGACAGGGGTGCCCTCTATCCCCTCTGTTATTTATTTCTGTTCTGGAGGTATTGCTGAATATGATCAGGGAGGACCAGTTGGTGCAAGGTATAGTGGTCGGAGCGAAACAATACAAACTGAAAGCTTTCGCAGATGACTTAGTCTTGACAGTACAGGAGCCAGAATCTAGTACAAAAAGAGTTCTGGAACTTATCTTGGAGTTTGGTCGGGTGGCGGGATTTAAGCTAAACAAACAAAAAACTAAGGTTTTGGTCAAAAATCTGACACCTACAGAGATAGAGGGGTACCAGAAAGAGACAGAGCTAAGTGTGGTTAAAAAAGTGAAATACCTGGGGGTATCCTTGTCCACTAAAAATTTAAACCTTTTCAAAGATAATTATGAAAAATGTTGGTTGGAAATTAAAAAAGACTTGGATATTTGGTCAAGATTGAAACTTACCTTGTCAGGCCGAATCGCAGCTATAAAGATGTGTGTTTTGCCAAAAATGTTATTCTTATTTCAAACCCTTCAGGTCGTGGACAGAATGGAATGTTTTGGAAAATGGCAGAAGGATATCTCTAAGTTTGTCTGGCAGGGCAAAAAGCCCCGAATAAAATTTAAAATACTAACTGACTCAAAAGAAAGAGGGGGGTTTGCCCTGCCGGATTTAAGGTTGTACTACGAAGCTGCAGCCTTCTGCTGGTTGAAGGATTGGTTTCTGTTGGAAAACACCGATGTCCTAGATCTGGAAGGGTTTGATAATGTGTATGGTTGGCATGCATACTTGTGGTATGACAAGGCGAAGGTTCACAAACTGTTTAAAAACCATATTGTCAGAAAATCAATTTTTGCCGTCTGGATGAAGTACAAGGACTTATTAGAAAGTAAGACCCCGAGGTGGTTATCACCAGTGGAAGCCAAGATTTCTAAAAAAAGGCCCAATATGGAGGCCTACTGGCCAAAATATTGGGAATTGATTGAAAGAGTTGGAGATAATTGGAAGCTCCAAAGCCAGGACAAACTAAAAAGTAAGGTGCGAGATTGGTTACATTATGCTCAAATTCAAGAGGTATTTAAAATGGATAAAAAAGTGGGTTTTCAGTTGGAGAAATCGAAACTAGAGACGGAGTTACTAGAACCAAAGACTAAGGTACTTTCGAGGATGTATGACTTGCTGCTTAAATGGAACACACAGGATGAGACAGTTAAATCTGCTATGATAAAATGGGCACAGGATGTAGGACACAACATTATGTCTGAGGACTGGGAAAGGTTATGGAACACCGGTATGAAATTCACGGCATGTAGTGCCTTGAAAGAGAACATTATGAAAATGGTATACCGGTGGTACATGACCCCAGTCAAGTTGGCTAAAATATATCATCTTTCTGATAACAAGTGTTGGAAATGCAAGGAGGCAGAAGGGACATTCTTTCACCTCTGGTGGACCTGCCCGAAAGTAAAGGCCTTTTGGGAAATGATACATAATGAGCTGAAAAAGGTATTCAAATATACCTTTTCTAAGAAACCAGAGGCCTTTCTTCTGGGCATGGTGGACCGGAAGGTGCCAAAGAAGGATAGAACCTTGTTTATGTATGCAACCACAGCAGCAAGGATCCTTATTGCAAAGTTCTGGAAGACACCAGATTTACCCACACTGGAGGACTGGCAGACGCAGCTGATGGACTACATGGAGTTGGCAGAAATGACTGGCAGAATCCGAGATCTGAGCGAAGAAACAATGGAGGAAGACTGGAAAAAATTTAAGGACTATTTGCAAAAATACTATAAGTTGTTTGAATGTTAAGATTGTGCACGATTAAGAAACGTCACGCTTCTGCAATTTATCTAAGTAAATGATAAAGTAAGTAATGATGAAAAAACGAGATAAATTAGAAACAAAATATTATGTTTATTAAAAGTCTTGAAAACAAATTACAAACTTTCGAAATTGGTAACATAATAAACTCAAAGGTACAATAAGATGTGAAACAAGATAATAAATTGCTGAACTGGTTAGAATAATGAAAGCAATGTTGAGAGGATGTGAGGAGGTCTAAAAGAAAGTGAATTTGATGATATTTAACTTTTGTCTTCTTTTTTCTATTTTTCTTCATATATATATAAAAAAATGTTTCTTGTATGTTGCTATGTAAATTAATCTGTTAACCTATGGAAAGAAACGCAATAAAAAATTTTATAAAAAAAAAAACAAAAGCATGTCAAAGTGCAAGTAGATCAATAGGTACAGCTCCGGCGGGAAGGTAAATGGCGTTTCTGTGCACTGCTCTGGTTTCGCCAGTCATGCTGGCCACATGACCTGGAAAAACTGTCTGTGGATGAACGTTGGCTCCCTCGGCCAGTAAAGTGAGATGAGTGCTGCAACCCCAGAGTCGTTCGCGACTGGACTTAACTGTCAGGGGTCCCTTTACCTTTACCTTTATGCACATTATATCTCAGTACATGCATTGCTGTAGACATGACTTGGCTGGACGACCGTATTGAAATATGCAGAGAAACACAAATTTCAACAGACGGCTATGTTTCAACTTGCACATTATTTATGAGAGTATGAATTAGCCATTTCCCCTCCCTGAGTGCTCACTGGAAGGACAGATCCTGAAGCTGAGGCTCCAATACTTTGGCCACATCTTGAGAAGAGAAGACTCCCTGGAAAAGACCCTGATGTTGGGAAAGATTGAGGTCACAAGGAGAAGGGGACGACAGGGGACGAGATGGTTGGACAATGTTCTCAAAGCAACCAGCATGAGTTTGACCAAACTGTGGGAGGCAGTGGAAGACAGGAGTGCCCGGCGTGCTCTGGTCCATGGGGTCACGAAGTGTCGGACATGACTAAACGACTAAACAACAACAACTAATGTAAAGCATTATTTGCAGACCATTTCCACAAAGTTATCAATCATTTGTTTATTTCTTTGCTTTTTCCACCTTAGGCTGGAGAAACGCATTTCAAAATGTCAAAGTCAGCAGATTGTGGGAAAAACAGCCATGGCTTTTGGTTCAGGTATGGTTTTGGGATGGGCAAATTTGGTAGGTTCACCTTTGAAGGTGGACTGAATTCAAGTTCTCCTGCAATCCTTGATATTTCAGCCAGGATATCTCTTCCCAGGAGGAAAACACTAATAAACCCATTGCTTTTGAAGGATAGCATTTTAAAGGGGGGTAGGGGAGGAGGGGAAAAGCATGTCTCCCCTTTCCTCCTTGGCATTATTGCCACCGAATAAGGCTCGCCCGCCTCCCGCGGTCTTCAAAAGACTGTCTTCACCAGGCTGGCTGAGCACATCTTTGATCCACAAACAAGCACATTGGGCATGGTCTTTGATGAACTTTGGGTGATTTAAACACTCTCCATTAATTACCTCTCCTTTTATCTGCTGTTGCAGTAAAGGCGGACCTGCTGCTTCCCTAAATCAAGGAATTGTGACTGAAGGCCTCCCGATCCAATTGTTCTCATTTAGACCAAGTCCTCACAAACACGCCTCTAAAATATTATCGCGGCTTTGGCTGACATGAAACACCATTGTCGTCAATCAAACACACACACACATACACACACTCACTCACACGAGGAAAGGAAAAGGAAGGGGGGAAGAGGGAGCCATTGCAAGTGTGAGAATCGATCTATAATACACGCATGGAGCCTGCAACCACTTAATCATCAATTGCACATGTACCGCAGTGGCACTCTCGCCAGGTTCTTCCCCACCTTCCTCTCAACACTTGTCATTCTGCTATCTGCCGAGATTTAGCAGCTGCGGAGATGGATGGATCAATATTGCCCAGCCTCAGAAAGGCACAGTTTTTCTTTCAATCTAACCAGAGGACTAAAAACAACACACTCAGGCTCCTGTGTCTGATTTAGCTAATCAGTGATTAAAAGAAGGAGAAGGGGGGCAGGGGGAGAAAGTAATGTGATCACCATATTTGGCCTCAAACCCCCCACCCCCACCCTGCTGATCAAATTATGCACAATATATCGAGTGCGGTTACGATGCTGTCGCTTGATGGCCTTCCGTGGTCTCTGCCAAAGACCCTGGTATGTATAAAACACATTCGGAGCAGTGAGGCGGGTTTAATGGGCAAGTTGGATGAAGAGGAGGCCAGCTGGTATCAGCTGCCTCTAACTACAATAATGTGTATCAATCACTCGGCGTGGGACTTTTTGGTGCGAGGTTGTGTGTGTATCTAATGCTTCCATCCAATAAAAGCAGGTTCAGTGTGTTTTAAAGAGGCAGACCTTAAAAAAAAACACATTGTGGAAGAAAAGGAAGAAAATGATGTTCCTGAAGGTTTATTAAAGCAGTACTGAAGGGCGAAGAAAGCCGTTACCATAATTAGGATTTTGTTTTTACTTTTCCGCCCTTCATACCAAGGTTCCCAGGACAGTTTATGACATTAAAACACAATATTAAAAACAGTTTAAAACAACTTGCATTCAGAGAGATAAGGCAGGTCCTGAAAATATATACCTCTCAAGTGTCAAACACCAGGAAAAAGAGGTGTGTCATCAGAACCAATAGAAACAAAATGGGCTTATTCAGAGAGGCTTCGGCCATGCTTGTTTTAATGGATGTACAGTCTGCTCAATTCCAATTCCAGTGTGAACTCACTTGATTGGGTCTGGGCCACATCCATTTAAAGCACTATGATATCACTTGAATCAGTCATGGCTTCCCCTAAAGAATTCTGGGAGCTGCAGTTTGTCCTGGCTCCTGCCTGTTGGCCAACTCAAACTCAGGTGATGGTTTCTCCCAGACAATGCTCAGATCAGTGTGATACATATGCAAACCACTGTTCAAAGGCACAGAAGGTGATGGCACGCAGGCACAGCTACACACAGACATGGCAGGTGATATGGTTACTCAGGTGAAGGCATTGATCCAACAATGACATGCCCCCTGCAATGCTGTCATAAAGAAAAGGCAGAGCTTAGCGCAGCAAGTGGTTTTGACCTTCTAACTGGGCACACAACCTAGTTGTCAGGGATTGGGCAGAGGAGGAATGGTGGAGACCACCTCCCCAGCCTGACCCTTCCAGAGAAGAGGAAGACAGTTCAGAATTACAACAAAGGCTTGAGGGAAGTCAAAGCTCAGAGGCAGATGAGGGGAAAAGCTGGGAAATAATGGGAGAGGAGGAAAAGGAAGCACCGGTGTGTGTTTGTGTGTTTGTGTGACACCTAATGGACACAGTGTCTCTAGAAAGCATTCCAGACCCCTCCTCTTTTCCCAGAACCTGGCGAGCCTTGAAAGTAGGAGAGCAAAGAGCTTGGAGACAGAGAGCACTAAGCAGCATCCGTACAGGAGGTGATAATGATGAATGAGGAAGTGGGAGAGAAGGGGGTGGAGATGCACTCAGGACAATGCCATGATCCAAGAGGCTGTGCTCCAAGCCTCTCTCTGTAAATATTCAATAAAAAGCGGGTGGTAAGAAACTTTTCCTTGTCTTTGAACGTTCCTGGCAACCGGCCGTGGGAGTTGCTTACAGCCGCCTGACACTAGTACTTCTCCAAAAAGGCTGAACCAACCTCAGTTGTTGAAGCCTGCATTGGTGTCTCAATGACCTCAGTGATGGAGGAGGTGCTACTGCCTCATCAGAGACAGGTAATAATTATTACCCACCCTTCATCTGCAGGTCCCTGGGTGGGATATAACAATTTAAAAGTCAGGATTGAAAAGAGTAGTAAAGCAAATCACAATCACAGGGACTGGGTGGCTCCTTAGAGCACATTTCAGGTGTCAAACCCCAAGGTTAAGAGATGCGTTTTCAAGATCTACAGGTTTTAGATGGACAGCCCACCCAGGCCAGTGGTGACCTCTCCAAGGCTATTCCAGAGTCTTTATAGGATCTGTGTGTGCTCAAATGACAGCCAGGGTCTGACCTTCAAAAGCAGCAAATGTGAGCGAAAAATTGAAATTCCATTCTTAGTATCTCCTATGTAATGTGCTAGGTATTACCAGAGAGAGAGACTTGGATCAGCCACTCCTAGGAGACATTTGCAATTCCTAGGTGCCTCAAGAGGGAACAAGAATGGGATTTCAGCCTGCTAATTCTTAATATCACTGACATGTTCCTAATATAGGATTTACTTTGGTGGATGTGTTTTTTACTAAGCTGAAAAGTGGTTCAGTGTCTCCTTAGTGGAGATTTTAGACTTGGGAACGATATTAACCGTCCTCGGAAAGCAGCGCAAATTGATGTGATGAGCTGCAGCCTCTTTTAATTATGTAGTCAAATGTAGAACAACAGAGTTGGAAGGGATCTTGACGATCATCTAGTCAACCCCTCTACTGATGCAGGAAATCCAAAGCATCCCTGATAGGTGGCCATCAAGGTAAAGGTAATAAGGTAAGGGACCCCTGGGTGGTTGAGTCCAGTCAAAGGTGACCATGGGGTACGGCACTCATCTCACTTCAGGCCAGGGGAGCTGCCATTTGTCTGCAGCTTTCCGAGTCATGTGGCCAGCATGACTAAACCACAACAGGACACTGTGCAGAATTCCAGAGTGCACGGAAACACCATTTACTGTCCCACAACAGCAGTACCTATTTATCTACTCCTGCTGGTATGCTTTTGAACTGCTAGGTTGGCAGGAGCTGGAACAGAGCAATGGGAGCTCACCCCGTTGTGCAGATTCGAATCGCCAAACTTACAATTGGCAAGCCCAAGGGGCTCAGTGGTTTAGACCACAGTGCCATTTGCGTCCTTGGTACTTTGTTCTGGCTCATCCTGTGTTTCTATGGTTTTTTATTAATGTAAAAATTAATGTAAAATCAAAAGCACAGACAAAAAACCCCACCCACAATCAAAGTTACAAAACATAGGAGCAGTACAGAGGTTGAATTTTCCAAACAGGCAGAAAACAGATAATATAGATGAATAAAACCAGCAAATCACATCATGGAAGCCAAATTTCACGATTTGTTGGAGGAAAAGGTTTTTGTTTATCTGAATTTAACACATAAGAAATGAAATCCTACCAAATGGCATTGAAATGCTCTGGGTTTTCCTTACCCTTAGAAGTGTGTAATTTATGAGTTATTTTCCCTGCAGTAGTCAGAGTCCACACATTCCTGTAGCACAATGAGAGGTTTTAAGCCCTGTAGTGTCCATTTCCATTTCTGGGCCAAAGAAGTTCTCATTGCATCCAGCACTCACAAAATAAGTTCATAAAATTGCTGTTTGATCATCCCACGAATACAAAAGGGCCAGCTGCGGGGATGTTTGGATGGGGGCATTTAACACTTTTTGATATTTATTCAAAAACATCAGTTCAATATTTGGGTGCCAGAGGGCATTCCTGCCATGAGTGGGAAAATGTCTCCCTTCTACTGAAACCAAATCAGTAGAATTTCCCTACAGTCATACCAACCGGATCTCAGCATAAGCTGAGGATACAGATCTAGCCTTCTGACTTTGACTTGTATACTTAATAAAAGTATTATTATTATTATTATTAATTAAATTTGTATACTGCCCCTTCACCTGCAGGTCTCAGGGTGTTTCACAGAATAAAAATACAGGATAAAAACACAAAATACATAATTAGAACAAGAACAAAACATACCAATAACAGGACCAAATGCGTCTTTCCCCATGTTTTAGCCTTCTCTTTTCAGTCATTCCCCCCCCCCAAGAGTCCCCTGAAACACTTGGGAACACCTGAACCCCCTTTCTTCACAATTTGATCTTGTTGACTCTGGTCCCATCATCTAGAGGAATGGAAATTGGGTTTGCTCTGTCCCGCATGTGTCAGCCTTCAAATATTCACACTGAACATACTATTTTCCCCCCACCCCTGAAATGGCATGAGGCAGACTCGCCATATCAGAATGTGACAGAAAAACAATACAAGTCCTTGTGGTTCCTCTGAATTGGAAACCGCTGTGACAGCAGCCATGCCTTTGTTGCATTAAGCAATTGAACTGTACTTATGTAGTTATTTATAATAGTGCTCTAGTGGTTTGTCAGGGATAACCAATCTGACTTCCGTCTCAGGCGAGGGCTGGAGCTCTATTGCCATCTTTGCTGACTGGCTGGTTGTATGTATGTGTTTCTGTGTTTTCAGGGCAGCAAAATGGTTCGGTGGGCAGAAATCAAGCATCCCCAAAGTACCGTTGCTTGTTCCCTTTTTTCTTTGGTTCTGCTGCTGTCTGTCAAAAGGACTGTCAGTCTTGTAGTGGCAAGTGGGATTCTTTCGGATATTAATGTCTGCGGCCCAACCAGCACGTTCGACCGAATAAGACAGGGCAGCTAGGCTGTATTATTTCAAACTGAAGAGTGATGTTAAGACTGAGCTGCAGGGCATCAGGAAGTTGAGAACTGGGGGAGAAACCAGGAATCCAGGACCAAAAAGCAAGCCAGGACTGAGCTAGGAGGCAGAAAGGGAGAGGAGGAGGAATACAAGACTTGAGCAACAATTTTCTTCCTGATATGTTTTGATTCGTGCTTGGCTCTGAATCTGGGCTTTGACTCTTAATTCCTGGCTCCAGCCAGACAGGTGATTATGCCTCACCTTTAACATTTAAATGGGGGAGCCTCTGTGATGCAGATGGTTAGAGTGTCAGATTAGGACCTGGGAGACCAGGGCTCAAATCCCTGTTCACTCATGAAGCACAATTGGTGACTTTGGGCCAGGCACGGTCGTTCAGTCTGACCTACCTCACAGGGTTGTTGTGGGGGATTAAATGAGGAAAGGGAGAACTATGTATGCCACCTTGAACTCCTTGACTGCAGAGTCAAAAGACAACACACTCTGGCCTCTGCCTGTACAGGGAAGTGGGGTAGCTCAGTGGTGGAACATCTGCAGGAGGTCCCAGGTTCAATCACCAATGGCATCTCCAGGTAGAGCCAGAAAAGGCACCTTCCTGAATCCCTGGAAAGCCACTGCTGGTCGGTGTAGACCAGGCATGGCCAAACCTGGCCCTCCAGCTGTTTTGGGACTACAGTTCCCATTATCCCTGACCACTGGTCCTGTTAGCTAGGGATGATGGGAGCTGCAGTTCCAAAACAGCTGGAGGGCCAAGTTTGGTCATGCCTGGTGTATGTTGGAATCTCTGTTCAACCAAGCTGATAAGGGTCATCTTCGGAATCGCCTCCCAACGATTAATTGGTGACCTGATCCTTTGATAAGGCCTCAGGCACATCGTCCCAGCAGAGCATCAAAACAACACGGAAGGATGAGATAGTATGAGCTACATTGCTATGCTTTATTATCTAGCTACGCAGAGAGCAGAGAAATATACATCCTCTCCCTGTGAGAGCAGAGAGCAACTGAACAAAGGAACAAAGGAAACAGGAAACCACTAACGTCACATCCCGTCTCCCTTCCCCTAAGACTGCAAGGTCTCTGGAATGTAAACAGAGTCCTGTGACTCCACGCAGCTGCTCAGTGAGAAACAGAAACTAACCGTGTAGACAGTGTACCATCAAGCCTGGGCAGTGTGTATGGAGGTCCAGGGCAGCTCAGATGACAAAAAAAAAACCTCCTCTCAGCCTTACTGATGTAGTACAAAGCAAAGCAATACATTTGGCACTTGCTTGGCTGCAGGAGTTTCTGGAAGGAGGCGTACAAGACACCATCCAACTGCCTTAGGGATCAATTGGCTACCCTCACCTGGTTTAGCCAGCCAGTCAAAGCTGTTCCTGGCATGTGTCTGCTGTTGCAAGCTGACGGCTTCTGGGAGCCACAGGTGAGAGCTGAGTATGGTGATGTGGGTAGGGGGAGACACAAACTACCCAAAAGGAGCATGGCGTGTCCACCTACCAGAGATACTGCCCCTCCCTTAACAGTGTTGGATTGTGTGGGTTTGTGTACCTATATAGGGATGTGGCATTGCAGTTTATTGAAAGCCATCTTGAAGATCAGCCAACATTTATTACAAATAATAATTAATAATAAGTGAAATCATGTGTAAATATAAATGCAATTGTCTTCACAACCTTTTGACATTTGTTTCCTAAGGAGTCATTTTCCCATGTCAGTTTCCTTTTTTTTTAATAATTTTTTTAATTGATTTTACAAATTTTTTAAAACAATACAAACATATAAAAAGACATACACACACGTAACCTTCTTTTCGTAAACCATGTTTCTCAGACTTCCCCATACCTCCCCTTTCTGCATCCCAATGTCCAAAAGTTTTTAGCAACTCTAAATATTTCTGTCAGTCCTCTGTCCTCTTAGTCTTTCCTTTAGTCTAGTCTTATATCGCTGTACCCCTTTCTTACTCAAAACCTCGACATTCTAGCATTCAGCAAGTTTATAGTAGTCCTTAAGGTAGATTTTAAATTTCTTCCAATCTTCTTCCACCGTCTCCTTTCCCTGGTCGCGAATTCTGCCAGTCATCTCGGCTAATGTCATATAGTCCATCACTTTCATCTGCCATTCTTCCAGGGTGGGTAGATCTTGTGTCTTCCAATACTTTGCGATGAGTATTCTTGCTGCTGTTGTAGCGTACATAAAAAAAGTTCTATCCTTCTGTGGCACCAATTGGCCGACTATGCCCAGGAGGAAGGCCTCTGGTTTCTTCAAGAAGGTATATTTCCCATGTCAGTTTCCCATGTGCCCCTACTCACTTGGCTCCTGCCCTCCTGATATAATGTGAGGAGCTAGTTTTCAAAACACTGTGGACCATAGATGGGGAACCGGTGGCTTTTCAGGGGTTCTTGGGCTTCCAGCTCCCAGTATCCCCAACTGTCATGGCTAATGGTCTGGAATGATAGGAGACATGGCCAGCAGCATGTGAGAGGGTCAAAGACCCCTTCCCTTGCCCTAGATAACCAGTAAAATTGAAGAGTAGCTATCTAATTCAATGACAATCTTCAGTGTCCTTGTCCTTCCATAGTCTTCCACTCCCTGCTTTTAGAGGAGGGGGAAAAATTCAAAGAGGGTAAATATTGTAGCCAATTAGTGAAAATGTTACAGTGGATGTATTTGACGCGTGATGGGCTCATTAAGCATTAAAACTCCCTGACATTTTCTGCATGTAGTGAGAAATGGTTATTTTCTGTTTGCCTTTTATATTTCTGCATCTTTTTTTATCTTTGTCATGTTTTAGCAGCTTCCATTGAAAGTGTTTTGGATTTTATTTTTTCTTACAAAGTCAGTACTAATTTCCTTCTTCTACAGCTTATTATCCCTCCCCCACTTTGGGACATACCCCTCTTATCAATTGCATTGTCTCCTTCCAGAGTTAATGCCCACTTAAAAAAAAATTAAAATATTTTGCCAAAAGGCGATGGGCTAATGTAACTTGTCATTTCCATTTGATGAAAATGCCATCATTACGGATCCATAAGTTTGGTTGGGAGTCAGGAGAGAAGAGGAAAGGAGGCCAAGAATATTATTAATATCTGAAATGTTTTCAGTTCAACAGAAAAAAAAAAATTGAACAGGAAAAAAAAAGAAACAAAGAAATTCAACAAGCAGAAACGTGAAAGCAGAAGCATAGAATAACCTGCTTGATCAGCCCAATGGCCAATCTAATCCAGCATCCTGTTATCACAGTGACCACCCAGATGCTTGTGGGAAACATGCAAGCAGGACTGGAGCACAAGAGCCCTCTCCGCACCTGCGGTTTTCAGCAACTGGTGTTCAGAAGCACTGCTACTTCTGAACATGGAGGCAGAGCATAGCCATCATGACTAGAAAAATAATCATACATAAGCTTCACTAGCATGGATTTTTTGCAGCATTTGACTTGGGTGCACTAGTAACACAGAGCAGTAAAAGGTAAAGGTAAAGGACCTCTGGTCAGTTAAGTCCACTCAAAGGTGACTATGGGCTTGTGGCGCTCATCTTGCTTCAGGCTGAGGGAGCCGGCGTTTGTCCACAGACAGCTTTCTGGGTTATGTGGCCAGCATGACTAAACCACTTCTGGTGCAACACGACACCGTGATGGAAACCAGAGCGCATGCAAATGCCGTTTACCTTCCCGCCACAGCAGTACCAATTTATCTACTTGCACTTTGATGTGCTTTTGAACTGCTAGGTTGGCAGGAGCTGGGACAGAGCAACAGGAGCTCACCCCGTCGCTGGGATTCGAACCGGTGACCTTCCGATCAGCAAGCCCAAGAGGCTCAGTGGTTTAGACCATAGTGCCACCCACATTCAGAGCAGTTGCTGTCCAGCAAGGCTATTTATTTTTGGCAACTGCCCCTTTAGTGACAGTGTTGAACTTACATGGCATTTGGGGAAGGTGGTATTTGTTACTATTTTTGTTGTGTGTGTTACAATGATCTAACTCTTAATCTGACTGGGTTTGTAAACTGCATTTGTTATTTTCAAAGACTGTATTAACCTCATGCTAAAGCAAAAGTAAAAAAAAAAAAAACAACACTTTTCATGCCAGGGAGATCTCTTGGTTGAGCATCTGTTCAAACTCCATTGATCTCTTAACCCTAGTATCTATTGGTGGATTACTCTGGCTCTGCATAGAATCATAGAAACATAGTATGGGAAGGGACCCAAAGAATCAAGTCCAATCCCCTGCAATGCTGGAATCAAAGCGAAATAATCCCCGTCAGATGGCCACCCAACCTCTGTTTAAACACCTCCAATGAAGGAGAGCCTGCCATGTTCTGAGGTCAACTTGTTCTACTGTTGAACAGCTCTTACCCCCAGAAAATTCTTCATAATTGTAAGTCAGAATCTCCTTGTCATTTGATTCTATTGGCTTGGGCCCTACCCTCTGAAGCAGCAGACAAGACAAGACAAGACAAGACCCTTTCAAAAGTTCCAGTGAAATAACCCAAGTGAGGATTGGTATTTGGAAATAAACTCCACAGTTTTGTTCTACATTTTCTTCAATTGCTTCCCCTCCCCCTTTCCACAAATACACTTCTCAGTTAAACTCTCCATGGGTTGCCTTCAGAAGGCTGTTGGTTGCAAGGGGGTGGTAGTGAAAAGGACACTACAAATCGCGCACTGATGAGTTCCCTTCCCTTCCCTGTTTTAATGGGCTATTTTCGAGCACTGGACAGCATCTCAACGGTTGCTTTCATCTGTCATTCTGCTTAAGCGATCGTTCTCTAGGCCTTGATTAGCCTTGCTCTGGGCAAACCCATTGCTTTTGGATAGTACGAGGAAAAGCAGAAGCAGTCAGGCTTGCACAACAAGACCTTTCAGGCTGCTGCTCAATCTTACTTAGTCTAGTTGAGGCAGATATTGGTTTTTCCCTTTGCGGAAGCAATGATCACCAGCCCGGGTTGTCATAATATTTGCCAGAGACTGCATGCCATTAAAGAATGATTAACCATATTGATGCATGATGGTGGATAGCACAATTCAGATTATTTTGTTTTATTAGGCTACAGAAAAGTCATGGCTGTGAGATATTGAAAGGTTTCTCATTCTTTACGGCAAAAAATGGACTGTGTTTTCAGGATTGTGGGTGTAAGTGCATGAGGGGTAGAGGGCAAAGATATATTGTTCCACCTGAGCTGTGCTGTTCTCAGATGCAAAGTGGGAAAAACTGGCTGTCTCCTTGTAGGTAGCCTGGGAATGATGGGTAGGATGGGTTAATCTGTCAATTTCAGTTTCTCTTCCTTTCACATTTTTTTCCAGTTTGGTTCTCCACACTTCCGCATCAGTTTACAATTCTTTAAAAAAAAAAGAAGTCCTCATGGAAACTCAGCAAAATTTGGTGCACCAAAATACAACAATGTGTAGTCCTAATATACGCACCATTTTTATGCAATTTTCCATAATATGCACATTTCTGCAAAGCAATTTCCCCTAATTTACACAATTTTGCAAAGCAAATTTGCCTAATATAATGCATTTGTATGCTATTATCATCCATCTATTCACATATCTATATCATCTATACCTATACCTATTTCTAGCCAGTTAGATATCTGCACACTTTATCCTAGTATATGCATTTTGGTAGGCATTCACTGGAGAACTGCATCACAAAATTCAGAGCAGTGCAACCCTTGAAGAGCGGCTGTGTTTTGGTCCACATATTGTTTAGAAAACCGCAGCTTGGGGAGGCTTGCTTTTCAATGTGAACGGAATTGATTTCCCCCCCACCTTCCCTATTAACGGGTAACAAAAGATGTGATATTAAACTGCTCCAAGGCTGAGCTAAAGATGGCATGGGGGAGGGTCTGCAGGAAGGACAGACAAAAGAAAGTACTTCAACACACAGCACCCAGTTAAAACTGTGAAATTGCTCCCACAATAAGCAGTGATGACCACCAGCACGGATGACTTTAAATGATGAGTAGACATATTCATGGAGGAGAAGGCTATCAATGGCTACTAGTCCTGACGGTTATGCACTTCTTCCACTGTTGGAGGCAGGGATGCTTCTGAATACCAGTTGCTGGAAATCGCAGGATGGGAAGTGCTGGAGTGCTTCTTCCCATACGCATCTGGTTGGTCACTGTGAGAACACCCAACGCTGGACGAGCTGGGTCATTGGCCTGGTCCAGCAGGCTCTTATGTTCTTATTTTCTTCATAAGTAAATGCAGTTGTGCGGATACTGTTTCTTTCTCTGAGTCTCATTTTTGCCATATTCAGTTCCGTTCACCCTTATTTCTGCATCAGTTTGCACTTTATATTTTAAAGCCCGAACAAAAATTCTTACACATCTTCATGTATTTTTTACCTGATGCACACATTTTTGCAAGCAGTTTCCCCAAATATAGTGATGTCTTCAGAACTGATATACTCATTTTTGTACACGTGTTTTGCTTGGAGAACATCTCAAAATTAAAAGGTGTGCCAGTTTCAAAAGAGAGCTGTTTCAGTTTATGTATTGGGCTCTATCTGCACTCTACTTTTATAGCAATATCATACCACTGTAAACAGTCATAGCTTCTTCCAAAGAATTCTGGGACCTGTAGGTTGTTAAGGGTCCTGAGAGTTGTTAGACAACTGCTATTCCCCTCCCAGAGTTCCCTTTTGGGTTGACTGATTGTTAATCCACTTTGAAAATTGTAGCTCTGTGGTCAGCAGGGAAAAGTCTCCTAACAAGTAGCTTGGATTGGGATCATGATGCTTAGAGATTTTCTATTTTTGCTGCTTTTAATTGCTGCAGCTCGAACTCACTGACGTGCCCTGAAGAAGTATTTGTATGTGGAAATTAGGGCTGTCACCCAATTAGAGAAATTAGTTTTAGCAGATTAATCAAGTGAGTTTGAGTCGATTGATTAAACCTACTATATTTGCATATGGAAATGTTTCAAAGAGTAAAATCTCGCATTAGAAATTTTTACGATTACACTTGCATATGCTACAGCAGACACCACCACAGAAGGGACATTCTTTCATCTCTCTCGTATGGGAGGGAATCCCTCTTTTAATACAGCCTTTGCAAGCTGTTGTTATAGGTACACTCCGGAATATAAATCAGGGACACTATTCTGGGTGATTCTCATGTTTGAAACACGTTGGGGGAGAGGCCTTGGATCAGTGGTAGATGGGGACAGGCAAATTCATCAGTATCAATATCTCATTTTTCCTATCTTCAGTTCTTTGCATTTCCACACCAAGTTTCCATTTTTATTTTTAAAGGTTCTTCTGAAAATGTGTCAGCATTTTTGTGTGGATTTGTTCTGCAAAAGACATTTAGATATGCAATTTTGCCTACTAAACACGGTTTTGCAATGTGTGCATGTTGTTTGCACATTGTTTCAGAAAGTCAGATTAAGTATTTAAATGTGAACGGAATCAAATTTTTCCTCCATGCCTAGAGGCAGAGCCTCTGCTTTGCATGCAAGAAGTCCCTGGTTTAATCCCTGGCATCTCCAAGCAGGGCTGTGAAATTCCCCAGTCTAAAACCCGAGAGACCTGCGGTGCTGCCAGACAGTGTGGGCAATACTGAGTAAGGAGGACCAATGAGCTGACACAGTACAAGGCAGCCTCCTATTGTTCCTATGAAAATCTAAGCTCATTAGGACTAAACATTACAGCCTGAATTAAAGCACACTGAACATCTGCTTGCTACAAAATGATGTCTTTTTGCAACATGTGGTTTGAGTTTTTGCCTTCTGAAAAAGGGTTTTCAGGGATGAATGGAGCATATGAAGCCTACTCTGTTTTTGTCTATTTCACCAGTTCACAAAGCCTAGAGCATGGAATTCGAAAGGGAGCTCTTGCTGCAGCAGTGAAGAAGCTTAGATTGGGTCTCCGCCCATTCCTGGCTCTTAGCCCTACCCAGATCCATGCAGGTGCTTTTACGTACACACCCTCCAAGTGTTCCTAATTTCCAGGGACAGTCCTGGATTTGTAGAAGCCACCCTGGATTCTGATTTGATCCCAGAATGTCCCACTTTTCTTTAGGGCGTCCCTATTTTCACCAGTGAAATGTTGGAGGGTATGGAGTTATGCGACCCCTGAACCAAGGAGATAAGGAACTATACAACCTCTAGAGGACATCTGAAGGCAGTCCTGTATAGTTTTGTTGTTTTTATATATGTTGGACACCAGCCAGAGTGGCTGGGACAACCCAGTCAGATGGGTGGGGTAATAATAATAATCACAATCATAATCACAATCATAATAATATCATCATCATCATGGAACAGGACGTCCCTATTTTCATTGGAGAAATTTGGGAGGGTGTACATATATTCCCTCCCCACCATCAGACTCATGGGGAACCACGATGGCAATAAATGTTACCTTTGTACAGTAGGGTTGTTTCTATATGTGTTCCTCTCCATCCTCCATACAGATATGCCAGAAGCATGATCAGAGTTCCAGGACACATTCCAGCTGGGCAAAAACACCCAAGGAGGTGTGTGAATCATGGCCAGCGAAGGGCATAACCTCAGAAGAGTCCCAAGTGAGGCAGATAGAGAGGTCTAGGGGGCTGCATCTGACCTATAGGCCTGAGTTTTCCCGTTCCTGGTTCAGTAGAATGACAAACAACAAGTCTCTCTCCCTCTCTCTCTCTCTCTCTCTCTCTCTCTCTCTCTCTCTCTCTCTCTCCCTCCGTATGTGTGTGTGTGTGTGTGTGTGCGTGCACACACACACACACACGCCAAATATCCCAGCAGACAAATAAGTTGAAATGTGCTAGTGTCATTTGCATAGTGGGGCTCTCAAAGCACAAAGTGGCATCTCCGCTTTTTAATGTGTGACACCTGCCACCATCTATCTCCAGCCACCTTCCTCTTGAAAATGCCTATTCACTGGAAAGGAAGGAAAGGTCAGCAGGCTCCCATTGTCTGACAATAACATGGATTTCCTGAGATTGGCAACTGGCAGCATCTTGCGGGGGGGAGACGTGCCAGCCTGGACGGATCGGCTTGCATAGATCAGCATTTCATTACAAAAATAGCAAATGACTCTGATCTTATTACCTAGCTTTTTCAGGTCAAGGTGGAAGGAGCTTGGCAGATAAGGATGCTGATGAGTTTGGGAGGGGAAGGAAGCAGAGAGCAATGAGGATGACTGACTGTCAAGCCAGGTGCAGATGGAAGCAACTTGGGAAGATTCACCTTTGTTTCACTTTGGGCTGTTTTGCATAGGAACATAAGAAGAGCGTTGCTGGATCAGACCCGCGGCCCATCTAGTCCAGCACCCTGTTCTTACAGTGGCTGAGCAGAAGCTTGTGGGAAACCTGCAGGCAGGACCCCAGCACAAGAGCCCCCCCCCTCCTGCAGTTTCCAGCAAATGCATCCAGAAGCATTGCTGCCTCCAACTGTGGAGCCATCATGGCTAGTAGCTGCTGAGAGATAGCCTTATCCTCCATGAATTTGTCTTATCCTTGTTGAAAGCCATGTAGGTTGGTGGCCATTACTGCCGCATAAACCGGCCAGTTCCATCATTTATGCACCACTGGGAGAAGTACTTTCTTTTATCTGTCCCGAATCTTTCAACATTCAGCTGGGAATTGTAACTCTACGAGGAGTAAACTACATTGCCCAGAATTCTTTGGGAGAAATAATATGTTTCAAGTGTGCTTGAAAGGTCTCAAAGAGAGAGAGAGAGAGAGAGAGAGAGAGAGAGAGAGAGAGAGAGAGAGATTGCCCCCCAAGGTTACCCAGTGAGCTTTATGGACAAGTGGAATTTGAACCCTTGATCTCCCCATTATGCTAACCACCCCTGGCTTTCTACTGGATAGCAGGAGAAAGATCTGCTTACAATCAGAGACTTTCGCTTTGTGTTTCAAGAGAGACAAAAGAAGCTACTTTGCACATTGTTGTTGTTTAGTCATTTAGTCATGTCCGACTCTTCGTGACCCCATGGACCAGAGCACGCCAAACTCTCCTGTCTTCCACTGCCTCCCACAGTTTGGTCAAACTCATGCTGGTAGCTTCGAGAACAGTGTCCAGCCATCTCGTCCTCTGTCGTCCCCTTCTCCTTGTGCCCTCAATCTTTCCCAACACCAGGATCTTTTCCAGGGAGTCTTCTCTTCTCATGAGGTGGCCAAAGTATTGGAGCCTCAGCTTCAGGATCTGCCCTTTCAGTGAGCACTCAGGGCTGATTTCCTTAAGAATGGAGAGGTTTGATCTTCTTGCAGTCCATGGGACTCTCAAGAGTCTCCTCCAGCACCATAATTCAAAAGCATCAATTCTTCGGTGATCAGCCTTCTTTATGGTCCAGCTCTCACTTCCATACATCACTACTGGGAAAACCATCGCTTTAACTATACGGACCTTTGTTGGCAAGGTGATGTCTCTGCTTTTTAAGATGCTGTCTAGGTTTGTCATTGCACATAGCATAGTCTAATTATGGAATCTGCTCCTGCGAGATGTAGCGATGGCCACCAACTTGGATGGCTTTAAAAGAAGATTAGACAAATCTGTGGAGGACAAGGCTATCAAAAGCTGCTAGCCGGGATGGCTATGTTCTACCTCCACTGATACAGACAGTGCATACCACTAAATGCCAGTTGGGAGAGTTGGTGTTGTGCTTGGGGGCTTCTCATTGAGGCACCTGGTTGGCCACTGTGAGAACAGGATGCTGGACTAGATGGGCCACTGGCCTGATCCTGCAAGACATTTCTTATGTTCTTAGTAAAAACAATAACAACCCGGCAACACTCTGATCAGACGGATGTCTAACCTTTACCGAAAAACACATGTATTTAATTCCAAGAACAATATTTTGCATTATAATGATATCTTTTGTTTTCCTTTTTTAAAATAATAATAAAAGAAGGCCAAGAGAAAGATGAGCCTCTCTCTGCAAGATGACTTAGCTTGTCACTGAGCTCCCAGATAACAAGCATATATTGTTCAGGAAAAATTAAAAAAAATATTACAGTTTTATCTACTTGTACTGTTCAATAAAACATTAGTATCTCAGCATTTTTATTTAACAATAGGCAACCTTAGGCCAGTAATTATGCAACAATTATAATCATAAAAAACCTCTCTCCCCTGCTGCTCACCTAGAAACAGGAATATATTAAACTGGGACTACCATCGGAAAAAAGGCAAGCCACAAACTATGCTCATTTTTTAATGCCCCTGCAGTGCACCATGGGAAACTAATAATTCACCGTCTAATTAGTATCCCTTCTGCCACTGTTGGCACAGGGACAGACAAAGAGGTATCCGCTTCATTACAAACTTGCCTCAGTAATCTTTAAATGTCTTTCTTCTCTGCAGGTTGAATGCACAGATCAGGGGCAAATAGGATGCACAATTAAAGAAGCTTTGCTCAGGTTGCTGGTCTGATCGTGCATTCTTAGCCCTAATGAGTATGCTAGGGAGAGACTGGGAAGGAGGCTGGGGAGGGGGGCATCTAAATGCACTGTGTCTTCTTCTTGGCTGTGTGATAAGTCTTGCTTGTTGTCCTTCACTAACTTCTGCAGCTACCAGGAAGAAAGAAAAAGTGGAAGTGTTGGAAGGACGTGGAAACTCAAGGCGCTGCAAGGAGGGTAAACGGTAGAGAAGGGACTAAGCAAGAAGAACACGCTCTGGTCCTTTTCAAACCATTGCAGGACCTTCCAGAGGTTCTGAATCACAGCTCCCATCAGCTCCAGCCAGCATTGCCAATGGTCAAGGTGGATGGGAGTTGCAGTCCAACATCTAGAAAAGGCATAGGCAAACTCGGCCCTCCAGATGTTCTGAGACTACAATTCCCATCATCCCTGACCACTGGTCCGGTTAGCTAGGGATGATGGGAGTTGTAGTCCCAAAACATTTGGAGGGCCGAGTTTGCCTGCACCTGATCTAGTGGACCCAGGTTGGGAGGAGGCTGGTTTAGAGGAGCATCCCTAGGGCCGTTCTGTTTTATCCTTATGACAACTCTGTAAAGGATGTTGAGAGAGAAGCCAAATGTTAGTTAGTTAGGTTAATGTATTTTTATGAAAGATTTTCTTGGTCTACAAAAGTATGTGCAATCTCTCTCTTTTTTCAAGTAACATTTTTTTACAGATCAGTTTTGTTTGTTGAGACATTAGGAAGAAAAGAGTGGGAGTGGGAGAGGTGAGTGGGGTTGGGGTCAGGTGGCGATGTTTCTATTTTACTTAATATATGTGGGGTTTTGTGTCAGCGTCACTTGTACAGGTTCTTTGCTATTCACTTGTGTTCCTTTGGTGATGAGAGAGGTTGGGGTTGGCCTAGGGTGTGGTTGTTCATTTGTGATTGGCTGTGGTGATCTTTGTTTTCATGTGTGAGTGGGGTGGGTGGGTGTTTTGGGTCAGGTTAGCCATATTGATTTGTATGCTGTTGGTGGATTTTTGTCAATGTCTTGTTGGGCTGTGTATGTGATGAAGGGGAGCCATAATGGGGTGAAGGAGTCTTCTTCTATTTGTCCCCATGTCAGTTTTAGTTTATTGGTTAATTTTTCTAGTAAGGCTGTTTCCCATACTATTTGGTACCATTGGTCCATGCTTACTCCTGACAAGTCTCTCCAGTGTCTGGCTATGATGCTTCTGGCTGCTGAGAGTAGGTGGGTTATGAGTTCTTTGTGGTGTAGATGGGCATTATTGCCTTGGAAGATGTTTAGTAGGGCCAATTCTGGTGTGATTTCTAATACTTGCTTAGTTATTTTACATATTTCTCATATAGCTGTTGTCCAGAAGCCAAATGTTAGTTGAAGAGCTATTAGGCCAGGGCTGGTATCTGCCCAGCCCTATCCCCTGGTTCTAGCCCAATCAAGTGCCATGCTCAACTATGTGGCAGAGCATGACTCCTAGCAGTGAAGTCGTCATCATCAGTGGACACTATTAGATCAGACTCATTTGGAAAGAGGAAGGGATCCTGGAGGATCAGTGGGGGAGGAACATAGGGCAAGAGGAGGAACATAGGGCATGAAGGAACAGGAATATTTCCTTCTCTTTTGGAGGAACAAAGCCCATAGCTTGTGGGAGTTCCAAATCTGTGCGAATGCTCTTAGCAGCTGTTCAGGAGGGATGGTAGGGACCACCTAGCAAGGCTAGAAGGGTGCTGGGAATGAGACCTATTATTTACCTGGTCCTATGGCTAGGTATATGGCAAGTGGACATGGTTTGCGGGAAACAACCTCACTGGCCAAATGAATAGGTCTGCTGAGCCAAACCTGGCCTGTGAACCAGAGGTTTCCTACCCCTGAAGTAAAGCATCTGGAGGATGCTAGAGAGTGGAATGACATTTTCGTTTAAAAAAAAAGTTTAAAGGGGGAACATAGTTCAGCTGCCTCATCCACTATGGGGTGACCATAATTTTTCCAGAACTAAAGTTGTTAAGCTTGTCATGCTTTTCATGACACTCCACAATTTTGGGGTACAGTTTCTTTTTGTTTCTCCTTGAATGGCCAGAAATAAGTTGACTGGAATATCAACCTAGCATTAGTATTTACACCTATTCTCCACCAAAGTCACATTAGAAGCAGCATGTTCTTAGTTAAAAAAAGATTTCAGAGGAAAACGGCACTGATTAAGAGTTATCTCCTTCTTTTCCTTTCTTGCCATGAATAGCAGCGAGCAGTGGAATTATGATGACAATCAATGGATCGGAATTCAGAATTGCTTATAAAGAAATTTGTATTGATTCGGCACTCATTACACATTGCTGTTTTGATCACCTTACATTATTTAATTTCCAGCTCTAACTCTTGTAGAATGATGAGTTTTGCACAAATTAATCATCAAGATCAAATTAACATTGATTGTGTTTTGAATTCCAGAGAAACTCTTCCTAAATTTCTTTGCACTCTTTCATTATGGTGAAAGACAAAAAGTTAATAGACTGTGTCATTCCGGAAGACATGATAAGTTTCCCTCCCTCTTCCAGTGTGTAACTGCAGCTCAGCTTGTCAGACTGGAATTAGCCCAGTGAAACCAATCATTTTGTTCCACTGTGTAAAACCCAGTGCATTCTCAAGGCTTGTTAAGAAGGAGAGCGGATTGCTCAGTGTCTCTGATGAGGTTGTGAGCTTCCACTTAATAGTACTGAAAATTGCAGTGGTGAAGCAGCAGCGATCTCTTATGGCAGTGACATCTTCAATCTATCATGAATCCTCCCCATCATTAACTCCCACTGTTCCTGAATCTTGGTCATCTTGGCTGGGGCTGATGGGAATTTTAGTCCAAAACATCTGAAAGGCACTGGGTTGTGGGAGACTGTGTTGGTGAGTTCAAATGGCAATTTAAAATTCATTTCTTCACTCTGGCTTTCCAAAACTGATCTCCCCCTTCAGTATTTTTATGTGTATATACAGTATATCTATATCACATTTACTATATTCATATCTTGCCTTTCTTCCATCATGCACTTTGGGAGGTTTCCATGAGGTCTCTCATCTAGGCACTGACCAGACCTGGACCTGCTTAGCTTCAGCAAAGTAGCTGCATCATCTATCTTCAGACCATGCTTGGCTAACATTATAGGTGCCTCTATGATGATGATCATGATAACAACATACAAACATAAGCAGGGCCTGCTGGATCAGGTCAATGGTCCATCTAGTCCAACATCCTCTTCTCACAGTGGCCAACCAGATGCCTGGAGGAACCGGGCAAGAAGGATTTAAGCACAAGAGCCCTCTCCCCTCCTGTGGTTTCCAGCAACTGATATTCAGAAGCATTGCTGCCTCCAACCATGGAGGCAGAGGGTAGCCATCATGGCCCCTCCTATATGAAGTTTTTTTTTTTACCCACCTCCAATAATTTGTGCTATCCTCTTTTAAAGCCATCCAAGTTGTGGCCACCACTGTTTCCTGTGAGAGTGATTTCCATAGTTTAAACTATGTGGCTGTGTGAAGATGCACTTTCTTTTATAGGTCCTGAATCTTCCGACATTCCGCTTCACTGGATGTCCATGAGTTCTAGTGTTATAAAAGTGTGTGTGTGTGTGTGTGTGTGTGACTTTTCTCTATCTAGTTTATCCACTGATGATGTTTAACAGCAACAGCAACAACATTATTCTACTTCACCCTGCCTCCCAAAGGAGTCCAGAGTGTCAAACACGGAAGTGGTGAAATAATACTATTGAAAATAAAATAGATATATTATTTAAAACAATTAAATGTATTTAACAATTAAATATATATTAAATATATCTAAAACAATCAAAAGATCTAAAAGCATTAAGATAATCCAATAAGATGTAAAGGATGTTGTCAGGGGTTCAGGAGCAGAGGCACAGGAAAGGGAGGAAACAGAGAGCGAGGGGGAGGAATCCGAAGGAAATATGAGCGATGACAGTGGCCCGAGATCTCCGAGTCTTTCCAGTGAATCGGAAGATTCACAGAAAGGGGCGCCAGTGCTCAGAACAAGGGGGGCGCCTAGGGGGACACACCAGGAAGAAGGGACCAGAGGAGACTCAGAGAGCAGCAGTTGGAAATCGGGACCAGCTTCCCCACCAGAGCACAGTAGGGGGGAGGGGTCGCAGGCATCGGGAGCTGGCGGCTCGCCGCAAGCGGGAAGGCAGGAGTTAGGATTGGCCACACCTCCATCGGGGAGCGAGGAAACGGTCAAGAGGAAGGTCGAAGGCTGTGCGCGCGCGCCAAGTTCAAATGCACAGGAAGGCGGCACAGTAAGCAGTCCGGATAGGGAGCCAGGTCCTAAAGCCCGCCGCAAAGAGGGAGCAGAGTCCGGGGGGTCGGCGTCAGAAGAGTCCAGGAAGGAAGAGAACACGGGGGGTAGAGGGACCCAGAGGAGGAGGGAAAGACGGAAGAAGTGGAGTAAGGCTAGAGTATTAAGTTGGTGTACAGGAGGCGGAGACTCAGACGGAGCTTCGCCGGTCTAGCTTCTAAGACGTAGAGCTGCACGCTGCGGCTTGAAAATGGAACTTGTAACTCAATAAAGACTTTTGTACAGTAATACCGGCTAGCGTGGTCCTCTGTGAGCTGGGACCTGGAAGCAGCTCTGACAGATGTAAAAGAAGTCACAAATCTCCACAGGTTGTAATTTCAAGGCTGCTTTGGCAAACAGGAATGTTTTTAAATTCTTTTTGGAAGTTAATGATGAGGGAGGCAGATGAATTTCATTGAGGAGGACATCTCCCCCCACCTTCCTAAAATGTGCTTATACTCATAACCTGCGTTGCTAATATGGCACACTGGGTGCATTGTATTCTGACACATCTCTACATGCCTTTGTGCAATTGTACCATCATATACTTTATGTCTTTCTCTCTTTTGGACACCTATCCATTATGGACTAAATGTTCTCTCAAGACATTCAGCCGAAATTGCATTGGGAAAGTTCCATTCTAACTGCACACAGAGAAATAAAAGACCACCGACACCGAAAGTGACACCCACTCAAGTACATAAAAGCCCAGAAAAGCTTCATGTAAGGCACATCAGTTGGATCTCCTTAATACCTTTCTTTATTGGAACGTGCAGTTCAACTTGTCAGGCTTTGTCCATCACATGAAAGTTGCCCCCGCTGTAAACAACAGACGCACTAATGCAATACATGTCCTCATTAGCTTCCAAACTGTAACTCTTGATACAGAAGTGAAATGCAGCTGTAAGAGTTGCAGATGAAACCTTAGTTTTCCATCTGAAATATTACTCTTTTATATAGAAAAAACACACCATTGGTTTTAAAACAGGTGTTTTGATTTATTGACATGTTGGATTTTTATTATAATTTGAAATATATTATTAGCTCTGCGCCAAAATTTCCACTCACTTTTGCCCTACGTTTCTCTGTCAGTTAGTACAACAGCTCCCAATGCAATGTGTAGAAACAGAGTGCCTGCGTACAAACACAGGTTGCACCCTGTTCTGCTGGGGCTTGGGGTTCACAGGGAAAGTGGAAAGACATAGTCTTTTTCAGGCAGGTCCAGGCACTGTAGGTCAGGACCCTGGACAGCTCTCAGTGGGTCCTGCTGACTGAGCTATGAGAAATGTCTCAGGAAAGGGTCAAAGTCATCTGGAGGCTTAAAAATGCTGGTAGACCCTTCTTTTGCAGTGACCTCCACCTTCCAGTGGAGGTGTTTGCAAACCTTGAAGGGCGTAGAGCTATGATGTAAAGCCATGCCGCTTTGCGACTGTGGAGCAGAAAAAGCTACAAAGGAGTAATTCCTGTAGTGTGAGGCTGATGGGAGGGTACAGAAGACAGTGCTGAGGGCTTTCCTGCCCCTCCAAGTGGGGTCATCTGTCATTTGTCCAAATATGAATCCTCTTCAAGGGAACACTTGGACTCACCTGCAGGGAACATTACATGGTGTGCCTGACAGATTAGCTATATAGTACAGTGGTACCTCGGGTTACATACACTTCAGGTTACATACACTTCAGGTTACATACGCTTCAGGTTACAGACTCCACTAACCCAGAAATAGTACCTCGGGTTAAGAACTTTGCTTCAGGATGAGAACAGAAATCGTGCAGCAGCGGCGCAGTGGCAGCAGGAGGCCCCATTAGCTAAAGTGGTGCTTCAGGTTAAGAACAGTTTCAGGTTAAGAACAGACCTCCAGAACGAATTAAGTTCTTAACCTGAGGTGCCACTGTATGTGCACAAGTGTTTTTCATCATGTGAAATAATTTCTTGTTCTTTAATCCTTTGGGCTTACCTGCAAACTCCTTACACCTTTCTCTGTATGCTGTTCATGGATGAGCCCAAGGTATATAATACATTGTTGCAGCCTCCTTGGAATTATTGGCTGCATGGCAATGAACCATGAAGCCATGTGATCAAGATGCACATCACACCTGGAGAAGGATCCTTGGTGAGTTTTCACTGCTGAATTTACACCTTGCAATTAACGGCACTGTGCTTGCATATTTCTTTCTTAGACTTCACTAATTGTCAGGGAGCAACGAGAGAAGATATAAGATGGAAGCACTGATTAGAACTGTGGACAGCAGCAGGAGAATCGATAGAGGCATTTTTTTAAAGCACCTTAGGTGCTCCTGGATTTAGGAAGACACTTTGTTTTGGTTTTCCCGCTGTCTACTAGTTAGCACTGGGCTGATGTGAGAATCCTGGCATGAACAGGACCACAGAGCAGTGGCGTAGCGTGGGTTATCAGCACCCGGGGCAAGGCAAGTAATTTGCGCCCCCTAACCCATGGATTTGTGCCCCCTAACCCGTGGATTTGCGCCCCCTAACCCGTGGATTTCCCTAACCCCCAGATGTTGCGCCCGGTGCGGCCGGCCCCCCCTGCACCCCCCACGCTACGCCACTGCCACAGAGAGAGAGAGAGAGAGAGAGAGAGAGAGAGAGAATGTCCTCCAGAGTCTGAGCTGAGAAATCTATCCAGAGTAGAGCTGGAATGAAGATGTCAGCAATCAAAGGGCAGAATGATATGGCTTGGGCCCAGGCTACTGGGAAGATTATATCTCCATCTATGAACCCGCTCAGGTGCTAAGATCCTCAGGTGAGCACCTTCTTTTGGTCCCACCAACATCAGAGGCATGGTTGGAGGTGACACAGATGGAACCTTTTCAGTGACTGCTCTCATATTGCGGAATTCCTTCCCAAGTGAGTTAGACTAGCTCTCTCCTTGTTATCCTTCTGCCAGCAGGTCAAGACCTTTCTGTTCAAACAGGCCCTTGAAAAATAAGGTGCGGAGAATGCTGCCCGCTGGGCTGTTGTCAGGACAAACTGCATTTTAATTGCTGGTTCCCAATGTGTTTTGGACTGACCCAGAGACATCTAGAGCTAGGTCAGAAGGAACCAATGCCTTGCTGGCAGGGTTGGGTGTCAGCAGAAGGAGGAACAGGCAGAATCATATGAGAGCAAATAGGGAAGCTAGAAGAGTCGGGGAAGTTCTGACTGATCAGAAGAGGCACCTAGAGCAAAGCCAAGGTGTCAGAGGTCCAGAGGCAGGAGGAACCAATGGGTTGTGTGGTTTGGGTGTGTATGTATGTACAGTGGTACCTCGGGTTAAGTACTTAATTAGTTCCGGAGGTCTGTTCTTAACCTGAAACTGTTCTTAACCTGAAGCACCACTTTAGCTAATGGGGCCTTCTGCTGCCGCCGCACCGCTGGAACACGATTTCTGTTCTCATCCTGAAGCAAAGTTCTTAACCCGAGGTATTATTTCTGGGTTAGTGGAGTCTGTAACCTGAAGCGTATGTAACCCGAGGTACCACTGTATAAGGGGGAAGAGTTTCAAGTGCAGGGCTGTGAGAATGTTTTTCATCTCCAGAGCGACATTCCCTTTGGGGCAGCCTTCTGGGGCTTCATGGCAATGTTGGGCGGGGCCAGAGGCAAAAGTAGGTGGAGCAACAAGTGTGACTTTTACCTTTGTAGACTTGCTTCTATAGCTGCTCATAGCCACCCTCTATCCACCCAGAGAACAAAAGGCATTATCTGAGTTCAAGGCCATATTGCAACCAGACACAAACACTCGAGGGTAAAAGGCAGATCAGAAGTGAGTGAGGTAATGCTTGCTTAAAAGGGAAAGAAAAAGGAACAGAAGCAGAAAGTAAGGAACCAGCTTGGGAGGAAAGGCTGTTTTTCAGAGATGGGTTTGTGCCAAGGGATGCTAGTGAGATCTTGGATGCAACTCCTGAGTACAGGCCCTTCAGGTGGGCTTCATGATGTGAGATGGAGCCAGAATGTGAGTTAGAGTTGCAATTTCTCCCCCATTGTGTAGGCTTCCGATTCTGGGCAGCACAGGACATGTCCTATGCTGCTTCTTTCTGAGTCCTGACTTGCGTCCTCTGGTGGGAGCTATCTGGATGATGCAATCCAATATGCTGCTAGCATACTCAGGGCTACTCCATCTGACCCATTTTGATGAGCTTTTGCCCTGATTTCTTACACAAAGCCAATGTGGAGGTTCATCCCCATCCAGTTGTTTCTTGGTAGATGATGGCTCCAATGGACGGCACTGAATGCAGATGCTTAAGGATGCTGCAGTTCTTCAGAACAGGGCTGGGGGTGGGCTTTATCAGCTGAGGGCCACATTCCCTTCTGGGGGCCACATGCCAGAGGTGGGAGGAGCCAGCAGCAAAACTGGACAGAGCAATAGATGTGGCTTTTACCAGCTTCTTCCATTCATTCATTCCCTGCAACACCCTACAAGGTCTCCTTCTCTCACAGTGTTAGAAGAAATTTGGAAAGGCTCACATGAAAAAGCTTCTCCCACAACCACACCAAGTTACGATTTTTGACTCTGTTCCATTTTAATGCTCAGGAAAAGAGTAAATCTAAGAGCACTGTGCAGCTACAACAATAATTTAAGGGTGTAAAAAACACGGCATCTAACCCTACCCCCTGCCGACATGTTAATGGTTAATTGGCAAATTGGAGATCTGCACAAGGAAAGCAATTTTTATTAACCACCGGTAGTTTTGCCGGGGGCCCTATTTCTGGCTTCTGAGCACTCTAAATACGCATAAATTATTCAGCCTAAATGAGTTACACCCTCTTCTTACCATACCAAACTCCAAGCTACGCCACAGATCAGGGATCAGCAGCTGCATGAATGAATTTAGAGAAAGAGCTGCCTGTTTTGCTTGATTTGATTTCTCAAAGCAAAACCCACTCTCGTCTGGGCTGGAGCAGAGAAAAGTGCTGCAGCTGTAAAATCCAAAGTGAGGAGAACTCTTAAGAAATGAATCTTTGTTTATCGGAGGCAGTGAATAGAGCAAGGTTCTAATTGGCAGGTTTACTTATGTTTTGTTCTGTTTATTTCTTACATTTATATGCCACATTTACCTCTAAGGAGTTTAAGGTGGCCGTAGAATTGCAGAAGCTGGAAGGGGCCCAATCAAACATTTAACCCAACCCCCTGCAATGCAGGAATCACAGGAATCATGGTATAAATGGTTTTCATCCTCCCCCATTTTAGACTTACAACAACCCTGGTAGGTAGGTTAGGCTGAGAAATGGTGGCTGAATGGGGATTCAAACGCTGGTTGCCCAGGTCCAAGTCCAGTAATCTAACCACCACACTCTACTGGCTCTCTAGGCTAGTATGTAACAATCACTTGTACCTCCAGCAGCCACTGGGAGAGATCATCAGGAGGTTTGGGCTGGGTGTTCATCAGTATGCGGATGATACCCAGCTCTACCTCTCTTTCAAATCAGAACCAGTGAAGGTGGTGAAGGTCCTGCGTGAGTGTCTGGAGGCGGTTGGAGGATGGATGGCGGCTAACAGATTGAGGTTGAATCCTGACAAGACAGAAGTACTGTTTTTGGGGGACAGGAGGCGGGCAGGTGTGGAGGATTCCCTGGTCTTGAATGGGGTAACTGTGCCCCTGAAGGACCAGGTGCGCAGCCTGGGAGTCATTTTGGACTCACAGCTGTCCATGGAGGCACAGGTCAAATCTGTGTCCAGGGCAGCTGTTTACCAGCTCCATCTGGTACGTAGGCTGAGACCCTATCTGCCCGCGGACTGTCTCGCCAGAGTGGTGCATGCTCTGGTTATCTCCCGCTTGGACTACTGCAATGCACTCTATGTGGGGCTACCTTTGAAGGTGACTTGGAAACTACAACTAATCCAGAATGCGGCAGCTAGACTGGTGACTGGGGGCGGCCGCCGAGACCATATAACACTGGTCTTGAAAGACCTACATTGGCTCCCAGTACGTTTCCGAGCACAATTCAAAGTGTTGGTGCTGACCTTTAAAGCCCTAAACGGCCTCGGTCCAGTATACCTGAAGGAGCGTCTCCACCCCCATCATTCTGCCCGGACGCTGAGGTCCAGCGCCGAGGGCCTTCTGGCGGTTCCCTCATTGCGAGAAGCAAAGCTACAGGGAACCAGGCAGAGGGCCTTCTCGGTAGTGGCGCCCGCCCTGTGGAACGCCCTTCCAGCAGATGTCAAAGCGATAAACAACTACCTGACATTCAGAAGACATCTTAAGGCAGCCCTGTTCAGGGAAGTTTTTAACGTGTCATATTTTACTGTATTTTTGGTTTTTATGGAAGCCGCCCAGAGTGGCTGGGGAGGCCCAGCCAGATGGGCGGGGTATAAATAATAAATTATTGTTGTTGTTATTATTATTATTTTTATTATTATTATTATTATTATTATTATTATTATTATTATTATTATTATTTTACAGCACATAGGGCTAATCTACACTGGTCAGTTACAGTATAATGTTAAAAATACATTACAGTGGTACCTCGGGTTAAGTACTTAATTGGTTCTGGAGGTCCGTTCTTAACCTGAAACTATTCTTAACCTGAAGCACATTTTAGCTAATGGGGCCTCCTGCTGCTGCCGCACCGCCAGAGCACGATTTCTGTTCTCATCCTGAAGCAAAGTTCTTAACTTGAAGCACTATTTCTGGGTTAGCGGAGTCTGTAACCTGTGAAGCGTATGTAACCTGTATTAAAGTGTGACACCAGAGGGTGTTCCAGAGCAATGATCCGCCATTAATTGAAAATTGAATTGAGAGCTATATCACGGGGTTTTTTAAAAAGCGTTTTTACAGATCAGCGTAGATCCAGTCATAGTTAGACTATGGAACTTACTCCCAAAGGAGGCACTGATGGCCACCAACTTGGAAGCCTTTAAAAGAGGATTGGACAAATTCACGGCAGACAAGGCTATCAGTGGCCGCTAGCCATGATGGCTGTCCTTTCCCTCCAAAGTCAGAGGCAGCATTGCTTCTGAATACCTGAATACTACTTGCGGGAAGCCACAGGGAAGCAGAAAGCTCTTGTACTTGAGTCATGCTTGCCTGTTTCCCACAGGCATCTGGGTGGCCCCTGTGAGGATGCTGGACTAGGTGGGCCATTGGTCTGATCCAGCAGGTCTTCTTATCTTCTGAAGTTCTTACAATATCACCTTGTAATTCTGTCAGTGACCAAAGTGATAATAGAATTTTTGGATTCTTGTCTAAACAAAATTGATCAAACCACATAAGACTACATAGGTGGTCATTTGTACCAGAGGTGGGGGGGACACTTCTTTAAGCCCAAGGGCCATTTTCCCATCTAGGCAATGTTCTGAGGGCCACAGCTATGGTTCCCCCAAAGTATTCTGGGAGCTGTAGTATATTAAGGGTGCTTAGAGTTGTTAGAAGACCTCCCTATTGCCTTCACAAAGCTACAGTCTGCGGAGGGATTTAACCATCAATTTATCTTCTCAGGAACCTCTGGGGATTGCAAATCTCTGAAACAGGGGTCCCTTCCTAACCGCTCTCAGCACCCTTAAAAAACTACAGTTCCCCAAATCCTTGGTGCAGGGAGGTGGGACTGTTTAAAGTTGTATCACAGTGCTTTAAATACGTGGTGTGAATGTGGCCATGGAGAGGCCTGGAAACTGTAGTTTATTAAGGATGCTGGGAACTGTAGATCTGCAAGGTCAGTGGCACTTTTAACAGACTACGGTGCCCAAGATTCTTGGGGGGAAGCCATGACTATTCAAAGCGGTAGTGTTGTGCTTTCAGTGCACGGTGCAAACGAGACCTTGGTACAAGGCAGCTTCCAGTGTTCCTGCCAGTTTGTTTATATGATGAGAGGGCCATCAATTTTTGGAAACCTGTCCTGAAGTGGGCGTTTTGTTGTGCTTGCATGGTGAGCTAAGCAGCGTCGTGTGGGAAGGGATCCTGATTGCGGTTCCACCATTGCAGGACATGACAAATTCGGCGGCAGCTGCAGAATCAGCATGCTCCTCACACTTTGCTCGAGTGGATCTAATGAGTGGTTTTGGCAAGACAGAAGGCCCACCGGGTGTCAGGCTGGCACAAAGCCCCTTCTATCTCATTCCCTATTAGGATGGTTTCGCCCCCTCCGCCTCCTCTTATTTCATAACAAGCAGCATGTGATGGAGAAGGCTGGGCGAGGGCCGGAATGGGAGGCGGGGAGGGATGGCCAATGACTCATGCTTATTAAGGAATCATTCTCCTCCCACAATCTCTTGCCCTTGCACCTCCTAATTCTCCATCATAACTAATTAGAGAAAACACCCAGAGGACAGAAGTCAAGGACTGTCTCCAAAAACACAAACGGAGGGGGAGAATGAAAAGTGTTAAGGGCTTTTCCTCCTTTGTATCGTTATGCTGCAGCTGCTCACAAAGTGCGGCTAGTGCAGAGGAGAAGGGCAAGGAGAGGGAACAAGTTTCTAGTTCTTGGTGAGGAATGGGAAAATGGTAACAAAAGTCTGAGAGCCAGAACAAGGTCAGTCCAATATATTTTGCTGCCTGAGACAAAGGACAAAATGGTGCATGGAGACAGGCACGCACGCACGCAAACACACAGTAGTGAATTCTACTCCAGTGCTAGCAATGGGGCACCACACTGCCCCTGAAGGGGGTCAGTAGGATACTTATAAGGGCAGAGAACAAGATGCGTGACACACAGCTCTCTTTTCCCACAGAAGGGTATGGTCAGGGAGCTCAGGGTCACCAGCACCTCCCAGCATATGTCACCTGAGGCAGTGGCCTTGCTCTGCCTAATGGTAGGGCTGACCCTAAGCTAAAGGTAAAGGGACCCCTGACCATTAGGTCCAGTCGTGGCTGACTCTGGGGTTGCGGCGCTCATCTCGCTTTATTGGCCGAGGGAGCCGGCGTACAGCTTCCGGGTCATGTGGCCAGCATGACTAAGCCGCTTCTGGCGAACCAGAGCAGCACAAGGAAACGCTGTTTACCTATTTATCTACTTGCACTTTGACGTGCTTTCAAACTGCTAGGTTGGCAGGAGCAGGGACCAAGCAACAGGAGCTCACCCCGTCGTGGGGATTCGAACCGCCGACCTTCTGATCGGTGAGCCCTAGGCTCTGTGGTTTAACCCACAGTGCCACCTGCATCCCTAAGTTAGAGAACACTTATTATGTGGTCTCGTTAGATTCTTATCCTGTCCTCACTGTTGGCATTTCCAATCTGAGTGTTTGTTTGGAATGTGCCTGTCCCACCTTTCAAATGCATTTGCAACACTCAGTACAGCTTACAAGAATAAAACAACCCCTTGAAAGGAATACAACACCAACAGCACAGAATGGAAAACAGGCCCAGAAGATTTAAATATTCTACAATGATGGGAAAGGTCTGTAGTTGAGTAGTAAGCAGGCAGTCTCAGGTTCAATTCCAGAGAGTTGCTAGGGGATCCCTCACAGAGCTACAACTCCTAGCACCATTAATTAACTACAGTTCCCAGGATTATTTGTGCTTTTAAATGTATGGTGTGGATGTGGCCTTTGGAGGAGGGCTACAACCAGGATGTAGCTAACCGAAGTGGAATTTCCAGAAGGAAGTAAGCAGGTTCCTTGCCATCTGAGGGGTGGAGGATGTTACAAGGAACAGGGCCTTTTCAGTGGTGGCATCCCGGCTCTGAATATGTTCCCCCAGATATTCACCAAGCACATCCACTATGGAGGATAAGGCCACAATGGCTGTGCTCCACCTCAGTGTTGGAGATAGTATGTATCGGAATACCTGGATACTTGTTGAGAATCCCAAGTGGGGAAAGCACATCTTGCACTCAGACTCTGCTTATGGGTTTCTCACAAGCAGCTGTTGGTCAATTTGAGAACAGGATGCTGGACTAGAAGGGGTCATTGGCCTGATCCAGCTAGGCTCTCCTTATATTCCTAAACCTAGGAAGAAAAAGCATACATTTGGGTATGAGTTGTCAATACGGTGGGAGTCATGCTCATGCTTCAATCTTGCAATAATTTAACTCATCCCTATCTTGCATAAAGAAAGGTATATTCATCATTCTCTTTACAGCCAGAATGCAGAACCAGTGGCTTCTCCAGGTGTTGCTGAACCACAACTTCCATCATCCTTGGACATTGGCCACACTGCCTGGGGCTGATGGGAGTTGGGAGTCCAACATAATCTGGAACTTACTCAAATGTGAGTGTGCACGCAGCCTAAAGTGCCTATAAACCAGAGGTTGGCAACCTAAGGCCCATGGGCCAGTTCCGGCCCATGAGCTCCCTGGAACCGGCCCACAGCCATTGGATCAGTGTGGGGATTCTGTGCTTTTTTCCCATGGCGCCATTTTTTCTCTCGCCACAGGGAACGACTTCCTGGTCAGAAGAGCGCCGGAAATAGCTTGAGCCCATGCACAGGCGCGCACACTCCAGCCCACCGAGAGGTCTGTCAGGGAGTGGACCAGACCGGCCTGAAAAAACATTGCTGACCCCTGCTATAAACACTGACTATTATTATTATTCCCGTTATTTTAATATTAGCAACCACCACTCAAAAGAGAGGGTTCCTGGGTCCATTATTCAATCAAAGCATACAACAAAGAGGAACGGAAGCTGGTTGTTGTGTGTTTCATGCACATCTGCAGAACCTCCCAGAAAATGCAGAATATTAAGAAGTCGTGGCTGATTAATTCTTCAGTTGGATATTTGGGAGATCACTGTATTCAGCATCCTTCATGCTTGTCAGCCGAACTGAATGACTGGTCGAAAAGAGATGAGCAGTCATTTTTTTTTAGAAGGACTCCAACACTGTCCATAGAATGTGGACCCTAGTTAAATGAATTTTTAAAAGTGAAACAGCATTGGACTATAAATTCCTTCGTATTGCCTACCAATACAGAGTACTGCTATTCCCTGATTAATCCCTATATATTATGTGTCCAAGCTATCTCCTGCTGTGTGTTGGGGGGGGGGGTCAGTTGAGAAGTGTATCTAGTTCATATTGACAAATTCATTTCATTTATAACAAACTTTTTTCTTTTTTTGACCAAGGAGCTCAAGGCAGCATATGTGCTTCCCACACTCCTCCATCAATCCCCACAACAACACTGTGAGGTAGGTTGGGCTGAGAGGCAGTGACTGGCCCAAGGTCACCCAGTGAGCTTCACAGCACAGTGGGGTTTTGAACCCTGGTCTCCCAGGGTCTAGTCCAACAGTCTAACCACTACACCATGCTGACTCTCACTTAGTGATAAGTGGATGACAGAGAAGAAGCAGCCGGAGAACAAGGGTGGGGAAGCTCAGGCACAGGGGCTGAATGCAGCACCCCAGTCTCTGTACCCCCCACAATGCTCCTCAGGCCACACTACACTCCTCACTTGCCTTGCTCCACCCTCACCTGGGGTGCTTCTGTCTAACTGGAATGTGTCCTTGGACTGTTATCATGTCTCTGGCTTGTCTGGATGGAGAACAGAGAGACATCAGTAATTGGGTTTGCGATGTCTGCATGGCTGAAATGTTCCCCCATAAACAAAGTTAAGAGGTACACCCACTAACCTGCCCATTTTGGACAGTCGCACTACTGGTTTGGGGTCCTCAGAAGGTTGCCTTCATGCAGAATACATCCTCCAGGCTGAAAAAGATTCCTGGCTCTTATCATGGAACCTTCTTTAATCTCAGGTGCCTTCATGTGACAACGGAGCTTCCCCAGTTTCTGATTGGCTAGAATTTTCATCTGCCTACCTCAGGGTGGTGCTAAGTCTTGAGCTGCCTTGTTTTGCAGGTCTCCCTTGGCTTCCATCGCTGCCTTCTTGACTTCTGTCCTGAACTTAACTCAGATGCCTTCCTGAAGTAACACTTGGATTTGTTTCTGACCGCTGGCTGGGCTTCTCGTGGCTTCCAGAGTTGACATTCTCTACTCTTCTTGTACCATTGATTCACTTGCTCATTGGTGAGGGTCATTTGAAGTGACAGGAGAATAAGAATTCCCAGTTGTGTGGAACCATCTTCTCCTGTAGACTCCAAGCAACAAGGACTCAACACTGGCCTCAAGCAGCTTCATATTTTGGAGGAGATGGAGCTAACTGGGGCTAAAGACACACTATAAAGCACAAGCTTTCCCCCAAAGAATTCTGGGCGCTGTAGTTTGTTAAGGGATACTGGGAATTGTAACCCTGTGAGAGATAAACTACAGTGCCCAGAATTCTTTGAGGGAAATAATGTGTTTCAAATGTGTACACAGCCTTAGATTGCTGTTCATAGGTCTGAGAGGTCTTTTTTCCTTTTGTAAAGGAAACGAAAGAAGATATTGATGAGTGCCTGCAGATCTGACCCTCTCAACACTGCTCCCTGGGTAAGCAACTTCCATGGATAAATTGCCGATTGGATATCTTATGCAAATTTGTGCTTGTTCGTCCTGGTTTGCTTGACATTGTAAATGGCAGCTCTGGTCTTGATGGTCCACAGAGGTCAAAAAAGCATAATCAGACCATTGCATCTCACAGTTTGCTTTATGCCCTTAGTCATAGCTGGTTTCACTTCAGTGATTCCCCCATCTCTCTTTTAACTGGGCTAATTATCCCCCCCACCCCCAACAGCCCTTTGGTTGTCTCTGACCTTGCATACCAGTCTCTTAGAAGTTGCTTTTCATTGTATGTGTTCCTAGTTATCAATGCAGTGGCTTCCTGCCTGCTTTAAGGAAACCCTTGTCCTTACCTTCAGAGCTTTTGATGGACTATTTAGCAGAAAGGCCCTTAGCTCAGTGGTAGAGCATCTGCTTTGTATGCAGAAGGTCCCAGGTTCAATCCCTGGCATCTCCAGGTAAGGATTGGGAGAGAGAACTCTGCCTGAAACCCAACTCAGTCTTGTTGGAGTTTGGTAAATATTGCATCAGGGTGCAGGAATAAATAGCCTGGTAAGACTCATTGTTGAAAGGATGTTAGAAAACTCAGGTTTATTAATGCCAGGTTATTGAAGCCATTCTGAGCACATGCTGTCTGAATAGGACCTGTCTGATTAGGAAGCTGTTAGCCTGATGGCGGAAGGATAGCAAAGAGGGAGCCAGTCTAACCTCTCTTGGGAGGGAATTCCACAATATGGGAGTATTCTGCTTCTTCAAGCACCTCTACCCTTCCTGCTCTTTGTGCCTCCACTGCCTCCATCAACATTTGCATGGTGCCATGTTTCTTAATTCTAGTCCCTCCTGAAATTTCCACTTTTCCACAAACATTATTACAAAATCCCTGCAGGAACACACCAAAACCTCGGAAGTACCTGAAGAAGGCTCAGCTTGTAACAGGAAGGGCTCACGTTCCTTCCTGCCCAGCAGGATCCAGTGACCAGTCTGGGTGGGGAGAGTCACTCACCATCATTTGGATAACAGAGACGTTCACAAACAAGTCTGCGTGATGGCGTTTCTCTTAAGTGGCTTCAACCCCTGCTCAAACCTGTTTGTCCTTGCAGCCTTGGATACTCTGTTTTTCTCTTGTATACTGCTTTGATGGCTGTATGCTGCAAAGCAGTCTATAAATTATGCTGTGAAGCATTTTCTATTTTTAAATAATAATTTAAATTTAATTTAATCTTAATCAGACTGGTTTAACAAACAATCCCTCTTCCCAAAGAACCCTGGGAATTGTAGTTCTTTGAGAGGGGTAGCAGACTTCAAACAATCCCCAGCATTGTTTTTAGAACAGGATGGAGATAAGTTCAAACTACAAAGTCAGGAGAAATTGAAGCATAAAGTAGAAAATTGGTTCCAATATCGCCAAATAATGGAATTTTTTAAACAGGACAGGAAAGTCGGTTTCCAGGTGGAAAAATCAAAATTAGAAACCGAACTGTTAGAACCCAATACTAAGAATCTATCTAGAATGTACAACTTGTTGTTGAAATGGAACACACAGGATGAAACAGTTAAATCGGCTATGATTAAGTGGGCTCAGGATGTTGGACATAACATTATGTCAGCTGACTGGGAATGGTTATGGAACACCGGTATAAAATTTACGGCATGTAATGCCTTAAAGGAAAACATTATGAAAATGGTATACAGGTGGTACATGACCCCAGTCAAGCTGGCAAAAATCTATCATTTGCCCGATAATAAATGTTGGAAGTGTAAAGAGACTGAAGGTACCTTTTATCACCTCTGGTGGACATGCCCGAAGATTAAGGCCTTCTGGGAAATGATCTATAATGAAATGAAAAAGGTACTTAAATGTACTTTTTCTAAAAAACCAGAGGCCTTCCTCTTGGGCATTGTCGGCCAATTGGTGACAAAGAAAGATAGAGCTTTTTTCATGTATGCCACAACAGCAGCAAGAATACTCATCGCAAAGTATTGGAAGACACAAGACCTACCCACTTTGGAAGAATGGCAGATGAAAGTGATGGACTATATGACACTGGCCGAGATGACAGGCAGAATCCGTGACCAACGAAAAGAGACGGTAGAAGAAGAATGGAGAAAATTTAAAAGCTATCTTAAGGACTACTATAAACTCAATGAATGTTAAAATGTCGTAGTTTCCAGAAACAAAGGGGTACAGGGACATAAGGTCAGAGCGTAAGAGAGGACTAAGATGAATGAGATCGGAAAGTAATAATTGGGAGTTGCTAGTTGAACTATGGACATTGGGATGCAGAGAGGGGGGGTATGGGGAAGTCCTAGAAAAGAGGTTTATGAAAATATGTTTGAAACTATACGTGTATGTTCGTCATTTTTAATGTTTGTCTGTTTTTCTTAAAAATGTTGTAAAACCAATAAAAATTTTATAAAAAAAAAAAACAAACAATCCCCAGCACTCACAGCAAACTACAGTTCCCAGCATTCAGTAGAGGCAGGGCGGGGGAGAAAACCATGACTTAAAAGTGGCACAAAATCAGGATAAATGCATCGTGTAGCTGAGACCTCCATTTAAATATGTAAACATTATATGAGCATATTTGTTCTCTCTTAAAAGGCTATTTCTGCTCCAAAGTCACCCTATCGTTCTTAGCCACTCTTCGCTGATCTGAATTCCTTTCCACAAATTCCCAGTTTCTTTTACAGCTTTGTAGCTTCCAAACCCCCAGTTATGTTTCCTTCCCACCCTGCTGAACCGCCAAGTGCAAATTGCTTGAGGGGCGTTCTGTATATCAGATGATTGTTGGGAACCCCTTTTGCTATTTGCTAACTTATAGCCTATTTGTTTAGAATTTCTTTTCCAGAGACTTGCTTTGCAAGCGCCCCTGATAAGGTTAGTGGTGGAGCGAACCAGAAGCGTGAAGTGCACACATATTTCCCACCACTTGACAATTTTCATGACAGTCAGTGGTTCCAAATTTCCCCTGCGATGCAAGCTAACAGCCAGGTATTTGTAGAAATCTCATTCGTCTGTGTAAGTATTGGTTTAGCTATTGATACACACTTGGCTTACATTGTTCATCCCGGCCTGTATCTTGACACCATTCCCCTGACTTCTGTCTCAATGTGAATAGAGAAAGTATTTCTCCCGCTCTTGTAACACTAGACATCCCATGAAGCTGAATGTTGGAAGATTTGGGACAGAGGGGAGGGGGAGGGAAAGGATTTCTTTGTGCATGGTTAGACTATGGAACTCCGTCCCACAGGAGGCATTGATGGCCAACAACTTGGATGGCTTTAAAGGAGGATTAGACAAATTCATGGAGGAGAGGGCTATCAATGGCTACTCTCTATGATGACTGCTCTGCTGCCACAGCTGGAGGCAGTAAATGCTTCTGAATACCAGTTGCTGGAAACCACAGGAGGGGAGAGTGCTTGTGTTTGAATCCTGCATAGTAATTCACAGCGGATGCCAAGTCTATCCACTGAAACACATGGGTTTTTGTGGGTAAATCATTTGTATAGATCAACGGTGAGGCAAGCCTACCATCCTTCAGACAACAGGAGCACTCAGAGCAGGTTTTTCTCAGAAGTTATGAGAGCCCTGGAGGAAGCAAAGGAGGCTTTGCTTTGTGGATGTGAACAGGCTGAGATTTCAGTCAGGAGTCTGACAACTGAGCCTTGTGGATTTCTAAAATCCTTGCACATCTCCCCTCGTTTAACTCTCTCTGCTTAATATCCGAACAGCTTTCTTACATCCTGTTCTCCAACACTGTAAAAAAAAGGGCCTTGTTTTCATTTGCGAGCTCTCTGTTTGGGTGAGCCCCCAGTAATCTGTTTCATCGCACAGCTTTTACAGCCATCTGCTTGCACTGCTGGATTTTGGATTTCCTTATGTATCTGCAGGAGTTTGTTGACATTATTTCTCCTGATTTGTCTACTTTTCCTACACACTCTCCCGGGTTCCCCCTCCCCTCTTTCTTTTGTGGTGGTTGGTGTTCCATTCATTCAACTACCAGCAATTCCATCTTGGATGCTCCCAGTTTACTCTCTGCAAATGGGAGGTTCTTCGAAGAAAAGCACCAAGCATTTTTGACGAGATGCAAACCTTGGTTGGGATGAGCGGCGATGAGTGCAAGGCCACACACCCTCCCTAGACACACCTCTCATCAACAGTGCTTTGCGCCCTCCTTGGGTGTTTATGCCTGGCTGGAATATGTCCTTGCTGTCTGATACTGCCTTTTGCTTGCCTAGGTAGAGGAGTGTGTAACAAACTTCAGATTGACACGATCCCTCAGGGGAAGCCATGGCCGTTTAAAGTGGCATGATACTGCTTTGAATGTAAAGTGCTGATGGGGCCTATGTGAAATCCACAATACAGTGGTAAAGGTAAAGGTAAAGGAACCCCTGACCATTAGGTCCAGTCGTGACCGACTCTGGGGTTGCGCGTTCATCTTGCTCTATAGGCCGAGGGAGCCGGCGTTCATCCGCAGACAGCTTCCGGGTCATGTGGCCAGCATGACTAAGCCGCTTCTGGTGAACCAGAGCAGCACACGGAAACGCCGTTTACCTTCCCGCCAGAACGGTCCCTATTTATCTACTTGCACATGACGTGCTTTTGAACTGCTAGGTTGGCAGGAACAGGGGCCGAGCAACAGGAGCTCACCCCGTCACGGGGATTCGAATCGCCGACCTTCTGATCGGCAAGTCCTAGACTCTGTGGTTTAACCCACAGCGCCACCACAGTGGTACCTTGGGTTAAATACTTAATTCATTCCGGAGGGCCGTTCTTAACCTGAAACTGTTCTTAACCTGAAGCACCACTTTAGCTAATGGGGCCTCCTGCTGCCGCCGCGCCACCGGAGCACAATTTCTGTTCTCATCCTGAAGCAAAGTTCTTAACCTGAAGCACTATTTCTGGGTTAGCGGAGTGTGTAACCTGAAGCATATGTAACCTGAAGCGTATGTAACCCGAGGCACCACTGTACAGAACTTTGGAGATCACCACCACTCATTTCTCACCATTGTGAAACTTTTAAACTTATTATTTCCTCTGCTCCCTGCTCCTGAAGTTGATGCATGCAACTTCATCTCTGTGCAATACTTTTCTCTTTTAAAAGCACTGTCAGTTATCTGAACTTTTGAAATTTATGTTAAATGTTTTGACAGTCTTCTAGACTAGAAGGGGGAAACTTAAATTGCAATCTATTCATATTTTTGTTTGTTTGCTTCCTTGCCAAAACAACAACAAAAAACACCATTCTCCACCCATCTTAAAGAATCAGCAAAGATCACTAAGAACGGCTTTCAACCTTTTTAAATTCCAGAGTGAGTGCAATGCTTAATCTTTGCCCCCCCCCACTCCTTTTGCACAAAATTACATTCACTCACTTGGCACCTCTCAGAACAACAGAATTCTGTCACCTAATAATACTCTGCTATTCCTGTCATTCCAAAATGATCCCAGATGGACATATCAAATCAGCTCCCAGCCTTTCCTTACTTCATTTATATTCTTTAATAAGTGAATATTGGACATCAGTCAGTGCTTCCTGTCAGATCCGTTTGTCTGCTGTTTTTAATGCTGTTTCAGAACCCAGAGAGAAATCTCTGTTTGAACTGTCAGTATGTGAATGCCCACCCCCCGCATGAAAAAACCAAGAACAAAAGCAGCTTACCCAACACTCTAAAAGGCAGCACAATTAAAACATCACACTTATTTTAGCCCCTTTTCTCCCTACTGCTGCACGGACATAGGGCGGATTAAAAAATAAGAACTGCTTAGCATGAAGGAAAACCTTATAGAATTATCCCAATTGCCTTTTCAGCAATAAAGGCCAAACAAGATGACCTGGTGACAAGAGGCAAAGGTGTATTTTCCTGTGTCCACCATGGTCACACATAAAGTAGGGGAGATGGAGTCTTAGGCCACACACACACTGCATATTTAAAGTGCTACGATATACCATTTTAAACAGTCATGGCTTCCCCCAAAGAATTCTGGGAGCTGTGGTTTGTTAAGGGTGCTGAGAGTTATGAGGAGACCTCTGTTCCACTCCCAGAGCTACAATTCCCAGAGTGGTTAAACAATCGATCCCTCTACACAGAGATTTACATGTGGGGCGGGAGGTTTAAGCAATGTTTCCCCATTTACCCTGCAACCAACTGTCAACTTCTGCTCATATGCAAGTTGCCTTGGGCTGCTTTTGATTAAAAAAGCTGCAGAATGTCAAGGAATCATGGAGTCTACATAGTGAATAGTTTGTGCCTATCTTTATCAGATCAGTGTGTGTGTTTGTTTGTATGTATGTGTGGTGGTGCTGAAGAGAGCAGAGCCTTTGCAGATGGTTTCTTAACCACTGGTGAGACCCTGACGCTTTTCCACATTTTTCCTCCTTAGCAATGTCCAAGGCTCTTTCATTTCACACTCCGGGCTCTTCCTCTGTGAAATTGAGACTTGTGCACATGACAGTTCCCATGAAGACAGATCACCCCCAGCACAAGGTCAGCCTTCCACGAGCCTCTGATTCTTGGCAGATGCATCAGTCAAAAGCGACAGCCGACAATCACTTTAGAGTCCCTCAGCTACCTAGTTTGTCAAGGCTCCCCGCCCCGCCCCCCTGAGTTGCATATTAGCCTTTTCAAGGCATTTCTGAAAACACACACACACATGCATACTGTTGGAACAGACCCAGGCATAATCATTTATTTGTTTATTACATTTATGCCCCACCTTATTCTCCAAGGAGCTCCAAGTGGTGTATATCATTCTCCTTCCTCTCCATTTTATCCTCACAACAACTCTCTGGTTAGGCAGAGAGGCATGCACACCCCGTGGGCTTCATGGCTGAGTGGGGATTCGAACCCTGGCCTCCCAAGGCCTAGACTGACATGCTGACCACTACGCCACATTGGCTCTCATGCATTGCTCCTTGAGGATTCTGCATAGCAGACAACACTGCAAGAAAGTCGGTGTCAGAGAACAAGACTCTCTGACAGGCAGGACAGGGACAGAGACAGTGGAAGAACAGAGAGAATTCCTTAGTGGGGGGCGGGGGCGGGGAGCAATTAGTCACAGGAATCCAACCTTCGTACAGTCATACCTAGAACTGAATGTGCTTCGGGTTGAGCGCATTTGAGTTGTGCTCTGCGGCAACCTGGAAGTAACGGAGCGCGTTACTTCTGGGTTTCGCCGCTTGCACATGCACAGATGCTCAAAATGACATCACACGCATGCGCGGAAGTGGCGAAATGCGACTCACACACGCGCAGATGCGCCGTCGCATCTTGCATTCCATTCAGGATGCGAACGGGGCTCCAGAATGGATCCCGTTCGCATCCCGAGGTACCACTGTACACACAGAGGAAAGTGGAGAGACACAGAGCAGCAATACAGCTGCAGAGCTCAGATAGTGCTGCAGACACAGAAATACTGGGAGTGCAATCTCCAAGATCTCATAGAATCACGAGATTAAACAAGAAGTGCGAAACTAATCGGAAGAGAAGGTGGCATCTTTCCTGTTGGGGAAAAGGGGGCGGAGCTTAGTTCTGGCAACTGTGTCATTGGAAGAAGACTGAAATTAGCTGAGCTCCAACCAGGGCTTTTAAAAGTGCCAATAAATCTGAAATAATTAACTTCCAGAGCTGTCGCGTGTGTATGGGAGAGACCCAAGTCTGACAGTCGGACCATTGCTGAAAATGGCAGGTTTGTGTTATTTACCCTTGCCCCGTCCACAACATCCAGTTCAATCTAACCCATGTTTTGACATCCTTTTACTGGCCAAATTCAGATGATCACATCTCAGCTTAATAAGGTGAAATATGCGCAAGCCTTTGGGTGGTCCATGTAGCCCCTTTGCTTCTCCCTCCTTTTGCTTGAGCCAGCAATGAAACCCAGCAATCTTCAGCTAACCATTGTTTCCTGTGTGATGCATGTCCAGGAAATTAGGGTTTTCGAACAAGCCAAGATATGAAAACATGGGTTTGAAGTTGGTTAAATATCCTGGCTTGTTCCAAAACTAGTAACCGTAGTTTCCCAATATTGATGAAATGGGAATCTGTAATTAATTTGAGAATTCCTGGTTTAATTATGGGACATTGGAGAGAGTAGGAAAGCACACAGGGAAAAGGCTCACAATTCAGTCTAACTCTCTGCATTTTTCTGCCCCCTATGTCTTTTTTTGCAGCAAGGTATAAGTGTACTGCTTTTGCGGGAAAGTTCTGAGCACTGCCAGATTTTCTGGTTCCCACCACCCTTCTGAGTAACACCCCTCCCCACCTTCTCACTATATAGAAAGATCTGGCAACTTCTGTTTCAGTGTATCTGAAGAAGTGTGCATGCACACGAAAGCTCATACCAAGAACTAACTTAGTTGGTCTTTAAGGTGCTACTGGAAGGAATTTTTTTATTTTGACTATGGCAGACCAACACGGCTACCTATCTACTACCAGATTTTCTTCTGTAATTTTGTGTTTCTTAGTTTTACCCAAAGTGAAACCCAGCCATCCTTCAAACTTTGCACTTCTCAGAATTTTGTAGTACAGTTTTCCAGCCAAGCAACGTGATCAAAAATCTATATATTAAAGTGTGCATAGGAATGCATATATTAGTAAAAACAACATTAAAATGCATTCTATGAGGAGAAATTGCATTGCAAAAATGTGTATCTTAGGCAACATCAGGAGAAGTTTGCACTAAATGTTGTTGGATTTTCATGAGGACTTTGAAAAAGAAACCACAAGCTGTATGTGGAGAGCTGTTAAAAGTGGAAAAATGAGAAACTGTCAGAAAACGAATTTGGCAAATTCACTCATCCCTACAGGTGACCTACTGTGCTTGAACCTATTGCTTTCCAAAGGAACGCTGCAGCAGGAGGGAAGATGTTTGATTCCCAGAAGACCAGTTCTGGATAAATACATAAGTCAAAGGATTAAGTATTTAACATTTGCATTTCATTGTATGCCCTGTCTGGGTTAGTTTCCTTGTAATACTGAGCAGAATGGAGTCCAATGATTCAATACACTTAATCATTTAATGGAATGTCTCAGTCTTTGAATGTTGATGGCAAAAACAGCAATGCTCTAAATGTGTAGATGTAATTAGCTGTTCTGTTATAAGACAAATCCTTCATAATCCTATGGCATGCAGTGAGTGAAAGATGGGATTTGCTGGGTTACACTCCTTCTGAAACGGAGCTAATTTGTGCTGGTTACACTAATTTGACTTATCCTTGTAAGACATTCCTACAACATGTGAGTGCCGTTTGTAGACTTTCAAAGGGCCCTGATTAATTTTCAGCTTGAGCATGTTGAAGCAACAAATTGATTATCAACATGGGGAAGAGTGTGGTGGATTGGAAAAAAGACTCCAGGGAACAAAATCTTAACGGGAGGAGAATATTTATAAATCGACTAAAAGTAAGAGGACAATGCTGTGTGGCAAATGCAGAAGTAAAGAAGAAAATATCTCATTACTCATTAGAAATATTTGGGTTGCTGCCAACTAAGTCCTACTCAGAGTAGACCCATTGAAATCCATGACCCTAAGTTAGCCATGGCCATTAATTTCAGTGAGTCTACTCTGGGTAGGACTAGTATTGAGTACCACCCTTGATTCAGGATGGCTCTGTCCATCAAATAAGAAAATAGAACCAGAACAAGGATCCATTTCATCCACCAACCAGATGCCTATGGGAAGGACACATGCAGGACATGAGCGCAATAGTAAATTCTTGCTATTCTCCACTGCAGCTGACATTTAGAGTAGAAATTCAGTTAAGCTTGTATTATTATTACTTAATCTATTTATATCCCTCCTTTCTCCCAAGCTGGGTTTTGAGGCAACTTCCAGCATTTAAAAACAACATTATAAAACCAGATTAAAAAAACAACAACTAGTTAGAAACAATAGTTAAATTAGAACAAAAGACATTTAGAACCAGCAATTAAAACACAGTTTGCCCTGACAGCAACCCAGTGTTCAACATCATCTGCACTTTAGTTTTCAAAGGTCTGTCTGAATAGGAAGGTCTTAGGCTGCTGGTGGAAGGATGGCAAAGAAGGAGCTGGTCTAACTTCTTTTGGGAGGGAATCCCATAATCTGGGAGTGACCACAGCAGAGGCTCTCTCTCATGTCATCACCAACCATCTTTCTGATAACGATGGGCCGAGAGAAGGTGCTCACCCAAGGATCCTAGCACCTGGATAGGTTCATATAGGGAGATAAGGCCTTTCAGGTAGCCTAGGCCCAAGCCATTTAGTGCTTGATTAGTCCTAAACAGCACCAAAGTAATACTTTCTGAAACAATATGTGACATGAAACAGAGCCATTATTAAAAAGGCCCACTTCTCTGAATTTTACAATGCGCTTTTCCTGCCAAGTAATGCACACAAAAACGAGTATGTTAGTATAAAGTTTGTATAGAAATGCACGTGTTTGTGAAAATAGCATATGGAAATACATTTTACAAGGGGAAATCGCTGTGCAAAAATGCACATATTAGGCAAAATTGCATAGAAAGATTGTGGACAAAATTGCATACCTGTTCAGAGAGTTTTGTGCAAATATGCTGTTGAATTTTCATGCAAACTTGATTTGTTGTTGTTTTTAATTGCAAACAGATGTGGAAATGTGGAGGACAGAACTTAAGAGTGGTGTGGGGAAAATGAAAAATGCAGAAAAACTGAAATCGACCGATTTGCCCATCCCTAATTCAGACACATGCTCCCTTTGATCCTGGAGATCATGCAAAGCCACCTTAAATTCTCACAGTCAAATACAATGCACCAGCCATGCTTTGTGGTCTGCTAGGTTCTCAAGGGAAAAGAACAACCACAGAGTCCCAGGAAGCTCAGTGTCAAGAAGGCCATAAACATGGCTTTCCTCAGCTCACGTCTATAGCTAGTGTGCTGTGCTTGCCTGGCCCATATTAGTGATTCCTCTTTAATGGCAGTAAAAGTTTCATTTGTTGGTGAATTAAAAAGGAAGGCAAATATATGCTGAGCTCTTAAACACAAAACGTTCAAGCAACAACAACAAGACAACCTCTAAATGATTCAAGGGAGTTGATGTATAAGCTCTTCATTATTTTAAAGACACAGAAGTATGCCACTGTTTTATTTCATAGCATGGTTATTATTTGCCAGGAATTGTTTCATTGCGCATGATACATTATCAGAGCATTTGCATTGGTGTTTACTGCCAGCATAGGTCACTTCTGAAATACTGTGCCATTGACAGGTTTATAATTCTGCTGACACGGGATGGCAGATAGATGAGCTTCTCCCTTAGTAAAGATACATAAATTTCATGGCATAAATAGAACCAGGTCTGTTAGTGCAATTGTCAGAAGAGAAAACCAAGTTAAAGGAAAATAACTAGGGTGCTTCATCCTTTAAATTACAATGCAGCTGGGAAAAAATAAATAAATAAGCTGACTCCTTTCACCCCAAAGTTCCCAGACTATGCTTAGAGCAGGGGTGGAGAACCGCAGGTCTAGAGGTCAAATGTAACCCTTCATTCATCTCTATCAGGCTTCTGAGCCTCTTCCCAGATCATACCCCTTCCCACGCCACACTCCTAAATCTGGGTGGTGAGAACAATGAGTGCTTAGTCCTGCTTCCTGATTTGCCTTCTGGTTCTGCCTTAAGTCTAAGACTTTGTCACATGGTTCCTTGCTGACCTCAGTCTGTTGCTCATATTGGACACCCTCTAAATTGTATGTGTATTTTTCAATGTTGCAATATTTTTCCAGCCAGGAAAATAAAGGACTCGTGTGTGTGTGTGTGTGTGTGTGTGTGTGTGTTGTGGAACAGGCTGTCCCTCCTCCAAGTCCTCTTTTGTACTTGTAAATAAAGGACGCAGCAGAAGCCTATTATAGGCAACCCCCTTCCCCGAGCCTATTGGCCAAAACAGGTCACATAGGTCACCAAAACAAATGTCCCCTCTATTCAAGAGAAAGTCAACATGAGTCAACAGTGTGATGTAGCAGCAAAAAATCGAATGCGATTCTAGGCTGCATCAACAGAGGTATAGTGTGTAAGTCAGAGCCCACCTGGAGTCCTGTGTCCAGTTCTGAGCACCATAGTTTTAGAAGGATATTGACAAGCTGACATGTGTTCAGAGGAGGGTGAAAGTTGATCAAGGGTCTGGAAACCAAGCCTTATGAGGAACGGTTGATGAAGATGGGTATATTTAGTTTGGTAAAGAGGAGACTGAGAGGATACATGATAACTGTCTTCAAATATCTAAAGGGTTGTCACATGGAGGATGGAGCAAGCTTGCTTTCTGCTGCTTTAGAGTGTAGGACCTTAACCATTGGATTCAAATGACAATAAAGGAGATTCCAACTAAATATTAGGAAGAGCTTTCTGATGGTAAGAGCTGCTTGACAGGGGAATGGACTATCTCAGAAGGTTGTGGACTCTTCTTCATTGGAGGTTTTTAAACAGGGTTTGGAAGGCCATCTGTCAGGGATTCTTTAGCTGTGATTCCTGCATTGCAGGGGGTGGACAAGATGAAGCTTGGGAATGATGTTATCACCCTAAACCAGAGTTTCTTCTTGTGGCTACTCACTGGTGGCCACAGTTTTTCTTTCCTGGCAGCCACCAGGAACGATGCTGTGTGAGATGAGTTTTGATAATGACAACAGCAGCATTGCAAGAATTCAGCTGACTGTCTGCTATCCATCTATAAGCCCCCTTTGAGTTACTGTGTTGTCATGAAGTCTATGGGGGAGGAGCTGGGGAGATCAGGTAGTTAAATCCAAAAGAATAGAAAATTCTGTGTCAAAACGGTCAGATGAAAATATGGATGTGATGCTTTTACGAGAGTACTGAAGTTGAGTGAATTTGCCTGTGAATGTCCTCTTCCCAATTCATTTTAGCTTCAAGTGGGGTTAGGGGGAAATCTATAAATGCAAATATTGAAGAGTGAGTTGCACATATTTTCCAAGAGTCCATTCTACACCGTGTGCCAAGTATCAAGGTTCTGAACTCTTTGCCTTTTCGGAATAAATATGGAGACGCAGCATCTGTGCAATTTAAACCCAAATCCAATTTACCCAGAGGTCAAAGGTAATAACAAGATGATAAGAGAGAGGAGAAAAGAGATGAATCTATCATACCTCCTGGCGGGAGATCATTGTACTGTACCTGTGCATAAGCTCTAGGGGTAAACAAAAGGAGAATAACGAAAGGCATCCACCAGTCTAGAGTGGAAAAATCCACGCACTGTCGTGTAGCCAGACAGCCAAAGATGGCCTGTGCTCCTGAATTCCTTATTTTCTTTTGAAGTTAACACAATCCATCCCTTTTGTTTCACCTCACAGCCTGGCCCGCTTCAAAGATTTCCCAAGCCGTTCACAGGTTCCTTTGACCCAAACATAATCCGGGCACCAGTTTTGTCAGCGTGTGGCTTTAATTACACCGTCTGAAACGTGCACAGATGGAAGAAAACCAGGCACCACGCAGATCATGCAATAGAAGTGGAAGAACCTCTATTTTTACACCTGGCCAGCGTTCCTCATTCGTAAGCCCTTTAAAATTCTATTGGATCATGCATGGAGATTTTTCTAAGACAAGCAAAGCTCCAATCCAGGAAACAGTTTAGGGGCATTGCATACAGAAAACAACTATGCTTCAAACCCAAGCCTGTACTGGAGCCTGAAACCTGTGGGCACAAATGGTCATTTATTTATGAGAAATTTATTGGCTGTCCTTTGTCAAAAGACAACAGGGTGGTTTACAACATAGTACTGTAATAAACCACAGAATGAACACACATACTGTAATATCCATAAAAATGCTGAAAATTAAAAGTTCTATAAATGCAATTCAATTTAATAAACACATAATAACACATAATAATACCTTTAAAAGCAATACATCATGAGCAGCAGAGCCAAATTATTCACAGTGTGAAGACAGCAACTGCAACACAGCAGGTCTTTGTTACACAGGAAATGGATGTAGTGGTACTCTTGCTTTTCAATTACATAAAAGGTATTTCTTCTTGAAATAGAAGGTGGTATATAAATTATTTTAATAATGATGATGATGGTGACAAAACACATGAAGCTGTTCAGTGAAACATAATGGATGTTTCCACTATAAGCCATGGGTGAGGGAACAATGTTTAGCATGAAAACCAAGCTCCCTCCTTGGTAATTTTTGGGGAGGCTAAAGGGCAGTAGTGGGCAGAGATGGAGGCGAAAGTGGTTAGAGCACTGAACATAAATGGTGCCTTTCTATGATAGGCTAGTTCAGGCTTCCTCAACCTCGGCCCTCCAGATGTTTTTGGCCTACAACTCCCATGATCCCTAGCTAGCAGGACCAGTGGTCAGGGATGATGGGAATTGTAGTCTCCAAACATGTGGAGGGCCGAGGTTGAGGAAGCCTGGGCTAGTTCCTCGGGTGGATCCTGGGGGAGCAAACAGTCAAACAACAAACCAATAAAAAACATTTTAAAAGCGACCAAATATATTCACAGATCAATCATTTAAAGGCTGCCTGCAACAGTTTGTGAAAGCCACCCAATGCCTGGGGACACACCAATGTCTTTAAATTCCACCTGAATGTTAATAATGAAGGAGGCAGGCAGCACACCTCACCAGGGAGGGCAAACAGGGAGCCACTACCAAGAAGGCCTTGTCATGAGTCAGGACCATCCAGGCAACACCAATAGGGCATCTCCTGCCAATTGAAAGACCTGAGTTGATTGATAACTGGGGTTCTCTTAGGTTGTGGGCTCCCGAGCCATTTACAGCTCTGCAAGCTAAAACTCACACCTTGGCGTGGACCTAGTGGCTCACTGGCAGTCAGTGCAGCACTTGTAGGACTGGTTACACATGGTCCCATCAAGATGCTGCACTCACCAACCCAGCCACTGCATTATGCACTAGCAGCAGCTTCTGGACCACCTTAGAATAGTAGATAGAGCAGTAGATATAAGGCAGCTCCCTGTTTTCCTTTAAATTTACAGGACCCAAGGCCCTCTAATTCCCCTGGCATGCCCTCAAGAAGGGAGGGGAAATTTGCCATTCCTGGAGCTGCTGTACTTATGTATCCTCCAGCTACTCCCACCCTGCCTTCAACCCTGGCCAACCCAAGTCTGTCAAGTGGTTTGGAGGTGGTGGTCCTTCCACCATGAATTCTCAAAGGAACATAGGAGTTGCCTTCTGCTGATCCAGACAATTGGTCCATCTAGCTCAGTACTGGCACTGCCTCTCCAGTTTTAAGACAATGAGTTAAGACAAAAAGCGGAAAGCGCTTGAAACGGGACTGTGGGAAGTCTTAACTTTTTCGTGCCATTAGACCGGTTTGTTCTTTTAAACCGAAGGTGGAAATGGACATTAATTAAAAGAACTAGTAAAAGGGGACTTTCCTCCTATTTCCTTTCTTCTTTGGGCTATATTTTTAAGGAGCCAGATCGTCGGGCTGCCAGAGAGGGAGACTGTGTTAAACTGCGGAAACAGTTGCAAAAACTTTGCTGGAGCGCAACTGATACATTTGAGCAGAAAAGATTGGATGTGACACTGTTGCAAGCACCTTTTGTGAAACTTTGCTGAACTATAAAAGGTGCTTTGGGGAACTTTGAGTTTTTGAAGGGACTGCTGGACTATCGGATTTACTGATTTGAAATAATTTGGAACTTTAATGGCGGATTACTTCCTTCTTTGTCTTTGAAACTTGGTGGCACTCCCCCTACAGGGCTTTCGGATTATAAAATCCTGGGAATTGACTTTTGTTTTGAATTCCACCCCACTGGTTGTTTATAACTGAACTTGCCTTTCCCATGGAACAATAGACAATCTGACCTTGAACACTGACAGATGTGTAATGAGTGGTGCAGGGAGAACAAGAGCATCTAAAGCTAAGGAATCTAAAGAGGCTAAGGAAAAAGAAAAGGAAAGAAAACCAGCACAATTTGTACAAACAACACTGACCCAAGGACGCCGATCGTCGGTTCCAGCTGTACTGGTGACCCAGAGGGAAGGGGAAATAACTGAGAAGTCCACTGAGGAAGATATGGCAGCAGGTGGGTCAGATACACTATTAAAACAAATATTGGAGCAATTATCAAGTTTAAACCAGAAAGTGGACGACCAGTCTTTGAAAATAGATAAAGCGACTTCCTCGATTCAAAAATTGACTGAACAAGTTTCCCAGCACACGCAAGCTATAGAGAACTTGCAAGGAGCAACAGCGGAAAACCGGGAATTAGCTGGAGAAGCAATCCAGAAAGTGGGAGCTCTACAAAAAGAAGTTGAAGAAATAAAAGGAGAAGTCAAGCCCCTGCACAAACAGGTGGGTGAACAACAAATTTATCTGTCAATGGTGGAACTGAAAAACCGTGAGACCAACATCAAATTGAGAGGCATCCCGGAACTCGAGCAAGGAGACTTGATTGGATATTTGACACAGGAATTCACGAAGTTCTGGGGTTTAAAGGAAGACACAGACTTCAGGATTGTCTCGGCATATAGACTGGGAAGATTGGTAAGGAAAGACAGATCCAGGGACTGCTTGATAATTTTAAGATCAAAGGAAGAGAGAGACAAGATCCTAGGTCTTCACTTCAAAAAAGCAATTGTAATTCAAGACAAAAGGGTGGAAATTTACAGAGATATTCCGAGACAGTTGCTGGACCTCAGAGCCACCTATACAGAACTAGCAAAACTGCTGAGACACAACGCAATTCCCTATAGGTGGGAGTTCCCACAAGGATTATCCTTTACCTACAAAGAAAGGAAGGTTAAAATTAGAACATCTGAAGATAACCAAAAGTTCCTTCACGACCACGGAGAAGATCTCCAAAAAGGAGCAGATTGGCTTCCAACCCCACCAACACCAATATTGCCTGGAGGCGGGCCAACGCCTGCACCCTCGGGATCTGAGCAAAAGGAAGGCACCTCATCGTAAGAACATCTTAATTAGAACAGGATGTCTCTGCAGCTACTTAGTTGGAATATAAATGGCGGGAATTCTCCGGAAAAAAGAAGGAGGATATTTCATATCCTAAAAAAAGAACAATTGGACGTAATATGCCTTCAAGAAACACATGTGACTAGGCTCCACAGAAAAGTATTAATCAACA